>NC_067403.1:25077250-25408250 GCF_016432865.1 Antechinus flavipes | reverse complement strand
CTTGTAATATGTATAAATATAGATGATAGTTGATCTCTCGATGTGATTGTTACATTCTGAAAAATATCAACCCAATGTAAAATAGGTCCCAAAGCTACACATGATTTATTCATGTTATAATTTTAAAGGGAGGGGAAGTATATGGAGTAAGCACTTATTTAGCACGTGTGATTATCATCCATCTCTGTAAAGGTAAAGGAAACAGACCTCCTTAATAGACTGATCCTTCAGATGGAAGATGGTCACTTAGCTAAGAACCAGTATGGCTTCAGAAAGGGTCAAGGGATGCTTGATAAGTGCTGGCTACTCCAGGACAAATGGCAGGAGCAGAACAAAGTCTGCGTGTGGGGTCCATGGCTCTGACCAAGGCCTTTGATACTGCCGGTCATGAGGGCCTATGGAAAATTATGTCAAAATGTGGTTGCCTGGACAAGTTCATCGCTCTTGCATGGCAATTTGATGGCAGCATGTTTGCCCGGGTCCTGGATGATCTCACACTGAAATCTGGATAGTATACAAGAAACCTGGCAAGAAACAGAATTGCTTCATTTACATTGTCTTGGGAAGATTCAGAAGATCACTTAGCCAGATAAGGTAACTGGACCCCAAGGTCCTTTCTTGAGCCTTCAAACTCTTTTGCAGGGAATGGCTCTCTGATAGCCTAGCCACATTGCTCCAATGCCAGAATTATGTTTTCCTAAAAGACTATTTTACAAAGAACTCCCACAAAGCAAGTGCTCATGTGGAGGTCAGAAAATAGATGGGAGATCTCACTAAAGTACTTTGGAATCGATTGGATGACAGGAAAGACTGGCAAAAACCACCTAGCATGGCGTGCCCACAACCAAGAAGGTGCTGTGCCCTGTGACAAAATAGAATGGCAATGGCTCAAAAGAAATACAAAATGCTCACCATACTTTGATTCCCGAATGGGGATATCATTTTGGTCCTATTCCAAAACAAAGATCCAGCAACCAGCCAACCAAGTGAGTACCTTGCACTGTGCTAAATACTTTGCAAACATTAACTCCTAATCCGCACAAAACCTCTAGAGGCAGGGGCTTGTAAAATCCCTGTATACGTGTAAAATCCCCATTTTACACTTGAAAAAACTGAAGCAACCAGAGTTTAAATGACTTACCCAGAATCACAGATATACACCAGTACTATATATTGGAGACTGGATTTGAACTCTTCTTCCTGGGTTCAGAGTTTTATCCACTGTATTACTGAGTAGCCTTTAATTAATCATCATTTCTTTTAAGTTACAATTTAATACGAACAAATGGTGAATATTTTATTTGTAGAAAAACTAAACACAATGACCTCAATAAAATAAATATTAATTTTGTTATTGACTCTGATTATAATTTTCAAATGATATCTTTTGGAATAAAAGTCATTCTTGACAGATAAAATTATTTGGAGATTATAAATTCTTATGAATATGGTAGAGATCTTTCACAACTTAGCAAAAAACAAAAGCACTGAAAAACATCAAGGTGTAAAGTATTGAGTGAATGATAAACATGCTTCATGGTGACTAAAATAGGTTCCATTCTATTATAAACAATTGTGGATCTGTACCGATGACAAGCGTTTCATGATAATGTCAAATTAAAAATTAATCTTAAATACTTTTCACTTTGTAATGTAAATAAAGTTAATTATGTTTTGTTTTTGGCCTGATTCTTTTATTTGTTATAATTTTTGTGTGTCATATTTCAGGGGTGAAAAAGAAAATTGAAAGGTTGATTATCTAACGATATTTTCCCCAATTTTTTTCTAGTATCAAGGGAAGTGACAATCTTTCTAACCCTGAAAGTGAAGGGAAGAAAGGAATTCTTTCTTGATTCCTGTGAATTTATTGTGAAGTAGGGAACACCTGCCCTGAAGCTGGTTGTCATTTTGACTTGCTCTTCATTCTACCCTGCCTTCCCCAACAAGGCAATGAAAATCCTCTTCCTTTATTCCAGTATTAAGTTTTCCTCTGTGCATTACAATTTGGCAATTCTGAAAGGGAATTGACATCTTAAAGCCTGCAAATATTTAAGCTTCCTGCTTTTGTCTACATATTTTAAGTAGGATATGAAGAGAAGTCATTTCTCACATATTCTAATATAGCAATGACTTATGATTTCAACTCTATAGATTTTTCTCTAATCTTTCTCTCAGGTTTGGAGTGGTGGGGTGAAAACAAAAGAAACTAATAGTCATTAAACTAATAGGGCACAAATGGGGAAGTGCAAAGATTGAATGAATGATGCTATCCAGGTACTAGCAGAAAGTCCCAGGAGAATGGGGCTGAGGAAGAAATGGGAGAAAGAGGAGCTAAAAGTTCTCTAGTAAACATGAGAAAATGGACAAAACCTAATGAATACTTCTTCTAGCAGGATGTAGACAGAACAGGGGACGTAGTTGTGTTTGAATAGGCAGTTATTGAAGTGCAGAACAAATCTCTGTATAATAGGGATTTCAATTCGTTCTTTCTTAGTTTTCTTCCAAACATCCCAATTTTTGTACTCTTCTAGTCTCCCTGCTTTTTAACCTTGCTGTATCCTAGAATCCTTCCTTTCTCTCATGCTACATATATAATCAGTTGCCAAAACTTTGTTTCTGCTTCCATAACATCACTTGCTTTCAGTGATTTTTCTTTGTTCATGCAGCTACTTCATTAGTTACTCCTGATGAACTCTGGCTTCAATTATTGGAACAACCTCCAAATGCAATTCTTTGCCTCCAGTCTCTTTCTACTTCAATTTGTCTTACATTCTATTACCCAAATGATTTTCTCTAAGCACATTTCTTGTCTCTTTTATACTGCATAAATACATATATATAATATAAATATAAATTGACATAAATATAAATAAATATGCTTTTGTGTCATCTTCAGAATTAACTGTAAACTTCTCACTTTAGCTCTTAGAGTTCTGTACTACTTGGCTTCAATTTAGCTTTCCAACCTCAATGACAGTGCTGCCTCCCATACTCCTCAATCCATACAAATAGGTCTTCCCTCTGTTCCTTATCCAGCATTCTCTATTGCTTTTGCAATAGTTGTATACCATTCCTATAATAAATTCCTTCTTAACCACTTTGTATTTCTTTCTTCCCAAATGACATGTATTTGAATTTAAATTAATGGGTCAAAACATATGCATAATTTTATAGGACTTTGGACATAGATCCAAATTGTTCTCCAGAATAATTGGATTAGTTCCCAACTCTACCAACAATGCATTTATGTCCCAGTTTTTCCACATCTGCTCTTTTATGTCTTATTAGTCCATTTGATAGGTGTGACATGGTATCCAAGAGTTATTTTAATTTATTTGATCAATAATGATTTGCAGGATTTTTTTCATATGCTAATAGCTCGATTTTTTTTTTTTTTTGACCAGAAAATTGCTTGTCCTTTTTTCTTTGACCACTTATCAATTGGGGAATGATGCATACTCTTATGGATTTGATATAGTTCTTTATATATTTGAGAAATAAGGTCTTTATGAAAGATATCTTATGTTATTCTCTCCCCTCCACTACCCCCCTCCCCATTCTCTTTTCCTTTAATCTTGGTTGCTTTGGTTTTGTTTTGAAAAACCCTTTTAATTTACTATATCAAAATTATCCATTTTGACCTAATAATATTTTTCGTCTTGTATTTGACCATAAATTACTCTGCTATATGTAAATGTGACAAGTAAAGTGAAAAACTCCCCTGCCTCCACCCACTAGAATCGTCATTTCCTATACAACACATCAGGACTTGCACAAAGAGTAGGGGGGGGGCATTCTTTCTCCAAGCTTATATATTAATATAGAGTATGGTCCAATTACTATTTAGCCTCATGTGCTTGGGACCTCAGTGCATCAACTCAAGCCTCAGCCCATTACAGCCTGCAACTTTGCTAAAATTGTTAATTACTTCACCTATTTTTTTTTTAGTTGATTCTCTAGGATTCTATAAATATACTGTTATATTGTTTGTAAAGAGTGGTAGCTCATTGCCTACTCTAATTCCTTCAATTTCTTTTTTCTTCTCTCATTGCTATAGCTAGAATTCTAATATAATATTGCATAATAGTGGAAATAATGGACATTTCTGCTTCACTCTTGAGATCACTCAGAAGGCTTCTAATTTGATTACAATGTTCGCTAATAGTTTTTGATAGGCACTACTTAATGTTTTAAGGAAAGCTCCATTTATTCCTGTGCTTTCCATTTTTTTTCTTTAGGAATAGATATATTTTGTCAGACTTTTTGTCTTATCTATTGAGATAATCATATGATTTTTATTAGTTTTGTTATTGATATGTTGACTTATGCTTGCAGTTTTCCTAATAACGAATCAGCTCTGCATTTTGTTAAAACAAACTGATCATGTGTATGATCTTTGTGTTATATTGTTTTAATTTTTTTGCTGCAATTTTTATTAAAATTTTTGCATTGATATTCATTAGGGTGCAATTAGTCTATAGTTTTCTTTCTCTTTTTCACTCTTCCTGGTTTAGTTATCAACACCACCTTTGCATTGTAAAAGAAATTTGATAGGATTCTTTGCTTATTTTTCCAAATAGTTTATATGGAATTGGAGTTAATCATTATTTAAGTATTTGATAGAATTCACTTATGAATCCATCAGGCTCTTGGGATTTTTCTTATAGTGCTCCTTGATAGCTTGTTCAATTTCTGTTTCTAAAATGGGATTATTTAAAATTTTTTAATAATCTTACTAATCTGGGCATTATGCCTACATGTAACATTTATTGTTTTTAATTGGGCAAAATAGCTTCTAATAATTATCTAAATTTTCTTCTTATTTGTGGTAACTACCTTTTTCATTTTTCTAAACTTAAAAGTTAATCCATGGCTTATCTATTTAATTGTTGTTGTTTTTAAAATAAAACCAGCTTCTAGTTTCATTTATAATTCAGTGCCTTTCTTTGAATTTTATTAATCTTTCCCTTGATTTTTAGGATTTTATGTTTAATATTTAATAGGAGATTTTCAAGTTGCTATTTCTCTAATATTTTTTAATTGCATACCCAGTTCATTGATTTGCTCCTTATTTTATTGATGTAAATGTTTAGAGATATAAAATTTCCAGTGAGAACTGCTACGACTGTATCCTATAAATTTTGGTATATTGTCTTGTTGTCATTCTTTTTAATGAAATTATTGATTGTTTTTATGATTCATTGTCTCACCCACTCATTCTTTAGAACTAGAGTATTTAGTTTCCATTTAATTTTTAATTTATCTTTCCATGTCTCTTCATTGATTGTAATTTTTATTGCATTGTTAAATGAAAGGGATAATTTTAATATTTTTGCTTTTCTTCATTTGAATACGAGGTTTTATGGCTGAATAAATGGCTGAATAAATTTGAGGTCCCTCACTAATATAATTTTAATTTTATTTGCTCCTAAAACTCATTTAGCTTCTATAAAAATTTGGATACTAAATCATTTGTGTGTGTGTATATGTGTGTGTGTGTGTGTGTGTGTATGTATTTAGGTGACCTCAGGTATACAAATTAAATATTGACTGATAACAATTCATAATATTGTGACTATTACATTGTTATTTGCAACCTATACATGGGGTCATGACAATTTAAGAACTTTTGGTTTATGGAACCTTTTTTGCAATATGTCATTTCCTCTCCTTATGCCTTTTAATTGAGTCTATTTTTCCCTTTTTGCTTTGTCTGATATCATGGTTGATACTCCTGTACCCATTGTTTTTTATTTTTGTTTGTTTTGTTTTGTTTCACTTTATTTTGTTTGTTTTTACTTCAGCTGAAACATAATAGATTTTGCTCCATCTCTTTCTCTTTACTCTGTTTTTGTCTCTACTTCAAGGGTATCTCTCATAAATATCATATTGTAGGATTCTGTTTTTTAATCTACTTTTCTATCCACTTATGTTTTATAGGTAAATTTATTTTGTTCTCATTCACAGTTAGGATTTCTGTGCATTTCCATTCTTTTGAATCTCTTTCTACCTCTCTCTCCTCCTCCCTCCTTCCTTCCCTCACCTTCTGTCCACCTCCTCCCTCCCCCTCTGTCCACCTCCTCCCTTCCTCTCTCTCCACCTCCTCCTTCCCCCTTCTCCTTCTGCCTCCCTCTCCCTGTCTCTCCTCCCCTCTTCCTTTCTCTTTTCCTCCCTCCCTCTCTCTCCTCCTACCTCCTCCTCTTCCCTCCCTCTCTTTCTCCTCCTCTTTTCCCTTCTCTTCCTCCCCCTCCCTCTCCCTTGCTCAGCACCCTTTTTTTCCAAGTTCTTAGCTCTCTTGTACCTCTCTCCTAGGAGATAATTTACCCCATTCTACCTCTGTCCTTCTCCCAGTGCATCTCTTTGTCGCCCCTTAATTTCTGTGTTGCTTTGTATTTTTTGGATGTTATTCTATCATAGTCAACTCATTGCCGCCCCCTCCCCCCACCCCAGTCCATGTATCCTGCTTCTAACCTCCCTAACACTGATACAATTCTTAAGATTTACAAGTATTTTTTTCCTGGGCGGAAACATAAAGTTGAACCTTATTGTTTTCTTTATGTTTCGTTTCCTTCCTTCCTTCTTCCTTCCTTCCTTCCTTCCTTCCTTCCTTCCTTCCTTCCTTCCTTCCTTCCTTCCTTCCTTCCTTCCTTCCTTCCTTCCTTCCTTCCTTCCTTCCTTCCTTCCTACTTACCTACCTACTCTTGAGTCTTGTATTTGAAATAAAATTTTCTATTCAACTCTGGTCTTTTCCTCAGGAATGCTTGAAAGACCTCTTCCATGTTCCATAAATCCTCACTCCCAAAATAAAGATTATCTTTAATTTTGTTTTCCTGGGTAGGTGATACTTGATGATAATCTTAGCTCCTTTGCTCTTTGGAATATGATATTCTAAGTCCTCTGATCTTTTAATGTAGAAGCTACTAAATTTGTGTAATCCCGACTATGGCTTCATGATATTTGAACTGTGTACAGTATTTTCCCCTATGCCTGGAATTTAGAATTTGGTATAATACGCCTGAAATCTGGAATTTGGTATAATATTCCTGGGAGTTTTCTTTTTGGAAACTCTTTCAGGATTTGATGGGTAGATTCTTCCAATTTTTAATTTGTCTCTGGTTGTAAAATACTAGGTCAGTTTTCTTCGATAATTTCTTGAAATATCTAAGCTAGCGTGCTCTCTCTCTCTCTCTCTCTCTCTCTCTCTCTCTCTCTCTCTCTCTCGCGCGCTCTCTCGCTCTCTCTCTCGCTCTCTCGCTCTCTCGCTCTCTCGCTCTCTCTCTCGCTCGCTCTCTCTCTCTCTCTTCTCTCTCTCTCTCTCTCTCTCTCTCTCTCTCTCTCTCTCTCTCTCTCTCTCTCATTTCATTTAGTATAATTGTTAAGTTCTTTTTTCTTACATGTATTTTTTAGGTTAGTTGTTTTTTCAATGAGGTATCCCTCTCCCCTTTTGTAGTTCTTCTGATTTTTACTCTTTTTTGATTATTTCTGCTAGAAAGCAGGTCCCCTGGAGAATTTGATGAATGCTATCTATTGGAGAATTACAGAAGTCAACAAAGCAGCTGAGGGGAGAGATCAGACAGGTAATCAGTGATAATGAATCTGAGCTGTAGGAGGAGTTGATAGAAAAATACGTGAAGGGGAATGTAAAAGAGCTATAGAGGAGGATGGTGGTTCTGAGAGGTAAGCTGCAGAAAGCTGAAGGCTTCACGTAGTGGTAACAGCTGCAACTAGGGAAAAATTAGCAGAGTTAAACAAAATGAGGATGAAAGGAGCACTAATGGAAAAGCCTTACCACTACCACTCCCTTTTACCTTTATGTGTCCTATTATGTGAGAAAAACAAAAAGACATGATAGTGGAAAAGAAATCTCAAACTCTAATCTCAGAAATGGAAAACAGGTAAGAACGTTAAACACAGGTAGCATAGCAGATAGTATGGGAGGATGGATTCATCTTTCTGAGTTAAAATCTGGCCCCAGACACTTATTAGATGAGTGACCTAGGACATGGTCCTTACCCTTGCTTGCCTTGGTTTCCCGATCTGTAAAAATAAAGTGGAAAAAGAGATGGCAAACTACTCCAGTATCTTTGCCAAGAAAATCCCAAATGGGATCACCAATTCTAACATGACTGAACAACAGGTAAGAAATTGAGTATACCATCCAGAGGGCTAACAGAAAAAAATCAGAGCAAAGAAACTGAAAAGAAAGAATGGTTACAAGTTGGAGTTTTCAGCTAAATACCAGAGGATGATAAATCATAATGAGTGACTCTTTAATCTTTTTGGGTTCAAGACAAGAACCTTGGAATGGTAGTTTTGTTTTGCTTTAGGGAAGAAGGAGTTGTACTCTAGTGAGACACTTGAGGACTAGAAGGAGTTGTCAGATAAATAGTTTACTTTGTATTTTGAGTCATTCTACCCTGGGTTAGGAATTGTTTTCTTCCTTCACATGCCTTAGAATATATGTTATTTTTCACTAGGTAGAACTTGAGAGCTGTACATGATAGAAAGCCAATACAAGTTTCTCTGACTAATGGTTTTCCCTTTTTATTATATAGAAACAGAATATACTTATTTGTCTTCTGTGACCCTCAGTGGCTCCCTCTTGCCCAGAAATGCCAAGGTATTCTGTAAGGACCTTTGACTTCTATCCCCGCATAGGGGAAATTTGTACATTTCTGCATCTGCTTTCTCTCAAGGGTACCAGATATTCAAAAGGCTGATAGTTCAAGCTTGTATATTAAATGAGGCATTTGAAATAACTTTTTCCAATTGTAAGATTTTTTGATTATCTAAATAGGCTAAACTTTTTACCATAACATTTATAGTGTATATACACATGCATACATATGTGTGTGTGTATATATATATATATATATATACACACACATACATAAATACATACACTTACACATATTCTTTACCTGAGATGTATACATCTATGAAATTATCTATGCCTTTCTCTTTGGCTCCAAGATTTAAAACGTTATTAGGAGCTGAAAAACTGCCAGTGGTTGGTATCATTTTATTTGTTTGTTTGTCTGTTGTGATGACAGTCTCAGTAATTACAGCAGCTCTGCTGTGGTAAGGAATGAATTACCATTACCATAAATTACCACAGAGTCACCTTTGGAGCTAAACACTATCTAATTTTCGTCTTTATTTTTTGGAAAATATAAAGTAGATTGGGAGAGAATATGAAGTGAAATGGTATCCATTAGGATCATGAGATACAAGGAACATGAGAAATCATTTCTTTTACTACCCTTATTTGACAAATGAGGAAACTGAGTCCCAAGCAACTTAGCAGAAGTAGAATTTGAAATGAGGTCTTCAGAGTTAAAAGTCAGTGCTCTGTTCATACTATCCTACCAAATCTATGTAAATATTTGATTTTTATAAATCACAAATTGATAAATGTAGAAGATCTATTGAATTATGGGTATCTATTTTCAAATGCAGTATATTTATGATCGATTTTCTTTGGATAAAACGGAAGTATCTTGTCAATTTCCTTTCAGACTCTCATTATTTAATTTGATAAATAATCTTGGCTTTTATGATAGCTTTGTAACACTGTAAAAGGTTGATAACACATGTTTGATAACATTTATTGAAGTTGAAAAGCATAAGGTGACTTCAAAACCGTTCCATCTCCTTCCCCAGAGGAATAACATACAGTCCAGATGCTTATTTGACTTAGAAAAATGTTATTTCGTGTTTCATCTAAACGTTAGTTTGATGTTTGATCCAACAACATAAGATTAGAACTGTGCAAATTCCCAAGACAAGGGGTATTGTGAATTCTGAGAAAATTTGGCATCATGGATAAGAAATGAGGCCATTCTGGGGAAGCTGTCAGGAAAAACAGGAGGCCCTGCTGTCTGGGAATACAGACATAAGGTAAAACTCAAGCTTGGAGAGTGCATCCTCTTTTCAGAAAATGCAAATGGATGGAGGCTGAACTAGATTTGCTAGAAAAGAAGTAATAGAAATGCTAAGGCCCTCATCACCTTTCACCTGGACTGTAGCTTACTACTGTAATTGGTTTTTCCACCTTCAGGCTCTTCTCTCTCCAATTCATCCTCCCCACAGCAGCCAAAGTGATAATCTTGAAGCATAGATCTGATTGGGCTGTAGAACTCTCGCCACCCTTGCCAATGCACCTAGAGCCCAAATAAATTCGGATGGCTCCCTATGATCTTTGGGATTAAAGATAGACTTATTTGTTTGCCCTCTAAAGCACTTTCCAACCTGCATTTCTGGTCTTATCATACACAGTACACTCCTTTACGTAGTGCATGTTTTAGCCAAAAGAAGCTTCTTTTTTAGACAAGACATTCCTTTTTCATTTCCATGACTTTGGGCCAGGCTGTCTGCCAAGTTGGAAATGGACTTCCTCTTAGAATTCCTGTTTTGTTTTTTTTTTCCCAAAGTCCAGCTCAACTTCCATGAGGCCTTTCATGATGCTCTTTCATCACCCTGCTCTAGGATCTTTCTTTCCCTTGCCATGATCTGATATGTAAAAAATATACACAGATATATTCATACATACATGTGTGCATGTCTCCTGTGAAAACTGTAAGTTCCACTGAGGCAGGAGTTATTTCATTTTTTTTTTTGTCTTTGTATCCTCGGCATCTAAAAGAAAACCTGCTCTTCATAGTAGGTAGTTTATAATTACTGATAATGATAAAAATGGAAAGGGAAAAACCTTGATATGATGGTTTAGGAGACTAAATGGTGTGATCCAGGGAAGCCCTCACTGACCATCAAATGGTTGATCCAGGGGATCCCTTGCTGATCACCAAATGGTGTGATCCAGGAGAGCCCCTGCTGACCAACAAATAGTAAGATTGTTGTTGGCAACAAATGTTGGGTTTTTGGTCATGTGAAGAATTCACGATGGATATTCTCTTTGACACAAGGTAGGTTTATTTAGTAGAAAAGGTTGCAAAATAAATGAAAAGATACAATAAGCACCAGGAGTGGTAAATGTGAAATAGAACATATAGAGAGCAAGGAAAGAGATTTTAACAATTAATGATGGAAAAGACAGTATCCTTAGTGGAACTTACAATTAGCCAGGAGAAAGGGGACAGTCCTTGAGGTTGGAGTATATCCTTAGCTGATAGCCTAAATAGCAAAAGAGATTTAGTACCCTGAAAGAGTAAGTTGGCTATAAGAAGGGACAACTCCATAAGGCATGGTGGAACATTGAGAGGAGAGGCATAAAGGATCATGGAGAAAGATACCATGGACAGAGTGCCATGGTGTGGGCTATAACTCCAAGAAGGATTCAGCAAAGATGGTGGGAGCCATGGAGAAATTTAACCTCAGGATTTTGACATAACTTGGATTTCTGACTGGACACAGCAAGGTGGTGCTACCCACAACCTCCAGAGACATTGGAATCCCAAAGCTAAATTGATGTCTATCAGTGCCCTTTCCTCCTGCCTCAGGGAGCCACCCCATCAAAGCTCCAGTCCCTTTCTGCCAATCTCACCTAGTTACTAAGGACCTCATCAACCATAAAGCAGAAAAAAGTAAATTTGAATATGAGAAAGTTGAGAAATGAAACAGTTAAATCACTAATCTCTGTCAGCATTAATCAGTTCTCTTTTAATTCAAATAAAGCTAGAAATTGGAATAAGAAAAATGAATAACCAGCAATAATCTATGCATCTAAAGCTCGATGAGATATGATATCATGCATCATGCAAATTGTAACTTGAGGCATCTCTGCATGAACCACTCAGCTTTTAAAAGGCAGCATATGTTTTGTGTTTTTGGAGTCGGACAAATCTTATATTTTGGTCTTATTTTTTTTTTACCCAGATTCATCCCCATCAACTATTTTGGGTTACTCAATTCAATCCCTTTGAGATTCTCCGTAGCCCTGTAAAAAGCTGGCAGAGAAATGGCCTTCATTGCAGACTCATTCAAGGCTAACTGACAATACTTGCATTCCAAACGTCAGAAATATGACAAAATGACGCCTATTACGTTTCTTCAGAGTGTTTTTTTTTTTTTCTCCCAGGGATTCACATGGCTTTCTCTGTCAGAGTGTACGTGTATTTTTAAGCCTTAAAAAGGGAACTTTTTAAAAGTATTTTTTAAGAATAAATTTAAGAGAAAGAAAAGTCTAGAAACATCATGAGCTGGTTATAAACAAACATAAAAGTAAGCACAGAACTTTTTTTTCCAGGCCAATCTCCCCATGAAGTATGGAAAAATAAGGGCCTAACATTTGCTTAAGTATCAAGATGCACTAGTAGGAGAAAAGTCAATGGCTTAGACCAGAGATATTTAGGATTTTGGGAGATTACTTTGATGTCCAGAATTGCTTATGGAGTTTCGCTAAGGATAATTTTTTAAATGTATAAAAAAAATATAAACGATTATAAGAGGAACTGTCTTAAAATGTCATGAAAAATACATTTGAAAATTCACATATGTTTCATTAACAATCTCCTGGCTTTGGTTGTGTTTCTGTTTCAGTGGTTAATAACTGAAGTGATATTAGGAACCATGTGAAGTGATAATATGAAGTGGAAATACGAAGTAGATGTGGTAGTTATTTATGACATGGAACAATTATGTCACAGGTATTTATCATAAGTTACAGAAATTGTCATTTATTGGGTGAAGAAACTCATGGATTTAAGCAAACATGACTTAGTAAGGAATTCTGATTAAGCAATATGCTTTGGTGGGAGGGGGAAAGGGGAGAATGACTTTTAAAAGTCTCAGGTGAATAGGTTCAAAGGCAAAGTCTAGGGAGAAAGGGGAGGAGTTGGGGAGAGGCCAGGGAGCCATCATGGAGCTAGATGTGACTGATTGGCAAGATTTGTTAGTCAAGACAGTCTCTGAGGTTGGAGAAAGGATGGATGAACAATGGAGCTTGGATACACTGATTTAAGAGTTCCAGCTTCACTTCATTCGTGGCTCTCAAAGTGTAGTCCTAAGAATTGTTAAGGTCTCTGAAACCCTTTCAGAGGGTCTACAAATTCAAAATCATTCTTTATTTCTAATATAGTAAATAGCTATAAATATAGCCCATGTGAACAAAAACTCTTTGAACAGATCCTCGATAGTTTTTTAACAACATGAAAATCCTGAGAACAAAAGGTTTGAGAACCACTGTAATCTATGCTAAGAAGACCGTCTGGGAAACTGACCTAATTATGACTGATAAAGCAGAACAGGATGAATTTGTTTTTAGCGATCCTGAGAACAAGCTGGTTTAGAGTTCACAAGCTGATTTAGAATTCCCATCAATAATCATATAGTTTTAGGCAAGCCATCTAATCTCTCTGGGTCAGTTTCCTTATTGATAAAGTAATGACATATAATGCTTTAAGGTTTGGAAAGTGTTTTACATACATTATGTTTAATAGAGTCTTGAAACAATCTTGTTGATGCTATTATTATTGTTGTTTGTGTTTGATAAATGAGAAAGCAAGGCTCAGAGATGTCAAGGGACTTGGGCATTCTTAATGAAAGTATGTGGAGAATAGGCAGGATTTTGTAAATGATATTCTCTGACAGACCACAAAGAATACAAAATCTACTGTTTGTTTGTTCTTGACTATAAAGCAGCATTTATTTAATAGAATCCAGTATTCCCCTAAAGACTCTCTTCCAACAGAGTGCCTCATGCATATGTCATAATTGTGTTGAAACATTTAACCATAGATGAAACTATCAAACAACCTTCTGATTATTAAAACTCAAGCGTGGCATTAAACAAAGGGATACCTGATCGTCAAAGGACTTAGACACTGTCCTGGAGGATAGCACAAGGAAGAGTCCAAATGAAAGAAGGATTTTCTATATATAGGGAAGCCTTCATAATGCTTCTATTTGCAGTTTGCATCACATTGGGACATTGCAACGCATCTCATCTGAAGGAGATCCATAATTGTTCAAAGGAATTCTGCCTAGAGAAAAACAAAAATAGAACAAGTAGAAGAAGAATGACTTTGTCCTCACTCTGATATGCACTTGAATGGGTAGTCAGGTTAATCATTTTCTAAGCATTTACTATGTGCCAGATATTGTACTAAATTCCTAGAATACAAAAAAGGGAAAAACAAAAAACACAGTTTCAGTCCTTGAGGAGTTTATGTTCTGATGAGAAAGTCAAGATGCAAACCACTATGGATAGACTAATAAGTCAACTGGGAAATATTTATTAAACATCTCTCATGTACCAAAAAGCTATGCTAACGCTGGGATTGCAAAGAATAAGAAAAGACAGTTCCCTCTCTAATGGGGGACACAGCATACCAACAATTGTATATGAATAAGAATTACACAAGATTAGTTGGAGATCATCAATAGAGAGAAGGCATTAGTCTTAAGGAGGAGGGGGAAAGGATTCTTATACCAGATGAGATATTATCTGGAATTTGAGGAAAACCAGAAGGTCAGCAGAGATGAGGAGGGAGAGGATTACAGGCATGGGGGACAACTAGTAAAAATGCAGGAAGGGGAGTGATGGGGTGTCTTGTTCAATGAGCATTAAAGTTGCTAATGTCATAGGATCACAGAATGCATATAAGTAAGTAAAATGCAGGATGAATTAAAAAGATGGCATGGCAGAGGAAAGGAAGATTATAAAGATTATGTTGTCAAATAGAGGATTTTATATCTGATCCTAGAGGGGCTTGAGAACCACTGGGATTTATAGAGTAGGAGGATGAATCCCTGTGACTTAGAAGATCATTTTGACATGAAGATGGATTGTAATGGGGACACCAAACAAGCATTCTATTACAATGTTATGAGTGGGAGGTGATAGATTGTACTATAGTGGTGGCAGTGTCAAAGGAGAAAAGGAGATGTATGTGGGAAACATTATGAAGGTCAAACCAATAGCATCTTGACAACAGTTTGAATGTGGGAGGTGAGAATAGAGGTGAGATAATACATGAATTGCAAGCATGGATGACTAAGAATATTAATTGACAAGTGGGAGAATTTTGGGAGGAAGGTAATGAATTCAGTTTTGGAAATATTGAGCCTAAGATGTCTATGGGGCATCTGGTCTGAGATGTCTAATGGGCAGTGTGAAATAGGAGATTTGAGGTCAGCAGGGAGTTTAAAGTTGAGAAGGTAAATTGAGAATCATCAATATATAGATGAAAATTGAATTCATGAGATGTAATGAGATCACCAGTGAAATAGCATAGAAGGGGAAGAGAAGACAGTTAAGGGCAGAATTCTGTGGCTCATGTAAGGTTAACATCATGTCACAACCTTGATGAAGATTCAGCAAAGGTGACTGAAGAATGGTCAGATAATGTTGGAGAAGAGCAAGGAGAGCAGTGTTAAGAAATCCTTAAAAAAATCTATCAAGGAGAAGAGGGTAAGAGCATCAACAGCTGCGTGAAATACAAGAATGAGAATTAAGAAAAGGCCATTGGATTTGCCAATTAAATGATTACTAGTAATTTTGGAAATAACACTTTTCAGTTTTGAATGCTGATGTAAGAAGCCAGACTATAAGGAGTTAAAAGAATGAGGAAAGGGGAAATGAGCAAGAGAGAGATCCATGGTAGTTAGCTGGGATGAACAGATCAAGAGGGGGTTTGGCAAAGGGAGAGACGTCAAAATATTTGTCAGCAGTAGAGAAATAGCTAGTAGATACACATTGAAGATAAATGAGGAAGAGGAAGCAATCTTCTGGAGAAGATGGGATGGAATGGGATTACTTGTGTGGGTAATTAGCCTTGCTAAAGAGAAGAATTGCCTCTTCATATGAAAAAGAGGTAAAATGCATCTTGATGCTATGAAACTAGGAGGGGAAATGAAGGAGAAGTCACTGAAAAGTCTCAATTTTTCAATGAAATATGAGATATTTCTCTGCTGAAGAGAATTGAGGGTAAGGGGGAGCTATAGGGAGCTTAAGGAATGATGCAAAATTTGGAAAGGTGCTGTTGTAAGTCACCTTTCAGTATATATATATCATAAGCATCTCTTACAGAGATATATAATGAACTGGTCCAGAATTACAGAGCAGGAAATGATAGGTTGGATTACATCTGAGAATGTGGTAGTGCTTTTATTGATCTCAGAAACAAAATTTCATCATCTGACATTGATATTCTTTCAGTGATATTGAATGATTTGAGTATTTTATGTCACATTGTAAAGAATTCAAGCTGCATATGTCCCAAGAGGTATGAGGGGATAAATAATGGCTTGATTGGGCTAAAGCATAATTCCAATATAGAATGGCAAAGAGAAAGGGGAAGAGATTATATTGTGAAAGATGCATGATCAGAAAAAGTGGGTTGATCTAATAGTGACAGATGACTGATGGTTTAGTTCTCTATTCTTCTTGGTATATCAAGACATCTAGAAAAAGCTCTCTACGATGTTGAATGGAAACATTATGGATGTTGATGGAAAATTAGGATAAGCCATAGATGATGGTTAGAGTTTAAAAAATGTAATAAGAGTTAGCAAACTGTAAGGTGAAAATAAATTAATGATGAATTCAAATCAATTTTCCTGAAGATTTTGGAAACAAGGTATTGCAAAGCAAAAATGGGCAACTGAAAGTAGTAAAATAACAATGGTGAAACTTTTCAATTGGCTCGCTTGGCATTTTGCAAAAAAAAATAATTATGCACCTCCTTAAAAATGATACTCTATATTTTGATGTTTTGCTTCTTGTAAGATCCTACATCAAGAATACTAGAGTAAATGCTGCCGTTAGCAATGGATATGGTTTTGTATACTTTCAAAGCTGCCAAAGTTATTATCTTGTGGTGTGGAAGTTGTAGAGTTTGACAAAGCAGGGCATATTATTTAAAAAAGCAACCAAACAAAAACAAGACCCCAAACCCAACATAAAATAATGAAAAAAAAAACACATTAGATTCAGATAATTTCCTATCTGAAAAGAATGGAGAAGACAGTAAAAAACCATTCCAGTTCTAACTTGCTGAGTTTATTTTTTTGTGATTCAAGTCCTGCTCTTTAAGTTACAAAAGGATCAGAAATCCATTGGCTAACTTTTGATTGATTGGATCTTAGAATTCTTCCAGACATAAATTTTGGTCCATCATCTACTCTCTTATTTCATGCCCTAATTTTTACTTTATAGATTCTAAGTGAGCATGTTGTTGTCTAATCATTTAGTAAACTTCTAAGGCATTTATTTTATTTCCTTCATTTTTTTAATTTAAAAATTTGTATTTATTTAAAATAAAGCACAGTGTTTTCTATACTAACAAGAGGTACACTTTTCCTCTTTTATCTGTGTAATCTAAAAAAATCTTTTCATTTTAAATATTATCAAGAATGAATTGGAAAGAGTAAAGGAGCAATATAGGTTACATTAAAGGAATAAGACCAAGAACAAAATGGCTTACAATTCATAGAAATAATTTAATGACTTTTCCTGAAAGTTATGGCTTAGACTTAATTCTCTTTTATCAAATGCAGTGATAAGCATGCAATGAAAAAGAAGCATGTGTTGTTTTTTCAAATATAATGATGTATTTTGTGATTCCATTTATATATAGCAAACTCCCAGATGAGGAAATTCTCTCTTATCAATGCAGACTGGCACATTTTTAGTAATTCAGTTTTAGTCAGTTGCTTAAAATACTTAGAAATAAATTGGCTCAACGGCATATGACCAGGATGTATTAAGAAGATTTTAATTCATCTTCTTAGTTTAGGGCCCTCTTGCTATATACATTGCTTCTAAATTACTAGTGTACTGAATTATTCCATGTTTTCCTAAACTCACTAAATGTTTTTTGAGCAAAATATGTTTTGGCCATGGTTCTTCTGAAATACCCCAGTTTCCCATACTCAGTTTCCCTAAATTGTAATACCTCAGTTTCCCTGACTTAGTATGCTATATTCCCTCCTCCTTCCTGGACATTAGGATGTGAATGAATTAGGGCTGTAGAGCTCTAGCCACTCTCACATTCCTAAGAGAAATAAAACTCCAAATGGTTTGTCTGAAATATCTAGATGGCATCCTTTATCTTTCCTGGCCCAGACTTCCTGTCTCCTGCTTGAGCACCTTCTTCACTCTCAACTTATCAGAATTTATGGTCCTTCCTGAAATTATGACTTGCTAAATATTTCTCTCCCTTTGCCTTTATTTCCCTGATAGTTGTAGCCCTATAAAGGTGTTTGGAATTAATTGCTGGATGCTGGGTGCTTTGAGACAAGGGTCTTATCCAGTCAACTAGTCAAAGCTCTCCACTGTTAAAATATAGAAAAACCTACTCTCTGTCTTGTCTCAGTTTCTCCTGCATTACATTTCTGGGGTGGGGGACATAGTATACTAACTCAGAGAAATTGAGATATTAGAATTCAAGGAAACTAATGCAGAGAGGTTGAGGTGGGGAAACTAAGTTATTACACTTCAAGGAAACTGAGGTATTTCACTAATACCTTACCTGCAGTAGGAAATTTTTTCTGTCTCCTCACCACCCCTACCCCTATTCCAGAATTTAGCTAGTAAGTTATTATACGGTAGTCAAAATTCATGATGTTACCTGTGCTTTCATCTCACTCTTTGTTGAAAAATCCCATTTTCCTTCATTACTAGAAGGGGTTTCCCTTCTGTCTTCATAATCTCATTCTTGAGTACTTTCTGTCTATATTGAATTGTCTATCCATGTAAAATCTCCTGGGAGAAAAAAATTGATATCAGGCCAAGATTCACTCACCAAGAATTATTAATGATTACTTTCTCATTCTGAGCATAGTGCTAGAGAAAAAGACAAGGTTTAAATAATCTCTCCATGTCCTCAGTATATTTTATAATTTTTATTTTTACATTCCTTTTTAAAATATTGTGTTATTTGCCACTAAGGTAGATAGAAGTTAAGACAAGGTTCAATAGGTGAATTAGAATAACAATTCAAAGAAATAAACTAACAAAACAAATCTAGTGTGTAACACTAAGAGAATCAGTATAAGAATCAGGAGTCTATGAATTTTAATCTTTCTCTACATAACTATTGGGTGAGTTACTTTGTTTATTTGTATCAATACCCTCATTTGATAAGTTAAAAGTGAAGCCAAGAAAAGAGAAATATTTTAGTAAGTTAATAATGAGATATTTTAAACATTTCCTAGTCATTTAAAAACTGTGTTTTCCTATCTTTTTGGCCTTGTCTAATTATATACAGAAATGCTAATCATTTTTGTGGATTTATTTTGTCTCATGTTACTTTTTAGAGCTATTAATTCTGCCAATTAGTTTCTCCATTCCCTAGGGTTTTCTAAGTAAACCATCATCTGGCTGTAAATAGGAACAATGTTGACACACTTTATTAATGTTAATTCACTTGATTTTTTCTTGTTACATGATTGTCACCCTTTGCATTTCTAGTATGTCAAATAAAAGTAAAAAAAAAAAAAGGCATCCTTACTCCACTCATAACATTACTAGGGAAACTTTTTTGTGTTTCACCAGGAAAAAACAGATAAACAATGCTTGGAATTGTCTTTTGAAATATGCTTTTATTTATATAAAGGAATTACTTTTCTAGACCAGTGCTTTTTACTGTTTTCAGTATAAATGAATGCTGTATTTTGAAAAAGTTTTTTTTCTCTTTCTATAATCATATGGGGATATTTATTTATATGTCTGAAGTTCCTTTCACATCTAGGTTTATGATCCTAAGATCTAAATGCAAATTCTATTGAATAAATTTTGAATTCTTTGCAGAAATTCATTTTGATCATAATGAATTTTTTTTGTAATTTCTAAATTTCCAAAGGCCCTGTTAAATAAATAAAAAAATAAATTTTGGAAAATGTCCATTTTGCATATATGTATGCATATATTCAGATAGGTATACACAGAAATATATGTATATACACATGTACATACATATATACATCACCTGTATGAATGCATATATATATATATATGTGTATGTGTATTTTTATATACATATACCTATATATGTGTGTATCTCTATGTAGCAATTCTCTCTTCCATCTAGGATCAAAAGTTAACTATTCTGGCTTTTAAAAGTCTTCATAACATTTCTCCTTCCTACATTTACCCTCTTATTAAATTTTATTCCATCCTTATACCTGATGGTCCAAACGTATTGACCAATGCTTAGGTCAGCATCCTACAGATTGACATTGACTATTTCCCACATACATGGTGGTCCATGTCCAAGATTTTGTACCAATAGTTCCCCATGCTTTGTGCTGTAGTTCATTCTCAGCTTTGCCTATCAGCATCCCTTATTTCCTTGAGAGTACATCGTTTCCCTTTTCTAGCCCTTTCTCTCTTTTTAATTGCTGGTGAACTAGCTACTAAACAATCTTATATTAATTTTGTCTATGTTTTTCCTTGAGGAAAGGGGATTTTCATTTTTATTTTGTATCCATCTCACCTCGCAGTAAGTGTAGATGAGCAATCTAATGCATTCCTAATTTTTAATGCTGGCATAATGTTTATTTATTTGATTGTTTTCTACACTCCCCAAGGAGGGGACAGGCAATGATATTCCTTCTATTCTTAGGATAATATTTGGTTAGTTAGTTGTAAAGCCATTAGAGGGAGTATGCAACACCTACATGCAGGTAATCTCTGGATTGATAAAACAATTTGCCAAATTCTTAATAATAATGAGCTGTCTTTAGTGACATAGATTATGGCATTTCAAAGAATTTCAACCTATTCTCCAGGATATTTATATTGGGTGGTAGAGAAAGCATTGTAATAATCCCCATGATTTTTGCAAGCAAGCCATTTTCCCATTTCAGTGTAGATAGAGAGAAAAACTCAATACAAAGAGGAATCGTGTTTTAGTATAAAATGACAAAACGTTGACATGAGCATTCTCTTCAAGCACTTGAATCACTCGTTAAAAGGAGGAAAGCATCCAGTTAGCAGCAATCACATCCAGTCATTTTCTTCTACCTCAAAGCAGTAGTGACCTGCTTCCTTCTAGAACTGTGCAAAATGGTTCATTTTCCTTGCTGTATAAGTGTGTGAAATTTGAACATTTTATAGTTATTCCACAATATAATTCCCAATGAAGTGTTGCCATTTCTGTCAATGCATGCAGCTGATCACAGCAGAAACAGCCCAAATCCACCCTTGAGCAAAAATCTTCATTTATGAATTTTTCTTAGAAGAAAAAAATGACATTTCTTTGAAAGGAAAAGCAAAATTCTCCCAGTAATATCAAACTTTTTCTTGTTTATATGGAAATCCACTGAAGACTAAATCCTCATTGTGTCTACCATAAAAGTAAAGATATCAGCACTAAGAGATTTTACCCATTCACAGTTATAATTACAAGTTATTTGAGGTTTTGCTCCCATGTTAGATAACTTAGATGTTGAAAGAATCTTTCTGGGAATGTTTTATCCTTCATCAGTTCTCGGGGATTAGTTCTCAATTATTTATTGACCTGGCCCTTCCTCAGAGCCGTCATCATCCACTGTAAGTTTTATTTCTCTTTCCACATCTACCTCAGACAGCAGAATGACATTTGTCCTTTTTGTTCATATTTTAAAAGCAGAGGTGTCTCAAAGTCCACTTCTTCCTTTAAGTCTGCACCTGAGAGCCAAATATCCCATTCCCCATCCTCATTGCAGCTTTGCCTAGATGAAAAAGTTGCTAACTAGAATGTTGTTTAAGTATTTTGCACCTCAAAAATCTATTGTTTTCCTTAGGAAATAAAATCTTCCTTGGAAAAAAGATATTGTTTAAAATCAGAACAAGTAATCTTAGTTCTTTCTTCTAATCTTTCTTTATTGCATCTTTTCCTCTTCTGTTAGATTCTATTCACTCCATTCCTCATACAACAACAATTCTCTTTATTCTTGCACTTCTTCTCATTTTCCCTACTCCTTTTTTTTTTTTTAGCTTGCCCTATCTTTTATAGGGAAACATGGCATAGTGAATAGACACTCAGCTTCAGAGCAAGGAAGAAATCAGATGGCACATCCACACATACTGGGTGTGCAACCTTACAAGAAAAATAACAAATTTTAATTGAAAAATGAGTTTCTATGTCCAGGAAATAATAAAAAGCAAAAAATCAAAAATCACAGGTTCAGAATAGAACTTATTGAATTCATGCATTAGCTGCTATTTTTAGTGACTTTTGCTCTTTAAAATTTAAAAATTTTACTTAGGACTTTTCCTCTATTATGATACAAGTTCACCTCTTTTATTATAAGCAATTGTATTCACTAGAAATAAGATGCAACTCTCTAAAGTAAAGATTCAAGGTGAAAGGCAAGCTAGGGATCATGGATGCATCCAAACTGAAAAGAATAAAAAAAATCATGATACATAATCTTCCCTTCTTATTTATATGGAAAAACGGAAACTATGAGCCTTAGATGCTTATGTAGATTTGTATATAGGTAGATATTTTATATGTATATAATATATAATCATTAATTCCCTATCATTGCTTAGTGCTGAAATGAACAGACCAAATCTTCTATAAAAGAAATTATTCATCTTTCTGATATATATATATTATAGGCTGTACATTCAGTGATATATTCATTGACATAAAACTTAAATTGATTTTATTCACTGAGTCAAAATATTTAGGTTTTTTTTTTAAAGTTTTACTTTTTAGTATAGAGAAATATATGCCTTGTTAAAAATTTTAAAATAAAATTTCTTCAGGCAAATTAATATCTATATCTATATCTTTGTATGGATTCCTTGACCGTCTGAATATGTTTTGTTCAATGATTCTTCCTCCTCACAATGAAGAAAAGTTGCCCTGGGCAACAAACCAAGCTATGATGTAACTGGCAGCTATATAAGTTAGGGTCTTAATTATTAAGATCAAACTAAAAGAAAGCTTTGCACTCTGAAGTTATAGCAGACATTGATTATGGATATTTGAAGATACTTTGATGATGGCACATTCTCATTCACTAACTTGAAATAGCTGATAGTCATCCCATAATCAAACAACCCAGAAAGCATCAAAATTTTGTACTTTTTGATTATTGATACTTAGCATTTCATAGATAGACTACATTTTATATAGACGGCTGTTTTATTTACATAAATGTAACCCAGATTCCATTTAAATTTGTCTAGAGTATTTATATAACCACACATTTCTTTTGTTCCTCCAGGTAGGGTTTGCAATACATTTACTTAGTGGTTACAGATAAATTGTCAAAAGTCTTAAGATGTTTTAGGTACTAGTCATTTTGTTAAGAAGATCAGTATACTAAAATGGAGGAGAAATAGATCAATTTACCTGAACTGCTGCATTTTGTTTATTTGTAGAGGCAATGAAGCCCAACTTTCTACCATTTTAGTCTTAATTTCAGCAGCTCTATTTATTTGCAATCTTTTTTTTAAAACTACACTATGCTAATATCTCAAGCTTTCTACATCTGCCTCATTGTCTAATTTCTAACATTTATATACACTGAAATTGTGAAAATAACTTAGAATCAGAAAACCTGCTTTGTATTCAACTGTACTCAAATCTGAGTTTGTACTATGGATGTCAACTAGGACATTATCTGTCAGTTTGCAACAATCATGGAAAAATCATGAATCTGAAATTCTATTTACCTAACACAAAGGAAACTGAACCACAATCTCTTTCCTTGGTTTGTTGTGAGGGAAGTTGTAAACCTTAAGGTACTGGAAACTTGAGAGCTAAAATGATGTTCTTCATCATCGGGAAACAATTGAGTCCAGAATTAAATAGAATATGAATCAAGGGTCTTGTTATTTAAGAAAACAATAACTTAAAAGATACATATTATGCATTTTTGTTGATTGGGTCTATGATTTCATCAATATAGCAGGCTGTCTTTGAAAACTTCTCCTACCACTTGAGATCAGCATCTTTACAAATCATATTTTTAAAAAGTTACTTGGGAATTGGAGAAGTTAAGGGGTTTATCAAGATCACCCAGTAGCATGTAATATAAGTAAAATTTGAATCTATTTTAATCTACAATGTCAGCTTTTTATCCTTTATGCCATGTGATCTCTGTCATAGTTTTAGAAATGCCTCCTTGTATTAAGCTTAAATATTAAAATTAAATATCCAAGAAGTAATTCAGTTGTTGATTCACATTCATTTTGTTTTATGGATACTTTTTTCTTCAACTTTTGTCACCATCCTCCCCTCAACCCTCCCATGCTTAGCAAATGCTTGGTACTTGCTGGGGCTTAATAAATGTTTATTAAATTGATTCACATGGATTATGCATTCTATGTGAACCAATAAAAATTTAGTATAGCTAATTCAATTTTGTATGGCATTGGAAAAGGCACAGTGTCCAACTATAATGTACTTTACAACTTCCCTCTCAAAACATAGCTGCAATATTGGGTTCAACTGTAATGTTCCCTTTAATACACAGTCATTGATAAGCTGGTAAGTAAGCACAAGAAGGCAAACATAGTAGGAGGATCACTTCAATGGCAATTAATTGAAGCAGCTGAGAAAATTTCCCTTCAAAATTTAGGAAGGGTGTGATATAATCTTTGTATAAAGAGGAATTAGACTTGTTCTTGGCTCCAGAAGACAGAATTAGAATAAAAGGGTATCAAACTAAATTTGATGGAAGGGAAAAAATTTGTAATAATTTGAGAAAGGAAATGTTTTTATTAACTTACTATTCACAGAAACTGTGCTAAGCACATTACGGATTCTTACAATAATCCTGGGAGAAAGACACTACTGTTATCATCATGTTATAGACAAACCTGAGGCAGACAGGTTACATGATTTGTCAAGGGTCCCACAGCTGGCTGTTCTTTCTGACTTTATGTACAGTACACTACGTACTGCTTCGAGAGACTGAGCTCTTCTCCACTAGAAGTCTTTAAGCTAAGGATACTTACATGCTATGAGGAACTGAAAAGAACACAAAAATAAGTGACAGGATATACAATTAATAAAGAAAAGCAGAGAAAAGTTTATGTGAATAGATAAGCAGAATAAGGAAAATAATATATAAAGTGAATATAACAATTTTAATGGGAGAAAAGACATCAACAAAATGATTAAAACTGAATGCTCTAAAATTAATAATGGCCAAGATTAATTCCAAAAAAGAGATATGAGAAAGCACTTTTGTATCTTCATTTCAAGTATGGAACACGATATATACCTTACTTTTTCAGTGTGTTGGTGAGTTTTCCTAAACTTTTTCTTATAATGATGAATGATTCCTTGGAAGAAGGAAAGGTAAAGAAGGGATACTTTGAAGAATTAAAGTAACTTTAAAGAAGAAAGCATATCAATAATAGCTTAATTAACATTTAAAAGATTAAAAAGGAATAGGATAGGAAAATGGTCTTCAAGAAACTTGTTTTTATCATCCCTTCAAGAAAATAGAATTCAGAATAAAGGAATATAGGTAATTTTGCTCTTAAGAAAATCAATTCATTCTTACAAAAATAAGCAATTCCAGTATCTTCACCAAGAAAACCCCAAATAGAGTCAAATATAACTGAAATGAACTAAAAAAACAAAAACATAGAGGAAAATCAACTAAACATTTTTCTTTCTTTGTTTTCCATGGCTTTGTCCAGAGCATTTTATTGGTCTTAACAAGAAAAATAAAAGATCAACATTTTTAAGTTTTAAAAAGATATTATTTAATCCAGAATTCATAATAAGTGAAGATTTTTGAACATGGTAGTTTTTTAGAAGTTGTTTTTTTGAAGATGACTATTTTAAAGAAAAAGTTATATATTTTTTTCCACAAAGAGGAAAGACTGATTAAAAAAAAAAGGATGTACTATTAGTCATCAATCCTAAAACTCCAGTGCTTATCTTTCTTGAGGGAAGCAAAGTCCAATTGGAAAGAGTCTTTCCAATTACTTCAGTTTAATTTAAAATTTAGTTTAGTTTAGATTTAATTTATTTTGTTGAATAAAATCATTTCCTTTTTGATTGAGTATTCAATACATGTTTACCTTTCGCAAGTCAAAAATAGAATTCCCTTGTCATATATCCTAATGAAATGAAGTGTGCATGCTTATGAAACTCAAAATATGTGATTCATGAAAAGAAAGAGCTTTCAATAATCATAACATTTCATAATCATTCTCTCTCAAGGATATTTGCATTTAAAAATTAAACTTATTATAATTGTTGGTTATTATAATCTATGAAGTTTTTCTTGATCATTTCAACTGTTCTTTTGCCTTTCTGAATTATTCCTTGATCACTTTGTTTTCTCTTCTTTGCTGTCCTTCATAATGACCTTGAATTACATCGATTTGTCTTCATGTTGAATATCCCAATAGAGTGCGAGCTCTCGAGGTCAGGCTCTATTTCATTTTTTTCTTTGTTTCCTTAGAATCTAGCACAGTTTCTTTTGCGTGCTATGCACTTAGCAAATTGTAGTTTGAATTACTAAAATATTATTGCCAATAAGTATTTCCCATTTTACAACTATTAATTAATAATAGACTTTAAGTTTAATTCATCCGGTATTTTATAAGCATCTCCTATATGAATAAAACTGTATTACTAGCATGCCAGGCAAGATACAAGTTCACATGAGGCTTAACGCTTCCCTCATAGAGATTTTTTTAGGGAACAGAGAGTAGTTAAGCTCGTATGGACTGGAAAGTTTATGGAGAATAATTATATGAGATAAATGGTAGAAAGAGAAAAGAATATCAGATTGCAGAAGTCCTTAACAAAGTAAGGAGTAGGTAATTTGTAAAGTTTTTTGAATAGAAAAGTACCATGAGTAGCTCACTGGGTGGTAAGAAAAATTACTTTTGTAGCTGCATGGAGGATAAATTGAAAGGAAGACAGAATGGAAGGAGAAAGACATGTTAGAATGTCACTGTAATAGTCTCCACATGTAATGATAGAAAAGATCTCCATTAGGTAGATAGCAGTGTGTCAAAGGATATGAATGGAAAAGATGAATCAAAAGGACTTAATAATGACAGCAGCAGCTTCTGTTAACATTTCTATAGCACTTACGATATATCAGGTACTGTGTTAAGAGTTTTACGGTCATTACATTATATCATGTGGTCTTCATAGCAACTATGGGAGTTAAGTGTTATTATCCCCATTTTATAGATGAAGAATTAATTTTTAAATGAAATAATTTATTTAATATTTTTCTCAGTCACAAGCAAAACAATTTTTTGGCATTTGTTTTTAAGATTTTTAAAGTCTATGTTCTCTTCTTTATTCCCTTCCACAATTAGGAAACCACATGTGAAGTTATGTAAAATATTTTCCTAAAAGTCGATTTGTGAAAGAAAATACAGATCTCCCAATGAAATGGTAATAAAACCCTTCAAGAAATAGAGAATGCTTCAATCTGTATTCAGACACAATCAGTTCCTTCTCTGGGTATGGGCAGGATTTTTCATCATAAGTCCTTCAGAGTAGCCATGGATAATTATACTGCTGAGAATAGCAAAGTCATTTACAGCTGACCATTGCAGAACATTGCTATAACTTTGTATATGGTATCTTTCACTTTGTTCATGGAGGACTTTCCAGATTCTTTTTTTTTTTACCCTGAGAGCATCCTGCTCATCATTTCCCAGAGAACAACAATATTCCATCAGAGAAACTTGCTTAGAAAACTTTTTTTTACAATTACTATTGCCAATTGTATTCCCCCCATTTATTATCTCCCCCTCTCTCTCTCTTTCACCCTGTACCTCTTCAAATGTGTTTTGCTACTGACCAAATGAAGAAAATTAAAAAAATAAAATGTTATTTTTAAAACAAAAATTTGTGAACACCAGAATAGAAATTAGAATATTGCTCAAATTATAAATTAAATAATAATTAAAAGATATTGGAGAAAATTAACTGGACCTATTGAAAACCATATTCCTGAATGGGAGAAATACATGGCTACTTAAGTTGCATTAGTTAGAGTCAGTCATAAAAAAGTCAAGAACTTCTTCACAGTAGGGTCGAGAATTGTTCGACAGAAGCTTTTCTTCTCTTGGACTGCAGACCCTTTTACTCATAGGAGGTAAGAAGAGTTGATTCCTGCTAAGGCATTGACAAAGTACATCATTAGCCAGCCCCCTTTAGGCATCATGTCTCTAAAATGATAACCTTTCATAGCTTTGTGTTGTAGAAAAGACTTAGCAAACAGGGGTTTTTTTTTAAAGCTGAGATGCGGAAACTCCAGAAGTACAGATGCTGCCAAGTTTCTATGAGCAATAAAGCCTAAGGTCTTAACTATCAAAGTTATTGTCTCAGGGGTTGTTTGAACTTTGGAGTGCCTGAATGAATACAGCAGTGGGGTATCTGACTTTGGGGGAAGAAGCAGAGGGCAAGGTGGTGATGAGACAGTAAGGTCTTCAAGGGTTTAGGAAAAAACAAAGGGACATTTGAAGTAAGAAAGAGGAAGCTACAGAGCGAGTCTTGGTTTTTATGTCAGATCCATAAACCTGGACAGGAGGTGGGGAAAGGAGAAGCATGATAGAGTGAATTTGACCAGAGATAAAAGGAGAGAAAAATAGAAGTGGGATTGGCTGTATAGCATTGAACTTCCCCAGATGAAGAAAATATTTCTCTGATATTTCATAAACTGGCACAGAGTCAGATTATGTTAGGGGTGGAGGACTTGAATTAGTTGGACATTTACTGACAGTTTCATGACCTTAAAAGCAGAGCATCTGATGAATTTCCCCTTTATGTGGCTAAGACAATTCAGTTCTCAGAACCTAGAGGAAACAAGGAGGGAAACTACTGGATCTGACTGTGACCATCTAAGGGAAGCTGGTTGGTGAAAAGGGAGTAATAAGAATTGTGAAGAAAGTGTTGGACTCTGTGGGGTTTATAGAGTCTGACATATATAACGAATGTTTACATATTTATATATATGTATATGTATTTATATATATGTATGTATATATAATGTATTATATATATGAAGATATGTTTGCCCCATATTTATGAATGCAACATTTTTAAAAGTCATTAAAATATTAGCATGAGCTCATGGCTTAAGACACAGAGAGATGGAGATGGAGAGAGAGGGAGAGAAGGACAGAAGGAGAGAGGAACAGAGAGATGCAGAAACTATTAAATACTGATTATAATCTGGCTTTTGATACCATTGTTCTTTACTTTCAGTTTTCACCAATGATTTCTTAACTCCAAAATCTGTTGGCTTTCTTAAAAAAAAAATTCCTTCATTCTCTTGGGGCACATTCATAATTGGGACATCTTCTCCTCATTGCTGACTCTCTCATTGGGAAACTATCATTTTAGGAAAGATCTCAACAATATTTTATCTCCTTCTAATAAGGACTTTCTCCAGGTTCTGCCTCCTCACTGAGAAACTGTATTTCCATGTTCCCAAACCTCTATATATCTTGTTTTACCCCCTAGAATGTAAGGTTTCTGAGAATAGGGGCTATTTCACTTATATTTATATCTTCAAGTGCTTAGCAAATAGTAGGTAATGAACAAATTCTCTCTCACTTCCCCTTCTATTTCTTTCATTCCCCCTCCTTCTCCCTCTCCGTCCCCTTCCTTCTCCCTCTCCGTCCCCCTCCTTCTCCCTCTCCGTCCCCCTCCTTCTCCCTCTTTTCTTCTCTTGCCCTCTCCCTCTTTTCTTCCCTTGCCCTCTCCCTCTTTTTTTCCCTTTCTCTCTGTGTTACTTTCTTCCCCACATTTCTACACTTTACAAATTTGATAAATTCATCAGAGTTCTTTATGCAACCACATTCTTTTTTACCTTTCTTCTTTAGGAAGATAGTTTATGGTTCTATTTGCAGAATTTCATTTTTGAGCTTCCAAGCCTTTTTGAGCCATTTTTCCTTTTAGATTCTTTGAACATAAAATCATATATATCTCATCTCTGATCTTTTTGACAAATGCTTTCCAGAATTCTAACACATACTCACAGAGATACAGACATATATACCCTTTTGATTATACTCAAATTCTCCTAAGGTTCCTGCAACATTTTGTCAGTCACCAGTTGTTTCCCTTGAGTTAGAATGAAATCTAGAAAAAGAAGTTCCCATAATTGTGTATTTAAGAAGTGAAATATCATCAAGACAAGTAAAAACTAAATTCCCTGATAGCAAAGAATTGGGAAACTAGTAGATATCTATCAGTTTGGGAATGATTGTGGTATATAAAGATAATGGAATATAATTGTAACATAAAAATGATGAAAAAGTTGATTTTAGAAAGGCCTGGAAAGATTTACATGAACTAATGTTGAGTAAAATGAGCAGAATCAGGAATACATTGTATACAATAATAGCAAAATTGTGTAGTGATCAACTATGAAAGACTTGGTTCTTCTCAGTGATCCAAAGTAATCCCAATTACTTTTGGACAGAAAATACCATCTGCATTCAGAAAAAGAACTAAGGAGACTGAATATAAATCAACACATGCTCTGTTCACTTCTTTTTTCTGTTTTTTTAAAAATCTGTCCCCATGATTTTTCCCTTTTGTTCTAATTTTTCTCTTCCAACATGATTCATAAAATAATGCATATTAAAAATAAATAAATTTACAAGGAAAAAAAAGCAAAACTAAATGTTAAGGCTCAGGGAAATTCTCCAAGAGCTTCCACAGCTGTGGATCATAGCATCTGAAGGAACTGCAGGGCCCTTTGCTGACACAAGTCTTGAGGACTGGGAATGAGATAAATTGGAGGCAGAGGGAAGAGGAGAGAGGTCAGACAAGGCAAGGGGCCTTTCAGTCAGAGAGGTCAGAGAACAGCAACCACCTCTTAGTCTCCTTGTAACATCCTCTCATAAGAGAAGATCTGTTCTGGGTTGGAAATCTAGCAGCCACTGTCAGTTGGCTCCCATGTATTCCAATAACTAAATTACTAGATTCTGGCAAAGTACTTCATTGTTTGTCTGTTATCCTTATCATAATCTGAATAGAGAGAGTGGATGTTTTTGTTTTCTGCTTCTAGAAACACCGTGTTTTATACTGCAATAATACTGCTAATTTTAGAATTATTTTTTCAACCAAAATTCATTTATTCTTCATATTAGTCAATCCTTGGGTTTCCCATTATTGGATTTCTGTTCAGGTACAAACCTTTTTGATGTATACTGTTAATCCTTCATGCTTCCTATAATTTCTGTTTAAAATGGGATATACCTTCCTATTGTCCTATTTCAATAAGGAATCACTTCCTGCCAAATCCTATTATTACTTAGATCTTACTTGCTTCTGTTGATAAAATTCACATTCATTTTGCTTATTCATTTTTGGCTCTGTGTCATGATATCTAAACATGTAATTACACGAACAATTCTGGATCTTTCTTTTTTCTCTCATGCCTTTTTTTTCTTGTTGAAAAACTCCTTTTCTGCTGTTCTTCCTATGCCTTACTTTTACGATATCACCTACAAGCCAGCTTCTTAAACTGAGCTTCTGGATTCCATATGGGGTCTTGTAATGGAATGGAGGGATTGTGAAATTATGATTCATTATCAGTAAATGTTGGATTTGTATACCTGTGGTTACATAAAAATTTCTTGAGTGAAAAGAGGTTGTGAATGGAAGAAATTTAAGAAGCTTTGATTTAGAATATCTTGCCATTGCCTTAAATGTAATTTTAAAATTCTTTTGATCATGTCAAAAAATTTCGTGCAATATCTGCCTTATTAAACATCTCTGAGCATAACTTCAGTGCTTATTTGATTCTTAGGATAAAGATTGACTAAATTCAAATGATGAATTTCTCAAACTTATTTATAAAGGCATCTCTAGCTGTGTATGTAGCTGCAGAGGGAAAGTGAGTCCTAAAACATTGATATTAGGACTAGCTGGATTCTGACTTTTCCCTTGTAGGATAGAGAGCTCAGATGGCAAAACAGAACCAGAATAACTGATAGCTCAATAGATTTTAATCCCTACAAAAGAACTAGCAATCCCTAGGCGAATCTATATATAACTTATTCAAATTCGTGATATTAATAGGATTAAAAGATAATAGAACCAGTGCTGGAAGCAATTTCAGCCACTATCTATTCTAACCCATTTTACATGCAAAAAAACCTGAGGTTCAGAAAAGTTGAGTGTCTTGCTCAGGGTGACATAGCTAAGTAAACTGCTGAGTAAAGATACAGACCCAGATCTTCCAGACTGCAAATCTAGATCTTAACCCTAACCACTTCTCAAAAGAAGTATAGGAAATCTTTGATATTTAAAAAATAATAGTTTACTTTAACCTCTGTATAAAATCGGGCTAGCCTTGACACTGATTCATGAAAATAAGTCTTACTGAAGAAATCATTAGATCCATCAAAAAATGTATATTAAAAAGAAGGGGAAACATAAAAAATACCTTTTAATATAGGATATATTATTTTCTACTTAATTAATCTGTAAATAATGCAAATTACAGGGTTTTGATTGAAATGCATCCCATTTTTGGTGAATAATATTTATGATAATAGTAAAAGAAAAGTTGAAAGGAAAGCAGTGAAAGAAGTGTCACACTTCATTATCATCCTTGTTACATTATCTTCCTCCTCATTGTGTTCAATAAACATTTATTGTTTCTATTGCATGGGGGTCACTGTGTCCTTTACATTGTCATTAATAACTTTAATACACACACATATAAAACATAAGCAAGAAGGTCAATGATCAGCATTACACACCAATGACATTTTACCATGTGAATAGCATACAAAAAGTGGAAAGCTGTGCTAAATTTTTTAAAAATTCATTTTCTGAGAAGGTTGAGCTGAGAAAGAAACTTAATGGAAATAAGAAAAAAAATCATACATATTTCAACATTTGTTTCTTTGAGAGAAACATTTATTTCCATTTGGCCGTCGTCTAGCTGAATCTCATTTTCGGCCACTGGTTGTTTCACATTCAGTTGTCAATCACTCTGTCAGTGAGGTGTTTATTTTCCCTCTTACCTGTATTTTTACTAAATATACACACTTTATTCACCATATTTCAAAACATATTATAGGTGAAATTCTGTATGAAAAACGAACCAAAGAAACAAAATCCCATTATGGTTCTTCAAGGTTCAAGCTTATTAGTATCCACTTAGCTAAACCCAAGTCAAATGAGTTACCTTTGTCCAATCTACTTAGGGGTCCAGTCTCAATATTTCAACTGTGGAAGGGGAAAAATTCAATTGAACACATCTCAGAGAAGCAGCAGTCAGCAAAAGCCTCTTAGGCTTCTTAGCCTGAGGAGTGTGTGTCTCTAACAGATTGCCAGAAAAGATTAACTGCTGCAGGTAAAGCAGCTGCTGGTTCCAACAATTTTGATCTTTTTATATCTTGTGCTCATTCGAGTTCCACGTGGAATTGGCCCAGTTGTTAAGGGGAGCCGCAGGTGGTCCATCTGCTGGTTCAAAAGAGCTTGGTCCCGTTATAAGTTCTGCTCATTGTGTTCTGACACCAAATGGGCCCAGTTATTTTTTGGTGGGCCCTGAGGAAAACTTTTACAAAGTGATTTCTTAACCTTTTCAAGGAGACAAACACACCCTCCCATTCTGTTTTCCTTTGGTAAGTGGAATAAGCAGTTCAGCAAGCCCCATCAGTCCCTGCCACTCAGTCTATAGGGACTTTATTGAGTAGAGAAAGATATTTTAAGAGGTTTTGAAGTAGAAAATAGATAAATATCTAAATCTTCATGCTCAGCTGTTTTCCAAATGGGATATTTGACTGGGGCTTTGGAGATGTGTGTGTGCAGCATCTGCACCTGAAAAATCATTGTTATGCTGTTCGTTACATTTACAGGCTTGACACATCTCAAATGTCATCCTTCACTTAAATCCTTGGGGTTGCAGAATAGGAAAAGCACTCGCCAAACTGTTTAAAATAAATGACATTACACGTGAGAACTTACAGCATATCTCAAAGGGTTAATCCATTTGATTAGATGAACTTCAAAAGAACCACTGACCTCAAAATTTCTATCAGAACTTTTTTATCCCCTGCAGATCCTAATATGGGACTCTCTTTACATGGCTATTGGCTGATAAACATTTGTTAAGTATAGTGATGGTGAAGAGGGAAATCTGTAAGATCCAGTAAGACCCAGTGAGAACTGCAAATTTAGAGATCATTTTACCTGTCATTTACTACTTGGGAGAGCTGGACATGCCCTTAACTTCTGGACTTTGGATCCTTCATTTTTAAAACATGAGTTTTGGATAAGATAGTTTGTAAAGTTATTTCCAGATCCAAATCTATAATTCTAGATTGGTGATAAAGTGCATGAAGGACCTTTAAGGCATGCTAAACAGGAAGAGGAACATCCCACTAGTTTTATGTGAAAAAAACAGACATTCACCATGTGTTAGCTTTTCTTTCCTAGGGAGTATTCTTTTATACTTTCAAGATCTTCTCCTATTTCTGGGCTAATTTGTATATCAAAAAGAGCTTTCATTTTTAAGTTTTAATCCTATCCTATATTCTTTGAGAAAATAAAACTATCATGATATTTAGATTGTAAACCTTTAATGATCTCTTCTTTTTAAAAGTTGAATATTGTCAATTTGCTGACGAAATGATTGTGAGTAGCCATAGAATCATAGTTTAAGAGTTAAAATAGACTTTAAGGGTCATCTAATCCTCAGTTTTCTTAAACTGTGGTTTGTGACCCCATGTGGGTACTCATAACTGAATTCAGTAGTGACAAAATTATGATTTATTATTAGTAATTATTTGTGATCCCATGTAGGGGAATGGTAACTGAATACAGTGGTGACAAAAATTATGATTTATTATCAGTAACTTTTTGATGTGTATACCTATTTTATAAAATTATATATCCATATTCATGTAAGAATTCCTCAGGTAAAGAACAGTTGAAAGTGGAAAAAAGTTTAAGCAGCTCGGGTTTTTAATCTAATCTTCAGATTCACTTCAACCTTTTCTTATGATAGCTTACCATCTCGACCAGTGACAAATTAAATCTATTTTAAAATACTATCTTTGTTGTCACAGATTTCTGATGTACTATCACAGAGCTTTTAAATTGAAAAAAGAAGAAAGTTTCTTTAACTGAATGATATATCTCGAAATTAAGGTAATACTCAGAGCCTAGGCAAATACTTATACGAAAAGTCTCTATTTCAATATACTAGATATAAAAGTCCTTGGTGCAATGTTAAAATAAATACACTAAAGAGTTAGACTTTTTTTTATTTTATTAGAAAAATCCATTGTTCTTTACTCCGTTTTTTTACTTCATCATGCCCAGCAAATATGTCACACTCTGGCAAATTTAAAAGGAATTAAGTTGAAGAGAATCTAAATTATATGCATATTGTACATGTCAAAAATAGGAGCAATGAATAATTCAATTTAGGATTTTTGAGAGGGCAAGAAATTGTGACTTCTAAGATATACTGTTTAATGCCTGATATTTTATAAGTAATGATCTTATATTATCCTTTTTGAATTTTCAAATTTGTGAATATTATGTTTACACATGAATAAATACAAATGAATTCACACACATACATATATATGTATATAGATATAGATATACAAGTTTTATATTTAATGATTGAAATTTAAATTTGCTGTGTAGAATATCTCTTCACCAGACTGTGATGACTTCTTTTTTCTACTCTCAGAAACTCTCTAAGACCAATAAGATTTTGAGCACATGAGGCTGATCTCATTTTATTTCTTGCATTAGATATTTTTATTTGCTCTCTCCCAAGCTTGGGGCTCTCTCCCCTCCTCATCTCTGCCTCTAAGTCTCTGGCTTTCTTTAAGACTCTGCCAAAGTGTGACTTTCTGCAAGAAGCCCTTCTCAATTTCCCTCTACAGCTTGTGCCTTCCCCTTGTTGATTATCTACAGTTTATCCTGTATAAAACCTATTTGTACAGTTATCTCTTGATTAGACTGTAAGTTTCTTGGAGGGAGAGACTGATTTATATTAATGTATCCTCAATGCCCACAACAATATCTGTCACACTGTTGGATGTTTTGTGGAGCTGAATATGACTCGCTGTATCCCATTTGGAGTTTTCTTGGCAGAGATATTGGAGTGATTTGTGATTGCCTTTTCCAACTCATCTTACAGATGAGAAAACTGAGATGAAGATGGTTAAAGGACTTATCTGAGGTGTCAGAGGCCAGATTTGAACTCAGGAAGGTGAGTTTTCTTAACTCCATGCCTAATATTCTAATCAACAGTGCCAGCTAGCTGCCCTTGTCTGGCAATAGTAGGTGCTTAATAAATGTTTGTTGCTTGAGAGAGTATCCCCGATAATGGAGTCACATACTCTTGAAACATTTAAATGAAGATGTACAACTAGAGTCAGAGGAAGACATTTAAAGTGGGAGGAAGGGGGAATTTTTGTTGAACTAGATGGTCCATAAGGTCGCCTCCGGCTCTAAAATTATATTATCCTATGTTTAGGGGGCAATCCTATTAGTGATAAAATACCTGAACAACTAAAAAAGATGAGTTTGGAGGGGTATGAATATAATGCTATAAAGGAATGGGACTCACACCTATATTTGCAATAAAGATTACATTGATATGGCTATAACTCATGATCCCTGTGACTCAGATCTGCAAAATTTCCAAATGCACATTTTTACGTCTCAAGGACTGAACGGCTTTAGTCTCCCGCAAAAGCTTAAGTGGGATGGTTGGTATCATGCCAAGGTATTATATAAATAACTAATGGAATGAGATTAAATGGACTCCTGCAGGCTCTCACTTTATATTCTAAAGCATGAGGACTAATTACCCTTAGTTTGGCTTGCTAGCTACAAATAGCATAATTGGTTATAAAATTATATAGTCCTTTCCAAAATACAAGCGTAGTATTTGACTCGAAAATCTCTTGGATCAATGAATTCCAATATCTGATTAAAGGAAAAAAAAAGATTTGTTCCTATAGGAACTATAACCAATTGTTTTGGATTTGGTATTAAAATAGACTATAATTAAGTTGAAAGTCATCATTTATATGAATAGACATCTTTTCTAAGAAAATGAAGAAAGTACTATGCATCACAATAAAATTTATAAATACTGACTTTGAGCTTTGGAAGTAATTGGTTTGGTTTCTTCCCTTCTTAATTGGGCCAAATGATTAAGTGCTTTCAAAACAGACATTTCAACATGATAAGTACTTTGAGAAACTGCTGAAACCTTGATCGTTACATTTATATCCCTTCATGTTTCAGCAAAGTCAGTATTATATGTCCTTTTATGGGTTAGGAAGTAGAAATTTTCTGTTTATTTACACTGACTTATTTTCCACGTTATGGATGTCATTATAGAATCCTGATGTGTCCCACAAAAGCATGATACTCCACGTATGAAAATGCCATCCTGTAAGGGGGAATTCAGCAAATGCTAGACATAGAAAAGAAGGCTCAGAGCTTGTGCAGTTTGAAGTTCAGAGGTGGTCCAACTACACTGGGCTTTGGTCCAGGCAATTCTAATAGCTGATAATCAATGGAAGAAAAAAAATCTATTAGGGAGACTAATGGGTTTGGAAAGGTCAGTAGGTCACTATTATATCACATAAGCACCTTTTACCTGTTATCCTAGAACTTGGACTAGAATACAGTTGAACTGGTTGACTAGATCAAGGTAGACATATTTGATTTTGATGGAATGAGTCTATACAGAGTGAGCTCCATCTTTTTGGCAGCTGGCACATCAGTGACTCTGAGGGCTGGGCATTTGTTCCATCAGCTACAGGTAGATGTTAGGGGAAGAGAAGAGGGGGTTGGGTCATGAGTAGTCCAGGAGTAAATATCAATACAAAATCTAACCCTTATCAAACATAGCGCTTTCCCCCGGATCTTCATTATTCTTGGATCTCCAGATACTGTGATGTACTCTGGGAGCTATGAAGAAATTTATGTATTTTATCCTAATCCATTATCAGTGGATTCTCTTTCATTCCAAGTCATTTTTGGTAGTGACCAAAGTGATTGATCGAAGACCCTTAAATGTAGGAAATCGTGTTCCCCATCCATGAATCTCATGTTCTTTGATACATGTTGGAACCAATAGAAAGTGTTTACTTTCAAACGCAACTCAGACCTGACTCAAACTGGTAACTTTTATTGAAACGGCAAGCCTCCGTACAAAAATTTACTTTCTCTGCTTTCACACTGCTGCCTCTGACTCCCCAAGTCAGGTTTACTGGGAAAACAAACAAAAACAGTTCTCTCAGCAAGAAATCTGTTGCTTCTGAAATGCAAACACTTGTGTGAAATATTGATATAATTCAGACATGTCCCAAGAATAATATATGGATCTATTTGCAAAACATTCTCTAGTCTCTTGGTGTCAAACTAAAACTTTATTAACAGATAATATCAATTTCATAATTTCAATAGTATTAATGATCCAACTGAGTTGAAACTTTGTGAAGTATTCACAAAAATATCTATCTATATAATATAAAATATTCACAAAAATCTATATCTATTTATCTATATTTATCCTAAGTGAGAGATACTTATTAAATTATGTAATCATAAAGCCCAAGAGATGTTAGAGATGGAGAAAAATGATATAATCTTAGCAAAAATTAAGACTTGAATCATAATCCTCTCATATAAATGTATACATATATATATATTTATGCATGCAAGTATATGTGTATCTGCATGTGTGCATTTCTATATAAATATATGCATAGATAGCGATTTTAGTATAATTGATAGTGTTGACTTTGGAATTAGAAGGTCAAGCTTGGTTCAAATCCTTCCTTATACACTGATCAGCTTTGTGATCATGAAAGAATTATTTGCTTTGCACCAGCTTTCTCTCCTGTGAAATGGAAATGATAATAGTACTAAGCTGCCAATGTAATTATAAGGAAAAATGATGATGGGACTGGATCAACATACTGGTGTCCTCCTGAGGGGTAAAGTTTTTATATTTGAGGATAACATCACATTCTGTTATCAGTCCTTGGGACTAGTGACAATGACAAAGATAACTGAACAAAAAAAGAATTATCTATTCTTTGGCTATATAATAAGAAAGGGGAAATCCTTGAGATTCTTGAGGCAGCCTTCTTTTTGGATCAAAGTCAGCTCTCTCTTACAATTCCAAGAGAAAGGATTTCTCTTTCCTTTTTTTTTTCCCCTCTCCAAGCCTCCATTTCCATGACAGCCAAAGTTCGGTCATATGAATTGCAATAGTGATATACGTTTCCTTGCCTAGGTGAGCTTGAGACACGACATCAAATCCCCAGATATTTCTCTTGCTTTATATTTCTTTCCCTGAGTAAAGATGATTGAAATGAAATCTTGAGAAATGGTTATTTCCAATTGTATTGGTAACCTTATGATTCTTTGGCAAGCAATGTTAATCTCTTGTTCCTTTGTTCTTCTTTCACTCAGACAAGATAGAATTCGATTAGAGTGACTGCTCTGATTTTTCTCTAGAAAACAATCCTTCTCCTCCTAAACTACCAAAGAATAAAAATGACTTCACAAACCTTTAAAGCTATGTACATTCTAGCCATCACTCTCTAATTTAAAAAAAATTGACTCTTAAAAACAGCAAAATGAGTATTTCCATATTTATATAACAGAAGATACAGATTATACATGATGCTATAAAACTGTTACATTTTAAATGTAATAAATTTATCAGGCAATTTTGAAACTCGCTCGTGTTAATTATTAGAATGTAAACTTTATGAAGGCAGGGAGTGTTTTGTTTTGGTGGCACAGAATATATACTCAGTAAGGGCTTGTTGAGTGGAATTGGATGAGCTACTTTATTTTTTAAAAATTGGAATTATGTTCAAAAGAGAAAGTCCCAGAAAGTGAGAAGAAAATCAGATTCAGTGTCACTCTCCAATGCAAATGTGTGGCACAGATAGGTCACTTATGGCTGCAAGAAGAAGAACCCCATGTTCAATCACAGATGGTATTAACTGGCACTCATTCAGCGCCGCTTGAGACAGCTCAATGTCACATCACCATAATGCTAAGAATTCACAAACCTGACAAATCCATGAAACAAAAATGATTCACGGGTAGAGGATAGGGAGAGGTCTGTGATTTAAAAAGAGTAATTTGATTGTCTAATTTCTTGATTTTGATCAAGGAATATACAAACATAACAAACATATTGATAGGAACTTAGAAAGGATGATTAAAATAACATTAGCACGCTTTAACCATAGGAAAAAAGAAATTAAATGTAAACAGTTACTAAGTAGGTTTTATTGGCTTAATTATGGACAATGTTATGTTTCTAGCAAAACACTTGACAAAATAATTTTTTTAAAAGGAAACAGCAGATGTATAATATCTGTAATATTAATCAGAAATACCATTAATATATATCATAACCCATCTGTACCTTATACAATGGCTCTCCTGAGTTACTATGGCAGAAAACAATTTAAAAAAATCATCTTGGATTGAACATCTATGAAAATGACAGGGTGGATTCTTGGACAACACATGAACAATTAATCAAGTAGATTTTGTAGCCTACTATTGGGCAGTGGAGACAGAACTGCTTCTGAGTTCAGAAAGATTCATCTTCCTGAGTATAAATCTAGCCTCAGATACTTCCTGGGTAAGTCACTTAGCCCTGTTTGCCTCAGTTTCCCCATCTGTAAAATGAGCAACTGCCTTAGTAACTTTGCTAAGAAAACCCCAAAAAGATAACGAAGCATCAGACATGAACAAAAGGCAACTGAACAACATTTCCCTTCTGTGGATCTTTAATGAGATTTCTTTTCTTTCTTCCTTTTTTATCCTTTGTTTCATTTATCAGGTCTTTCTATTAGTTTTGACCAATCTGGATAATATATTGACTGAGAATCACATTAGTCACTTATCCTGCATTCTTGCAAAATAAGCTGTGGTGTCATACAAATGCGAAACACATGGGTTTTTATATTCCTAATACTCTGTAGTCATGCAATTAGCATTTTTTAAACTTCTTAGAAAAGCTTTAGGTCAGCTAACATCCATATGACAGCCAATTGGATTGCCCAAGATTTACACATTTAATAAATGAGACCTTGATAGGCCAAGAGAGATTTGGTTAAAGCTTGCTTCTTTTAGATCTTTGCCAATTTCCTAATTTATTTTTGATTTGTAGTAGCCTGGGATTTTACACTCTTCCACCCCCCAAATTAAATTAAATTTCTTGGACTGCACTTATCGGCCTGTCCAAGCTCCCAGCCCAGTGGGCTTGCAACATTATTAGCGCTTCTGCCTCTCCCTTCCATTCTTTTTGCAGGCTTCAATCTATGCCCTAAAAAGTCACTGTTTTAATTAAAGGTTACATTAAAGATGTAAAACATTTTCTGAATATATATTACTGATTTGATAGATTGTCCACGTTTTTCCTCTCAAGGAGAAGATTTTGGGGAGCATTTCATGGCAGGAGTCCTAAAGTTACAGCAAAACTAATGTGCACAGATAGAACAATCCCTTAGAACTATTCCCTTCAGTATGGCTTTGAGTGCTTGGTTGGATATTCCTTTTTAGGGATGTAACTGAGTGATTTTTTTCAGCTGAATCAGTTTTATATTAGATCACTTAGGACTGAGTAAGGTTTATATCCTTATGTATGAATCTTCTGGGCACAACCCTCAGACCTTTGTTAAAACCTAAGGCAGAGTCTGCCTGAAGTTCAGTTAATTACCACCACATAAAAGTATTATCACCCTGACAAAAGGAGACTTTGAAAATAAAAGTTTTTTTCAGGTCCTGGCTGCTGGTACTTCTAGATACAATTATTCAGTTGAGCCTTTTTTTGTCTATTTATAAACAAAACAAAATATTAAACTTTTAAATCTGTGTGAGCAAACATTCCTTAGAGAAGTAATAAATGAGAGACTAGTTTAAAGAGTAAAAGAACCATAAAATGCAGATGTATCGGACAACCTCAGCACCTCTCTATAACTGCCTCGTATCAATGCTAATAAGCTTAATGTACTATTTTTAGACTGTATTTCTCCAACTCTTTAAATGTCCTGCTTTCCAGATATGTATATATGGGACAGTTTCAGTTGTCCTAGTTGATTTTGGCTCTGTGATTTAAGTATTAGAGGAAAGCTTTCAATTAATAAACTGTTGGAATTGATTAAAATCATACATATCCACACAAGGAGAGACATAAATCATCCCCCTTTGCCTATTTTCTTCATCTGGATCAAATTATAGTTTGACTAAATATTATATCCCAGGTTTATAATGAATTAACTATCTTCCCCCATGTTTTTATTATTCTCTTTTAATAAAGATTGAAATTATCATGTCATTGGCAAGATCACTTATATCTTCTAAAAATTAGATGGTTGTCTGTCAGCCGTGTAGTTGTATAGGTGCCATTTGGTACACAAGCAAATCCTGATAATCTTACAAGCTTGAAACTTTTTTTTTAATAGAAGAAGAACCCTTGTTCCCTAAAGTTCATTTAGAAAACTACAGGAACTACTGTACTTCTGCAGGGATGATCGACTATCAGTCAAACTAGGGTTATCTGACATCAATTCCTTCACTTTCAAAGGTTGCTATGAAACAACTTTAAAAAGTCATTTACTTTTGAGAAAAATGGAAAGGAGAAAAGTTATCTGAGATCTGGCACACAAGTCACTGGAGTCTGGATTGGGGATAAGAATAGGAACTCAATAAGATGTGCTAATCAATGAATAGCCAATAAAATAAGTTTCAGTCTTTGTTAGCTCAATTTGAGAAACATTATTCTTTCCCCCAAGGGAAAAATAAGATTATCACAATTGAACTACATTATTTTGCCCTGATAATCTTTTTACACTTGTGAAGGACAGAGAAATATTCAGTCTATATTTAAATAACCTCATTTCTTCTGTTCTTTTTATATTCATTCAAAATTTTAACTGTTTCAGGGATTAGATACTTTTCTTAAGTTTAGTCGATGCACAAGCATTTTAGTCTTTCTAAAGCTAATAAAGTGTTATTAAAACTTAATGAAAAAACACACTAAAGGTTAGCAAGTTAAGAAAAATCTACGTGTTCAATAATAACAGCAATAATAATGGTTAACCTTTATGTAATACTTTAAGATTAACAAAACACTGCAAATACCATATTATTTTACCCTAGCCACAACTCTAGAGTGAGGGTGTTATTATTACTCCTTTTTCCAGCTGAGCAAACAAAGGTGAAGCAAAATCTTTAGGGTCACACAGCTAGTAGGTTTTCAATCAATCAGTCAATACTTATTCAGTGGCAGCTATGTGTCAGGTACCGTGCTATATGCTTGACATAGGAAAAGAGGCAAATGACAATCCCTGCCCTCAGTGAGCTTACAATGTAATGGAGAGGCAATGTGTAAGCAAATACATACAAAGTAAGCCGTGTATAGGATAAGAAGGAAACGAGTCACAGTTAGAAGCCACTGGAAATAAGAGGGTTTGGAGGAAGCCTCCAGTAGAAAGTGGGATTTTAGTTGTGACTTAAAGGAAGACAGGAGGTAAAAATGAGCAGGGCATGAGGGACAGCCAGAGGAAATGCCCAGTGCTGGGAAATGAAATATCTTGTTTAAGGGACAGTAAAGAGGCCCATATTACTAAATTGATCTGTCAGGTAGTAAGATGTAAGGAGTCTGTGTGTGGAGAAGTTAGGTTATGAAAGGTTTTGAATGGCAAACAACATTTTTATTTGCTCCTTCAGGTAATAAGGAGCTACTGAAGTTTACTGAGCAGAGTGATAACGTTTATATTTTAGGAAAATCATTTGAGAAGCTGAATGGAGAATAGGTTAAAGTGAAAAGTGCTTTGATGAAGACAGATCCACCATTAAGGAGAGAAAGGAGGAGTATTTACAACTTGTTGTAAAGGTAAAATTGACAGGTCACATCAATAGCTTGAAAATATGGGAATGAATGGTATCAGGGAATTTGGAATAGCGACTCCTAGGCAGCAATCCTGATGTTGCTATCTACGGGATTTGGGAAGGTAAGAGGAAAGGATGGGGGGAGAAAATTTAGGCGGTAACATAATGAGTTATGGTTTAGATATACAGAATTTATGATGTCTGGTGGATATTCTATTTGAGATGTCTAATTGGTAGGTGGAGATGCAAGATTGAATGTCAACAGAGAGATTGGGGCAAGAAAGGAATATTTGAGAATCATTAGCATGGAACTCGTTAGTAAAATTCATAGAAGTTGATCAGATCACCCAGTGAAGTAATAGAGAGGGAGAAGAGAAGAGGGCCCTGTACAGAACTCTCATGCTTAGAAAGTATGATCCGGAAGGGGAAACAACAAAGAAGATGGAGAGAGACAGAGGTAGTAGAAAAACTAGGATAATAGTGTGGTCAGATAGGTAGTAGAAAAGCTAAGAAAGGACTGTCCTGAAAACCTGGAGAGGATAGAATGCAAAGGAAGAATGAGTGATCAAAATTTAAAAAACTGCCCAGAGATGGAGGAGAATGAGGATTGAGAAAAGATCATTGGATTTATGGATTCTAAGAAATCAGTAGAGACTTTGGAGAGAACTTAAAAATTAAGTTGGTGCAATGATATGGTTATAATCCAGATTGTAAGGAGTTGAGAATGAGAGGAGAGAAAGTAGAAGTACCTATTGTAGACGACCTTTTTGATGGCTTGACCTATGAAGATCAGAAGAGATATGGAATGATAGGATGTACAGAATGGTTAAGTAATTGTTGTTTTCATGCTTGAGAAGAAGATATGGACATGTTTGTAGGAAGTAGAAAATAAACTAGAAAAGAGACAGATTGAAAATAAGTAAAAGTGATAGGAGACAATCTATTGTTGGAGATGGGTTGGAATGGAATTGCTTGAGGAGTTAGCCTTGGTAAGGAGTAAGGACACTTTATGTTAGACAAGAGTAGAGGAGGAATCAGAAGGCACACGGATGATAGAGGAGATGAAAAAGAAAGAAGTAATTCATGGCAAATTGTTTCATTTTTTCCCTATAAAATATGAGGCAAAATTTTCATTTAAGAGATGAGGGGGAGCCATAGAAAGTTTGAGGAGGATAAAAACATCTTGAAGAGCTTCTGTGCAGAGTCAGAGAGAGAAAATAATAAGGGAAGTAGGGAAGTAGAATCAGATTTCTTACAGCAGTGAGAGCCCAGTTAAGTTTATATAATACAAATTTGTAGTGGATCCATTCAGAATGATTAAATGAATGAATAAGACTTCTGACTTAGTTTATCCTCAGCTACCTCAACATAGAACAAAGCGTGTGTGTGTGTGTGTGTGTGTGTGTGTGTGTGTACACACCATGGTCCAAGTAACAAGGAAAATAGCTGACATTATGCTGCTATACTCCCATTCATCTGTTTTCTAAAACTTGCTTCCTTTGAATCAGTTTAAATGACAGTTCCTCTTTTCTTTATATCTAATTATCATCTCTTTCTCTTTTCAAACATTCCTATGTAACTTTGATCTTTCTCCTTTGTCCTCTTCATTTCCTCCTTGTGGAATCATACATAATTTCAAGTCCTCCCTCTGGCCCAAACTTACTATGTTTTAATGGGCAAATCATGTAATCTCTCACAATGTACCTAAGCAATCTTCTAAGACCACATATAATAGCAAGTTACCTATCTATTTCAGTGGAAGGAATTTATATAGTGGGAGTAATCTAAATGATAAAAATCACTGATCTAGATATTTTTCTCTATGCCTCAATGAAAATCTAACCTTTAGGGGTTGATTCTCTGGTACAGATCATAAGTATTAAACTGAAACAGGTTCTTTTGTGTGATTTTAAATTATTTTACATTTGAACTAAATAAAAATTTTGTTTAATAAGTAATGGATAAATTTGTAGATAGTTAAATAGTTTATACCTCATCCAGAAACACAAGAATAGAGAGGCAATTCAACAATTATGCTGTGAATTAAATATAAATAAACACATAGAAACATTTATGAAAGATATCAATTTTAGCAATTATCTCTCATATCCTGGGATAAACAAATGATATGGAAATTGTTGATCAGAGAGGTTTTTATGATTCTCTGGGGAGAGAGTTTGTGGTTCAATATAACCCTCATGTAATTGAAAGAAGTTGGTCAGGAAAAATGTTGTAATTGTATTGATCTTGTAGGCAAGAAAATTGAAAAGTTATTTCTTAAAAATTAAGTTGCTAAGTAAATACCCATTGGCTCTCTGAAAACAATCTAAAACCTCAATTAGGAGCTGTACGTGTTCCTTTTGCTCTTGAGAAATGTTGATTTTGAATTATAGTAATCTACTTTGAATATTCAGGGTAATAAAGTGTTATTTTTAAATATTAAATGGCTTATGAAATATTAAATACCTAGAGAATGATGAATCTTTTGCCCAATATCATAAGTGGGGAAAAAACAATTTTAGTACTTTTTCATAGCATGATCTTACCATCATCTGAAGATAATTTATTTGGTGTTTTGTAAACTGGGGACAGAGGAAATTTCATAAGAATATTTCTGAAAATGTTTGTGTGATGATTTTTTAAAAGCATATCTCTATTTTTTTCCCAAATGGTGACTGGAGAGAAAATCCATACATCGTATTTAAGAAATTTTCATCATTTAAATCGTACTGTGTAATACAGGTGATTTATATGTAGGATAGGTAACATAGAATTCCTCGAGTCTTGGATTCATTCTAGTTGTGCCTAGAAAAGACAATTATTTCATTTCTCTGCAGTTCTGTAAAATGAAAGGATCTTTAACCTTTGCTCTGTTACCATCCCCTTTGGCAATATGGCAAAACCTACCGATTCTTTCTCAGAATAATATTGTTAAATATACAAAATATAACTCTCAGGATTACAAAGAAGACTAATTCTATTAAAATAATTAATCAAAACACATTTACATTTATTTATTTTTGTTTCTTTTGGCTTGAAGTTGTTTTATTTTATAAAGGTTTTTTTTTATTTTCAAAACACATGCATAGATAGTTTTTAACATTCACCCTTGCAAAACGTTATGTTCCAAATTTTTTCCTCCCTCCCTTCTCCGCACTCCTCTCCTAGATGGCAAAAAATCCAATATATGTTAAACATATGCAGTACTTCTATACATATTTCCATAATTATCATCAAAATATAGTTTCAAATGTTTATGAAACCTCAGTAAGGAAATTCTGAATCAGAGTATTTCTAAGATGCTTTCTGCTTTCAATATTGCATGAAATTTGGAATGAAGAAGGAACTAGAGACATGCATTAGAATGTATTTTTTCTTTGTGCATTTTGTAGGGTAAAAAAAGGTGAAACATGAACTATGACTATATGTATTTCTCAAATAAACAAAATTGCAATATCTCATATAGTTTATCTATTGCTTCCGGTCCTCTAAAAGCTCGATTGAGTAGACAAGTGGTGTCAAACTGAAATTACAAAGTGTCCCATGTTTTGACTTAGAAAAACCTAGACTCATATTCTAATCTATTTATTTTTTAAGCATTTCCCAATTACATTTTATTCTAGTTTAAGATATACTCAGGAGGTCGAAGCTATTAGCTTGACCTCACTGAGTAGACCAATGTGTGATTTAAAATTGATCACTAGGAAAAAAAGTGAGAAAATTTAACTTGATTTAAACATGATGGAGTTAGTACTTCTAAATTCACAGATTATAAGTGTAGCCATACAAATCTTTTGTGGTGTCATATAGTTTTATATTCAAGAGCAATGGCTTTTCTTCTAGCATAAAGCATAAAGATTTCTGAAGTGTATTTACATTTTCTCCTATTGGAAAAATTGCCTAGGACTTTAATGCTGATTGTCTTGTATCCAATTTTATTTTTTAATTTAATTGAGACATACTTATCTTGTTTTTGACAGGGAGTGTCGTGGGATACGTAGAACTAGAAAACTTTGGCCACAGAAGGGGCTTATTTTAGTTACAAAGCAGGGAGAGATTCAACATCTCCATGGTCTGCCAGGATGAGAACTAGCTTTCCAGGTTCAGCAAACATTAGAGCCTTCCAAAAGCACGAGATAACATATGCCAGCATCTGTGGATAATGGGGAAAAAAAAAAAAAAAAGGTGATTTCACATAAGCTAAATCTGCAAAGATAGCTAGAAAATATTGACAGTAAAATTAGCATATGAGAACAGCTCTTGCATATTGAATAATAAATAATTTTCGGGTTATGCAATATTTATACTCATGTTTCCTGTAAAGTAACTAAAAATGGTTTCCTTATTGAAATCCTATTCAGTCAGTGAGTCAAATTCTCTCTCGTTGCCTTAGGGGGGAAATTCGATCCCAGCTACTTTCAGTCTCCCATTTATTCTTATAGTGGTCCCATATAAGTAAGTACCTATGGGTAGAATATGATGCTCACCAGCAATCACCCAGTATGAATAGCCTCTAGTGACTCTTTATTATATAACTGTTCTCCAAAGCCCTATTACAAGGATCTGAACACTCTTACTGCCTGAAATGCTAATAAAAGCCCTGGGTATCATTATAATCAAACGGTATTGATTAAGCACCCACATGTTTGCTCCAGCTGAGATTTTTTTCCCCTATAACACAGGAAATGCAATGCAATATAAGACTCTTCTAATTTAAAAAAAATACACTTCCGATGAATATAGCAGGTTTCTTTCTTTTCTTCCTCGGTGGTAGGACATAGTGTTATTATCACTATTTTCAGAAGGTCCTCAACGCGATACTAAAATAATGTAAATTGGTTAGTATCTGTGGGAAATCCTATGCAAATTGTAACAATAAAGATTAGATGGTCTCTGATAAATGTTCTTCTCCAAATAGAGATCCTGTTAGTACTAATTGATCTGTCCATAAAGTCTCCTCATTAATATACTCTTTTGTCACGTAAGATATTTCCTTTTGGATGCCCTCTTGCCAATTCAAGAAAATCCTGATTAAAACTGTTACCAGACTCCCATCAGCCCTTCTTTTCCATCGTCTCTAATATTTTTCCAAGCCCTCAATAAAGAAATAACACTTGACTTCTCACTTCCTATTATCATGTGTAATCTGTCTATTGTGATTTAGAACAACGAGATCTTAGATGTGGTCCTGTGCCCATTAATGTACCAGGTAAACTGGAGGGAGGAATGGGTGATAACAATGGGAGTAGAGGGCATCGCATCTGTTCTCAAGGGACATCTACTATGGCTGTCACTGTATTACTTAAAATGTGAATGAATAACTGAACAATATGACAGTCTATGAAGTGCTAAAGACATGGTGTATAATTTGTGCTATAAGATTTCCGAGAGGAGAAATTCCAAGACAGACAGAATAGTGAGAGAAAGCTACAGGGAGGAACTGGTGTTTGAAATTAGCCAGGAAGATTGCCCTGTTGATGTTCCTATTACAATCAAAATGGTGCTTCCTCCTTTAAAACATTTACTATACATATCTTACTCATTTGTCATTTGTGGGTACATATATGTGTGTATATCCATATATATAATGTGTGTGTGAATATATACCCAAATACACACACACACACACACATACCCAAACATATAAATATATATACCCAAATGGTGACAATATGTGTGCATATATACTCATATATGTGTATATATTTTGCTAGAAACCCAGATTTTTACATTTGTGTGTATGTCTATATATACATATATACACACATGCATATGCACATGCATGCTTACATATGTATCACATGTGTATATACATATATGAAAACACATGTTGACATATATGTATATGTTCATGCACATTTCACTTGGAATTCAGATTTTACATTTTTATATTTGCATGAATGCTTACATATATATGTACAGCATTTATATGTGACATAAATGTATAGATATACATATTTACATATGTTTCTATACATTCATATATGTATTTCACTAGAAATCCAGATTTTATCACCATTTTACTTACCAAAAGTGTCTTTATTATCAATTTGAACATTTGATGATGACAAGAAGACTCTGGTTCAAATCCTCATTAGCTTTACAATCCTTGGGAAATCTATTAAAATCTTTACCTTTCTTATCTGTAAAATATAAAAGTTTCAATTAAAAAATGTGAAAGACTTCTTCTAAATCTAAATTTGTCTATTTTGATTCAAAATTTGGTTCACAGAATCATAATGACAAAATTATAGAACTGGGATGGACCTGAAATATCATCTATTTTACCATATAGCTAAAGAAAGAATCCAAGCTATAACGCCCCCAAAAGTAGTGAAATAGCTTTTATCTGACAAATCTCCATTGATAAGAAGCTCCCTACCAAATAAGAGAGCCCACTCCACTTTGGAGGATCCCTGAATAGAAAAAATGTCTTTGAAATGGCTTCAATTTGCTTTTCCAGGTTTATTCTTGCCCTTAACACCCTTGTTGGACCTTCTGAATCTGCATTCTTACTCTACTTTGCTGCCCTTTTCTTGTCTTTTTCATAGGTTGTTACCTATCTCTGGCTCATATTCTTTCTTCCACCTTTTAAACACTGATTTCTTTTAAAGCTCAGATTAAGTGTCATCTTTTACATGAGGTCTTATAATTGCTCTTTCTATAGCTTTTTATATTCTTGGCCACCTTCTCTTTCCAGATACTTTATTTTCTTTGGATTTTTCCCACCCTGCTCTGTTGTTTTTTTTTTTTTTTTTTCCTCCACCTGCCTGATTTTCCTCTTTTTATCCATGTCACGCCCACCAAGTGAGGACCTGCTCCAAGGATCTTTCCTGGACCTTTTTTCCTTTTTGTATTTTCTACTCTACTGAGCTCATGAGCTTCAATTGGTTCAATTATTCTTCTTATGCAGATGATACCCAGATTTACATATTTAACACCTACTCTTTAGTTTTGCATCACAAACTACTTACTGGACATTTTAAACTGAATGTCTCACAGACACCTCAAACTCATTATTCATAAAATATAATTTCTATATACCCAAACATCATTCTTCTAAATTTCCTTCTTTTCAGTTATCTAGGTTTATAATTTCAGTGTCATCCTCAACTCCTCACTCTTACAATTTACCAATCACATGGAAAATTTTATTGTTTCTATCTTCTCATCTCCCCTTCTGTCCACTTTTAGGATTATCACATAACACAGTGATAGAGGCAAAGTTGGAGGCCTTCTAGTCTAACTCCTTCATCCTACAAATAAGAAAGCAGGCAGGAAAGATGATCTAACCCACATATAGAGATATTAAATATCCACATCTATAAACCTCTGGGTTTTGATACAAGTATACTTAAAATATTTGTGTTATAAATCATTAGAATCAGGAGAACATATTTGATACAGTTTGTCTCAAAAATCTTAGTGTAGTTTTTAAACTTTCTTTAATGTAGTGTTTTGGGAAATTTTTTTACTTCTATTTTTTTACTTAAAACCATAGGAAACTTATGGGTAAGATAGGCATGGAATTAAAAAAAAAAAAACTAATTAATTGGTACAATTTAAAAAATTTTTTTTTACTTTTTTTTCAGATTATATATAAGCAACATAACTTTCCAAGATAAGGCTATTTATTTAATTTTCAAAAGGATAATTTATATAATAATAATTTATATAAACAAAACACTATTTCTTAGATGTGTATGTGCACTCTGAGGTCCCACAATTTTGAATTAGTAGTTGCAGATAATTTCTCTTTCTCTCATTACAAAATTTACTTCCAATGAAAAGGTTTGTGTATAACTAATGGAACAACAGGCAGTAAACCTTCAAATGACAGCGTCATGGTACCTTAGAGGATGAGTTTGCTTCTGGTATCTTTTTGTATAGCAACAACTGTGCCCTAAGTGAGCCATGTTCAGGTGCTCATGGAACATCCAATCTGTTCAGTTTTCAACCTTTGAGTCTCTGTGACTTCATCCTTTTCATCTCAGACAAGGTCTTTGGTCGTCTGCAACCAAGTTCTTTTGTTGAAAATCACCTTAGTTTGTTTTTACATTTTACATAGAAATTAATTAGCTAAATAACAGCTTTGTTCAGATTCATACACTCTCCTTTCTATTTCTCAGCTTTTCCTCAGAACCAGCAGCAGAAAGCAGTTTATTTTGAAGGTTAGATCCAGCTTTCAAGGTTGAATGACCTGTTTTCTTCAAACTGTAGTGCTAGGGAAAACACTTAGCCTTCTCAGAGGTGTTAAGTTTTCATCTCAAAATATCAAAACATCAAGATCTTGAATGAACCATTGCTTACCTTACAAAATTGAAGCATGGGAGAGATATAAAAGCAAACATGTCATCTAAGATCAATTCTCTCCCCCTTGTTCCTTCTGCCCATCTTGTTCATTATTTCCCTTCATCGTATATATTTCATCCTGCCAGATTGGGCACGTGCTGCACTTTACGCCATTAGTGCTATTGAAATTGAGAGACATCTTCCATCTATATTTGTCAAAAAGTAGAGGCGTGATGAAGTGGAGGGAGAATAAATAAGGGAACTGGCATTAATGCAGACAACAAGAAGAGGATAAACACTGAAGTTTTCAAAGTAAATAACATAATAAATATGGATATAAATTAGCATTCAGGGGGGAAAGGCTTCCTAGGACAGGGTCACATTTTATTGTTACAAAGTAGGAAATATATAGCAACTCATGCACTATTGGGGTTTTTAAGTGCTCGTGTCTGATAAATGTATGTTGAAGTTCAGTTAATCATAATAAGGCCTGGAGCTTTTTAATATAAGCATCACTGGTATTATGCAGCTTATTAATTAAGCAAATTCTACAACTTTTTCCATGCTGAAAATGTCAAAATTTTTGAACAGCTCAAATGGCATTTAAGGTTGATATATTTGGGGACTGTTTTATTCAATCATGTTACAGCATTTTGCACACATAAATTATTTCTCCCAATATTGCATGAGTAGCACCAGGAATATCATCTTTTTTTCTCTGCAGTCAAGAAATTGAATAGTACCACCCCCTAGTATATATATGATCTATACTTGTTTGTTATTTCAGCAAATAATGTTTTATAAAGGCCAGAATGGCAATGTACCTAAAATTATCTGGATTCAGTCAAGAACGTGCTTGTTAAAATATGTTCAAGAATGCAATGGGATTTTGCGCCAGAAATATATATGCACATCTGTAAGTAAATGTGTTTAGCAGTATATACATGTGAACCAAATTTAAGTATGGAACTAATCTGGGAGCATATTTGAAAATCTTGTTTTAATATAAATATATATCACTAAGAATGGTCATATTGGCTCTATTCCAACACACTCTGATAGAGGATTGCTCTTTAATGTACAAGCCTTTTTTTGGTGGGAAAGATTCACATAAAGACTTAAGTATAGTCTCAGAAAATTTGCCATAAGGGGGCCAACACTTTATAGAAATGACATTCTCAGATTCATCCTGAGAAAAACTGTGAAAAGATCTCATTTGAAATTGGATCATTGAAACAGACTCCGAAGATAACTCCATAGCTAGCCTCTTAAGAATTGGCAAAATATCATAGTTCTGATAGTCCTCTTTGTATCAGTGTTTTAATCACTCTATGTAATTCAAGAAGTTATATAGATTTATCCCTTCTAACAGCTGAAGAAGCTTTTAATGGTAATAATATTAGACATGTCAATAGTGTTTTGTGATTACCCATAATTTGCCACATATATTTTATTGATATTTACTTATTATAAAAGTATTAATAGCTTTTTATTTTCAAAAAAGATGCAAAGATAGTTTTCAACATCTACACTGGGAAAATCTTGTATTCCAAATTTTTTCTCTCTCCCTTCCACCCACCCATTCCCCTAGACAGCAAGTAATATATGTTAAACATGTGTAATTATTCTCTATATATTTCCAAAATTACCATACTGCACAAAAAAAATCTGATCAAAAAGGACAAGCAATGAGAGAACAAAAAAAAAAAAAACAAATAAAAAAAAGGTGAAAATACTCTGTTATGATCCACACTCAGATGCCACAGTCCTCTCTCTGGGTACAGATGGTTCTCTCCATCACATCATTGGAATGGCCTGAATCACCTTGTCCATCAGAGTTGATCATCATATAATCTTGTTGCCGTGTATAATGATTTCCTGGTTCTGCTTGTTTCACTCAGCATCAGTTCCTGTAAATCTCTCCAGGCCTCTCTGATATCATCCTGTTGCTCGTTTCTTATAGAATAATAATATTCCATAACATTCATAAACCATAACTTATTCAGCCATTCTCCCACTGATGGGCATCCATTTGGTTTCCAGTTTCTTGCCACTACGAAAAAGGCTGCAACAAACATTTTCACACACATGAGTCCCTTTCCCTCCTTTAAGATATCTTTGGGATAAAGGCCCCGTGAAGATACTGCTTGGTCCAAGGGTATGTAACAGTTTGATAGTCCTTTGGGCATATTGACATATATTTTCTCATTTAATTCTCACAACAATTTGAGTAAGCGCAAATATTGTTACCCAGTTCTCTAAATTAGTAAATCAGGCCCACACAGATATGACTTGCCTAAAATCATATAACAATTGGACTCTAATTCACATCTTGCATATATAAGACCAGTTCAATTTATATGAAACCAGAATATTATAGGTACTTAATATGTATTTATTGACTGATCATATATTACATATCTTCCTTTAAGCACAGAGATGAATGTATGTTTTATATATATAAAATTAAGCATATTTTAATTTTTAATACATGAAAAAAGTGAAATGAAGAAGGAAAGAAACTTTACTAGAACTTCTGTTTAGAATTTGTTAGGCATCAATTTCCCACCATCTTTACAACAACATATGATTTATGTTGTAAAGTTAATATTCATATATTATTTTCTTTATTTATTACTTAAATTATTCCCTAATTTATATGATTTATTTCCTTAGAGAGATGAACTACTACTATCAGTTTCTTAGAGAACTATTAAATTTTCCTTTGTATCCATCAATTGGAATTTATCAAGTTATAGGTTAGAAATGAACCATATTAATGATTCTATAAATTCTTTGCGTACAGTATATATAAACATACACTGGCATCTTATACATTTTCTTGCCTACAAGTTTTCTGTGATCAGCTTCATTTAATGGCTCCATGATCTTGTGGATCTGAATACTTCATTCACATATTTACCTCCTTTGTGACTCTTCTATAGATTTCTTTGTATCTTTACAATTCATGGCTAGCGTGTCTAAGCAGGTATCTAAGCATTTCTTGATTTATACCTAAATTGATAATAATCAGTTTCATTGAATAAAGATGTGCTTATAGATTTTGCAAGGGTAGATGGCATTGATTCTGGCATTGAAGAAATACATTTAACTCATTATTTTGATTTATCAAGGCAAATTTTTTAATAGTCAAGAATAATAAGCACAATTGAATTGTGCCTATTCAATACGTTTTGGTCAGTTTAGGACACATGAATGGCCTACTAACGGCCATTGTTAAAGGTTCCTTTGGCTATATTAGTTCAATTATCTTATTTTAATCGACTCAAATTAGGTACTGAGAATTTTTCAATGATTATCATGAAGAAGGATGTTACTGGAACGTAATGTCAGTTATTTGGTATCAAGTTCAGTTTTGTTCTAGAAGGCATCTACATTTTGATGACATTGATGAGGTTACCAAAAATAGCCTAAGGATTTTATTGCAAATGACAAAAGATAGTAGGTTTGTAATAATGGGAAAGATTTTTCAATATAAAGATGAATTCTGATATATTGATAGAATTAATTCAACCTGTATGAATTTTGGAAAGGATAGGAAGCACCATTGGAGATAAAAAAGTAAGGGCCATAACTGCCTTTCTGAGTAATTTTGGACAACTTTGTTAATGTCTCTGTGTTTCACTTTGCTCATTTGTTAAAAGAAAAAATATTAACATTTTCACTTTTGGTTGTTAAGCAACCAGCATCCTTTTTCCATGAGAGTCTTCCAGATAGTATCTTCCAGTTCTATTGTTTGATCACTATATTCTTTGTATCAATTAGAGAAAAGTTTAATTTGCAGACAAAAAGGACTGAGTAATCAACAATACTAACTTATCCTCACAGCCAGCTACAAGAAAGTGTTGTGATGTTACTATTAAATGGCTATAAACTGCTTTTAACTCATATGAAACACTCCAACTTTTTCAGCTTCATATTTTCCACTCTGAGCTGCTCCTGCGTTCTTCATTAATTTTTTCTCCTTGAGTGGTTTCCCCCACCCTTCCATAAAATATTACCATATAATAAATGGGGCATGTTTTTGCATAGAACCCGATTATGATGAAATTATGCTGAAACAAATTGGAGATAATGTATAAAATGATGATGTGAATGTTGGATCCTCATGACTAAGTGAGGTTATAGAATATCGGAGGCTAAGGAGCAAGTAAGCTCACCGCCTCAGGAGCCCAATTCCATCTCCTCTTTTTAATGTTTAAGAAATAGCAATTTCATCAAATTTGCCAGCAAAAATGTGCACCGCAGCATTTAAATAAGAAAATAGCTCAGCAGGATTATTATTGTTTTTAAAGATCCATGCACTTGTTCCATGTTTTCAAAATACTGTAAGTCAGCTTTTCAAATGGGCAGTGAATTAAATACTCAGTCACAGGATTGTCAGTAAATAACATCTGTTGAAGAAGTGCCTTTTGATCTTTTCTAGAAGTGATTCTGAAGTAGACTTTATTTTCTGCACATTCTGCCTCGTTCTCTAAGAAATGTGAGTAATTGTAGTGGGTGTAGGTGCAGATGCTATGAGGGGAAAGGGATCCCATTCAATTGTGTCTGAATTAAGTTTTCACTACAGCTCTGCTGCTTAGAGTATCTTCAATCTTCCCTCTAAGTGCCAAGGAGACTCTCTAGTTAAGTTCCACATTAATTCCTAGTCCTCCTATGCTGAGATTTTCCAACGAGGAGCGGGGATTTCTGTATCTAATTCCACTTCTATTTAATTATGAGCTGATGACAATCTGCTTCAGTGATTTAGGTGCAGAACTGCCTAAAGGCAGTGAGAGAAAGTCACTTCTTACTTTCCATAGAAGTTTTGATGATGCCAGATTTTTGAGAATTGGCAAAATAGGAAATTAACTCACAATACAAACACTATACATGAATGTCTCGTTGATGAAGCCCTAAGGTGTAGTGTCTTAAATAAAGTGCAGGGTCATCCATGAAGATTCTCTCAATTGGACTAAAACCAAAACAATGATTTGAGAGTTTTCCCTCATGATGAGGAGGAAGAGATATGTAAAGAATGTGCTAAAGGTTTTGATTTGTTCTATTTTAGCTCTTTCTCATAAAAGACATTGGAAGAGAGCATTATTGGAAGGAAGCTGAAAATGTAGGTGGGATGCCTGAAAAAATTATATATTTACATACACACACACACACACACACACATATATATATGTGTGTGTATATATATGTAGATGATATATATGTATGTGAGATATATAATGTATGTTATATATATGTATGTGTATGGGTATGTATATATATGTGTGTGTGTACACATATATATTTAAAAAATGATAATATTTTAAGGCTTGCAAAAATTTTTGTTAACTTGTCATGCTAGATCTTCACAACCACCTAGTAGGCTGTTAAGCTCAATTTGCAGGAGAAAAATCAAGGCTGGGAGAGGATACTTGCCCAGGGCCCCATCATAAATATCTGAGGCAGGATTCAAACCCAGATCTTTCCATATCTAAATCTAGTGTTTTGTCAGCTGTGACATGTTTTCTTTTCATTCTTCATGCAATATAGAAAGAAGATTAAAAAGAACCCAAAAGAACCTGTTGTTTACAATGCACGTAGCTCACAAAAAGTAGGCGATAAAAGATAATATTTCCAGTATATAAAAGTGTGGAATAAGCATACACACATACACACACATATATATATCTTACATATATGTAGCATATATACTATAGGTGTGTGTGTGGTATCTATACTGTATATAATCTATGTACAGCATTATATATTTATATATACTTATATGATACATATTAAATATAATAGTATATGACATAATAGTATATAACATTCTCTCTCTCTCTCTATATATATATATATATATACATATTCTATATAATAGATCCTTTGATATTATGCATTCTACAACCTGGATTTTGTTATTGTTGCCCTCTCCCATCCATTTTATTTTCAGGAGAAACTTAAAATACCCCCAAAGCATGGGAAGTTGAAGATGCAAGACTGAGAAAAACTAGTTATTTAAATCCCCACAATCCTTTGCCATTTGGTGAAATGAAGCTGTAGAGCTGATTTTAAAAGAATGAAGGTTGCTAATCAACCATAAAACAAGAGATTCCATTATATTCTTATCTGAAATAAGAGAGGTTTGAGACAGAAATTTTGAAAGAGTATGTTAAAACAGAATAAATGCCCATATATTTGTTTTAGCTAGCTCTCTGCTCTATATTCAAAAAGAGCTTTGTCCTTCGAGATTAAAACAGTTCTAGAGAGTGGGAAAAATGTAACCAAATCTCCGGGCACTCACAGATCCCTCTCCTTATGATGATAAAGCAGCTGAGGCTTTTCCTTAATCTGATAGCTGGGTATGAGAAGGACCTTGTTTTCTGACTGAAATCGCTGAAGCTTTATCATTTGGAAGGTAACAGAGGGATGACTGAACCCCCTTCTCCTCTAATGAGGAAGAAGTAGGAAACGGCTGAAACAAGAAGCTAGCAGCCGAGGGAAGCCACAGCATCATATGCCCAGGTGAAGTGCCAGGAGCCGAACAGGAGCCCAGGGGAGCAATTTCCAGCAGCGAGAAAACCTCGGAGGGCAGGAGTAGCATGTTATGTTATGACATTACCTGCAAATGCTGTGGGCTCTAGCATTAGTCATGTATTGCCCCTCTCTGCCTATGTCCTGCATACATACTTGTGTAATTAAAAGGTATGGTCCTTTGTACGTGTTGTCTCAATTTCTAAGTGTGTCCATGGGGCTGACCAATTATGGTTTTAAGTGCATTTAGATCCATTAACTGTCATGAATCTAGATAGCTTCTCTTGGAAGGTGTATTTGAGAATGAGATGTCCAAAGGTGGTACAAATAATGTTACAGATGGAAGGAAACACGAGACAGAAAAAATGCTGTATCTTTGCTTGACTTTATTACAAATGACTTTGATATAAATAGACTCAGTGTCTCTGGGCTGGAGGAGATTGATAGAGCTAGTGGAGTCCCGTGGAAATTTTGGGGAAGCTGTTTCTTCAAAGAAATAGTATCATGGAGGCAACTCACAATGGACAAGTCTCCCTTTCTACCCCACTCCCCTCCAGCTCCTGCAAAGCTAGGAATTAGCAATTAGACATTTTCATTAAATATGGAAAAAAACTGGAGAGAAGCTATTACTATACAAATGTTAAGAATATCTCCCTGACAATCACAGTAGCAGCCATAGCAACAATAACAACGGAGGCACCTTGCTTGCCCCATCCCTAAATATGACCCCAATGATAGACGGATAAATTCTGAATCTTCCTGCTCTTCATGGAAGCGTTAGATTTAGAGCATCAAAAGTCTTTTTAGCTGATGATTTATGAATTTCTAACCCTGTACTAAGGTCTATTTAAACAAGTTAACATAAGTCAATATGGCCTATGATTGCAGTATCCTATAGAGTCTTAAAACTGCAAAATATTTACAAAGTTAATAAGATTCTTTTGATGTTACTGACATTTTTGACATTTATAATTTGATCTTTCATAAGCCTGAACCACTCCCTCCTAGAATTCCAGACCTACAATAGAATCTGTATTCCCCTCTGGCTTGTTTGGAAATCTATAGGCACCTATTTTGTGCAAGACATTGTGTTGGACATTGAGAACACAAATACAAGTAAAGAAAAGGCAAACTTTGTCTCATGGAGTTTATATTCCAATTTCAGAAGATAAGACCTGAGGGACCTAAAAAGGGGGTTGAGCAGGAGGTCCCCTGGAGGGGGGGAACAACCATGGTGGAGAAGTTCTGATTACAACCTAGTGAGAAATCAAGGGAGAGTGGACCCAGGTTCTCTCCTTTAAAGGAGGTTCTGAAATGATCCAGTTATAAAAGGGAGAGATTCCAGGTACTATATAACAGGTTGTGAATTCTTGGGTTTAAGTGATCTTCCAGGAAGAATTATGAAATCCTGAGCATCCTGCTCACATATTCTTATAGGGGAAGCAGCATAGAGGATTCATTAGTGATCTCTTGTGGTCAGGAAGACCTGAATTCAAGTCCCATCTCAGACTTGTCTGGCCATTGGCAAGTGAGTAAACATCTTAATTCTCAGCTAACTTTCTGAAACATAAATTGTGGAGAAGATGGTAATTACCATTGACAGAGGGGATGCCAATGGCAAAATAAACAAACAAACCAAAAAACCACCTTATACTTTAGACCCAAGCCTAGATCAGAATATTTTGGGATTAATGAAAACTTGCAGGTCCTCCAGCATGAATAGTCCCTGAGATCCTGGGATTATGAATATCACAATATTCAATGCCTTTAGGAAAGCAGCAGATGGACCTGAAAGAACAAAATACGTTCCCAGAAATGTGCGGAATTTAGTCCTAACTTGAATCCAATGTAAAGATGTAAGCTGGAAAATGAAAAAAATAATAAAAATCTTCCCATCAAAAGCTATTATGATGACAGGAATACTCAAAACACCAATCTATATTAGCTAAAATTAGAAGAGAAGAAACACATAGGAAAAAAGATCTAAGTTTATACAAATAAGATTTTGCCAATTGATAAATTGTAAAAAAAAATATAAGTTGACAATTTTCGAAGAAATTGAAGCCATCAGTAGTCACATGTGCTATAAATGACTAATAATTTTAAATTTAAAATATATAATTTAAAACAACTGTGGCATATATATGCATATATAGATATATCTATCTATCTATCTATATATATATAAGATACCTATAAGATTATAAAATTCAACTGCCTTCTATCTATCAGATTGTCAAAGATGATAAAAATAATTAAATGATAAATGCTGGAGGGCCTGTGGGAAAACAGATATGCTATTGATGGAACTGAGAATTAGTCCAGCTATTTTGGTGAATAATTTAGAACTATGCACAAAAAAACTATTAGAATATAGCAGAACAGACCTTATAGGCCTATATCCCAGAGAGATCAAAGAAAGAGGAAAAGGAGCGAGCTGTGCAAAACACTTTGAACAGCTCTTTTTGCCAAGGCAAAGTCTTTAAAATAAACAGGTGGCCATGACTGGGGGAATGACTGAACAAGTTATGAAAGAAGTGATTAAGTGCATGGTTTCAGAAAAACTTGTGAACACTTAGATAAACTGATGCAAAGTGAAATAATGAGAATGAGCAGAATTAATTCTAGTATAGCCACCATAATGTAAAGGCAAACACTTTTGAAAAACTTAAAAATTCTGATCAGCACAGTGATGTTGACCGGTTCTAGAAGACTCCTACTCATGGAGACAGCTAGGTGGTGCATTGTATAGAGCATCATCCCTGAAATCAGGAGGACCTGAGTTCAAATTTGGCCTCAGACACTTAATACTTCCTAGCTGTGTGACCCTGGGCAAATTGCCTCAGAAAAATAAATTAAAAAATACTACTCACTTCCAGATAGATTGGATTCAGTGTAGAATAAGCTTATTTATTTTGCTCTTATTCTATTCTATTATTCTATTTATTTTATTCTATGTTATTCTATATTTATTCTATATTATTCTATTTATTTCTGGTTTTGTTTTTCTTGCTTTCTCAATGGGGTAAGGATGGAAAACTTATGAACCTGAAAACAAAATATAACTGAATTTAAAAAGAGATATTGTTAATTTTAGAGAAAGCAGTTTTAACTTGAGGATAAGTTTGGAAGGTAGATTGCAGAGACTTCAGGGGGTGAATGAAAAAAAAAGATGTGGAGAAAATGAGTTTAAATAACTTTTTTCCCCCTAGAAGTTTAAGAAATCTAAAATCTAAGTAAGGAGATCTATAGTATGATGGGTTGGTGAGGTTATGGGGTTTAAGTAAAGATTTTTTTAAAGTATAGGAAATTCCTTGGACATATTGAGGTTCAATAGAGAAGGGATCAGTAGATAAATAGTCTGAAAATGAGAGAGAAAAAACACAATATTGGCAACATTCTTCTGTTGTGCATCATCTATGCAGAGGCAAAAGGATCTTGGGCATGTGTAGCAGGGATAACCTAGGAAAGGAGAAGGGGCTTCTCATTATCAGAGTCTGGAGGAAAGGAGTAGAGAACATATATATATATATGTATATATATATATGAAATAAAAATCAATAAACTTTGAGAGAGGAAGAAATAACTAAAAGCTACTGGCCAATGGTTCAATTTTTTTTCCCTCATCAAAACAGGAAATCTTTATTCAAGTGGCTTGGAGGAAGAGAAAGCATATGTGGCTTGGAGGAAGAGAAGGCATAAGAGGCTTGAGTCAGAAAGTTTGGAATAGCTTCTGGGAGTGGAATAGAGAATCAATTAGGAAGGAATAAATGAATTACTTTTCCACAGTGAGGGCCTACTTGGCTTTAGAAAACCAGGACTGGAGGGGGAAAAGTTACAGGAAGAAGCTTTTTGATTCAGTATTAGGAAAAAAACAACTTTATTTTACTTATGTCTATGTAAGGAAGTGACTAAATTCTTATTGAAATGATCACTTCCCTTAGACCAGAAGTATTCAAACAAAAGATGAGTAGATATTTGTCAAGAATGTTTGAAAGAAAATTCTCACACGAGCTGAGAAGTTGAATGAGCTGACCTCTAAGTTTCTTTCAAATGTAAGAGCCCATGATTTTATGACACGGGCATCACATTTACCAGCTTGTCCTCGAGAATTAAATATTTATTTGTACATGGGATTGCGTTTATTAATTGTCCAATTGAATCTCCACTTTTAGTAAATGCCACATTACACAGTAGGGCAATGTCAGAGAGGAGCCTTGACTGGGGAACACATGTCAGTGGAAGGAGAATCCTGTTGTGTGTCTAATAACTACAGAAGAATTGAGCTGTTAGTGTTAGAGGGCATTTTTCTATCATGTGGTTGGCGCCCCATGTGAGGATAAAATGAATTGGGCAATCTGTACATAATTAATCAACTTTTAATGTAGACATGCCAACCAGGGCAAAAGCTCTTGATATAAACAGAAATGATTCTGGATAGGAAATCTGGATTTTAAAAAAGTATTTACAATCTGGGAGATTTTTTGAAAAGACCACATAAGGCTTTAAAGTATAGTTCATTTCAGAAACTAGTTATATGATGAGACTAATAGTCTCTTAACTTCCATTTAAACTATATATATATATATATATATATATATATATATATATATCTTGTGGGTATATCACCACTGGCATGTTGTCACTTTACCAGAATGTGAATTCCTTGAGATCAGGAATCATATTTTTGCCCTTCTCCCCCACACTCCTTGGACTTTGGTACTTAGTAAATACTTAAGATATACTTGTTGATTAACCATTATCTATTATTCCATTTCCACTTCTATGGTCATGTATCTACCCTTCACCCAACATATGAATAATATGGATACACACACACACACACACACATATATATATATATATATATATATAACAAGTAATATAAACACTTACTATAGCTTTATTACCAATCGGCCCACTGGAGAGAAACAATACTCATAGCATGTACTAATCATTTTTAGACTTATGGAAATCCTTCTAGAACAGAAACACGACTTTTTAGATAGCAAATCTCTGCACTACAATTGAATACTCATAAACATCCCCGAGAATTCAACAACGAAACAGTGAATTTTCACAGACAAAACTGTTGTCTGCAATTGTCCAATATAACAATGATCTATAAAAATTGGAGAACAACATTTTAAAATGATAGTGCCCAACAGGATACTCATCATCTCAAAACCACATAGAATGTAAAGCTTTCAAAACCTAGACACTTAGGAGAAGAAATCTAAATCATACGCCAACAGGATGTGGAACATAGCATCTTTATCCCCTGAGATACTTGAATTGTGCCAAAGATGTTTTCCATGAGCCTACAGAAAATGAATATGTGTCTCACTAGAATTACAAAGTGCAGTCATTTCATTTACCTGAAAACAACATACAGATTATATATTTATATGTTATATAAATTTATACTATATATATATATGTATGTATGTATGTATGTTTATAAAATATAAAAGAACAATAGCATGGTAAGAATTTGTAGGTGGAGCAGTGACTACAGCATTGGGCTGGGAATCAGGAAGACTAATTTTCCTGAGTTCAAATGCAGCCTCAGTCACCTAGTAGCTGTGTGAACCTGGGAAAGCCACTTAATCTCTGTTAACCTGTCACTTAACCTCCAGTCATATTCATCTCAGTTTCCTCAACTGTAAAATGAGTTGGAGATAAAAATGGCAAAGCACTCCAGTATCTTTGTCAAGAAAATCCCAAATGGAATCATGAAAACCCAGGCAAGACATAAACAACTACCAATGTATATAATTTATAAATTGATACAGATATATTGGTGATAATTTTTTTTTCTTTTTTGCTGAGGCAGTTTGGGTTCAGTGACTTGCCCAGTGTCACACATCTAGGAAGTGTTAAGTCTCTGAGGCCAGATTTGAACTCAGGTCCATCTGATTTCAGGGCTGGTGCATTATCTAATGTACCAGCTAGCTTCCCCGTTGCTGATACTTTTTTTTTTCTATGACTTCTCATTTGTACTGACTTTGTACTTTAAGCTAATATTTTTGTCTATACATCAATGTTTATCATATTGTCTCTTTTTCCCTGACTAGGATCAATTAATAATCTAGCAGCAGTGGCCCATCTGTCCTGAGCCTGGCTGCTGCCCATGAACCCCTGACTTCTATTTAGTGATAAAATGTGAGAACCCAAAGGAAGCCAGAGTAGAAAATGCAGACACAGTAATTCAGTTCCAAGTGAGAAATGAGGGCAGTGAGTAAAGGTGACACCAAGTAAGAGAGCATCCGGAGATCCTTCAGAATGAATGTCATTGTGATTTTAAAATTAGAAAGGAAACATTTCCCATTAGACCCTTCCATCAAACTTCATATTTTAGCCAAACTGGACTTCTGGTGTTAGTTGAATTCAATGTTCCATCTCTTGCCACTTATATGGCTCTAAAAAAAATGGCTGCCCCAATATTTTAAATTCACTCTTACCTCTCTTGTCCCTCTGACTATGTATTAGTTTCCCCCCAAAAGCTCCCATAACAAGACAAAAACCAAAAAAAACAATTCCATGTTTGAGAAATTCTGTAGGTTAACATCCATCATCATTTATTGGTAGAAATGTTGTGTTACAATTTTAGTGTTTCACAATAATACTGCTTTTGCTGAAGGGGTTCATAGTTTTTGCAAAGAAAGGAATATTAGAAGCCATTGTTTCCAAAGCCTTTATTTTATAAATAAGTCCATTAGTGATGAAAGGATTTGTATTAAGGTCACACAAGTAGTACGTTCACTAAAGGTGGTATTCAGACCCCATCTGATCCAGTGCTATGGCCCTGGCTACTTTCACCAATCAGATTCTACAGGACATTATGGGATTTCCATATCAATATCCTACTCTTGCTCTATTGGTGAGAAGTATGGCACTAACCTGCTCTTATGCATGCATACATAAAGTTTAGAAGTTTAGAATATCATTCCTTATTTCTCACAAAGAAGGATTATAGGCTTTTTGAGGATAGAGTTGGTTATATTTCTCTCTTTGTATGTCTGGTTTGTAGTAGAGCTCCTTATTCTAAGTAGGAATTTAATAAATACCTATTAGTTCATTTGTTGATCACCTATTGATTCTCTTAAGTAGAGAAATATTTATTATTTTACAGTTATTTTATGACAACGAATACATAAGAAATGGTTTGCTTAACCCAGGTTCCTTGCCTTTGCTTTCTCTCATGAAGTGAGTTTCTCTAAGCAGAGAACATACTGCTTCTTCATTTGAATTCAATTGGTTTATCTTGTTTTCCTTGATATTTTTCTTCATAGAATTCAAGAAGTTTTATCTGCTCTTGAAATGCTTAAGATCTTTTACACACAAATGCATCTAGTAGAATAGAATCTTGCCCTTGACATGTTTCTTTACAAGAATCCCTTGGTCATTATTACAGACCTATCCACACTAGTCATGGTTATATTTATGAGGTGTTTTCCGATGAGCTGTGTCCTTATCCTTAATAATTAAGTTGCATTATTATTTATGTATTTGCAAACATACGGGCAAGGAGACAATGTCATGTTCGTAAAAGGACCTAGAAATCATGTCTTCTGTCTTTCTCTTTTCTTTTGTGTTAGTCATCTGTGTAATTGCCCATAAGATGATAAGATGTACAAGATGAGATAGCATAGTTAGAGAGAAATGTATTCCCCCCAAATATGAAATTTCATTGTATTATTAGTTCACTTTCAATCATGAGTGTCTTTGATTTAAAAAAAAAAGAAAAGGTAATAATAGACAGCTTCTAGAAATAAGTTGTTTATAGTCACAATATATTATATCCTAGTCAGATCACATCCTGACAACTGTCAGATACATGTTTTGAGACTTTCCTTTCTTCTCTTCCTTCTTCTCTCCCTTCCTCCTCCCTGTCTCCCTTCTTCTTTCACTCCTTCTTTTCCTTCCTTCTTTCTTCTTTTTCTCCCTCCTTTTCTTTCCTGTCATCCCTTCCTCCCTCCTTTCCTTCCTTCCCTGCTTTCTTTCTCCTTTCTTCCTTCTCTCCTACGTTCCTTCCCTCTCTTCATCCTTCTTTCCCTCCCTCTTTTAATTTCTTCCTTCCTTCCTTTCTTTGATCCCTTACTCCCTTCCCTCCTTCCCTCTCCTCTTTCTTTTTTCCTTCTCTCCCTCCTTTCCCTTTTACCTCTCTCCTTTCTATTTTCCCTCCCTCTCTCCATCCTTCCTTCCCTCCTTCCTTTCTTCCCTCTCTCACTTTTTCCATCCTACTCTTACCCTCTTTCTCCCTCCCTTCTTTTCTTGCTTTATCTCTTCCTTCCTTCTTGTCTGTCTGTCTGTCTTTCTATCTGAAAGTAGACTTTGGATCTCTGCCATAGGAAGATTAGACTCAGGAAATTAAGATTTTTACCTCATTTTTCTTAGGTATAGCATATGGAAGAGAGATTATAACTTTGTGTTGTCCCTGGGGAAAGAGCTGAGAAAAATGTGGGGAAATTTTGAGGAAGCAAAGTTAGATTTGCTGTTAGGAAAAATTTTTGAAAATTTGAGATCCAAAATGGAATGGTCTTCTTCCATAGGGAGAGGCTTCTCATTGGGAGTCTTCAAGCAAAAGCTAGATGGTGACTTGTTGAGCTTATGATAAGAGGGAGTCTTTTGGGGTTATAGTTTGAACTTGAGATTTCTTGAAACCTGTTCCAAATCTAAAACACCATAATTCTATTTGTACTCTTTCTGAGTGATTATCAATATTTTCCTTTCTTTCTCTCTCTCTTTTTGAGGGTGGAGGAGGTATTTTCTTAGACATAGTATTAGAATAAAAGATTAAATAAAAAACCATTACTGTATAGTCCTAATAATATTAGGTATATAATGAATTGAAGAACAAATCTGAGTCTCAAAAAACCGAGAAAACTATGCTTTCCAAAGAAAGAAACAGTGGATGGTGCTATTACCTTTATAGAAAGCTCCTAGATTCCTTAGTCTTCATCTGCATCTTGATCAGAATTTTATTTATAATTAATGACTTATGAGGAGATTGCCCAATTTCTTTTTGAAGGACTTACACTATAGTAACTAAACTAGGCTGTTCCTTTGAGACTGACTGTACAGTGATTCAGTTTCCTGTTTAAATTATATTTGCATACTAATTAGAAATTTCTCTTTGTTCTTTTCTTTGTCACCAAATTCTAGGAACTGCATTATTAGCATTAATGATTGTGGTTTTGGATGTATATTTTAACATCAATTTATTGGAATAAGATGAGGGAAAGTATGTTTTTGAAGATACTTATAAGTTAAACACAATATTGATATTTCCCAAGGTTAAAATATATGTGTATAGGACATTTTAAATGTCTAAAATGAATATTAAAATAACCAACTTTTTTAGAACATCACAAAAACACTGCTTTTTTTTTTTTAAACTTAGTGTTCTCTTGACACTTCTAGCTGCCAGCTTGTCAGTGAATGCTATTTAGAGTCTTCTGAACTCTGGCCCATCTTCTTTAAACAACTGAATATAAAGAAACTTGCCTTTGACATCCAAATAGATATTAATTATCATATGTCTATTTATCTCTTAACTACAGAAAGATAGTTGAAAGAGATAATCTTTAAGTAAATCTACATGAGACAGGATAGTTATAGAACTACAAGCAAATTATAAGAATATAGAGTTTCTAAACAGAAAGAATTGGCATTGTAGATATAGGACATTTGGGGGTATGATAGTTATTTATGTCCCATTCCTGATTTGTACAAACTATGCAATAAATTAGTCACTTAATCCCATCCCTTATAAGTAACTCAAGCAACTTTTAAGTTTCAGACAAATTCCAGATCACTTAGTAGGCCACAGATATCATATAGTCCAACTTCTTTATTTCATAATTGAGAAATTGAGTGATTACAATCAAGTTGCTCTACTAAGTTTACTCCTGTGAGGTGAGATTTGACCACAGGTCCTTTGACTATATTCTTTTTACTAAATAATATTACTTCATTAGCTGGAGGTGATATATTGAATTGGAATTTTCAGATACACATGAAAAAAAATTCTATTCTCCTTCCCCTCCTCCCTCACAAAATGGATAGAAAATATGATATTGGTCCATTGATTACTATCAAAGTAGTTTTTATATGAGACATTACTCTTTCCCTTCTTCCTTTACCAGTTTTCCAATATTATCTATACCTTTCCATATATTCTGTGATTTACTGGTAATCATAAGGTATTGAGATGCTCTTTGTTTTTCCTTGATTCTTTAAGATCCTATACCACCATTATTCAGCAACCTTTCCTCTTGGAGACTCACAATCTATTTTAAAAAATTAATGATAGCTTTTTTATTTTCAAATATATGCAAAGATTTTCAATATTCACCCTTGCAAAACCTTATGTTCCAATTTCCCTTCTTTTCCCCCACCCCTTCTCAGACATTTAATTCCTATTATTACCTTCTTCATTCTATCTCCACTACAAACAGACATCACATCCTCAATTTTAGCATCACCCCAAGATGTCAAATTCTTGTTCATGAGCTTTAGTATTCATTTATCTGAACTTATTTTTAAAAATTATTTAATCTCTAACAAGATTTTTCTAGTTCTTCTACCCATGGATTCTTTTAAGGACATTTCCTCATGCCATATTCCATGACTATGTATGTGTGTGATTTGGAAGTAACATTAGTGGGTTATGCAGTGAGTACAATACACAACTCAGTGTTTTCAAAGTAATATAAAATGGCAAAAGGTAGGCAATATTAACATCAAGGATGATTGAGCAAATATCTCATTTAGATGATGATATGTAACTATTATTTGGGAAAGAGACATTCTAGGAAGCAGAGACTGGGCAGAGTGCATTTTGACTAGTTGAGGCTGAAGCAGCAATGGAACTTTGTAAGTGGATCTTATAGTATAAGCTGAAAGTAGAGAGAGATTGTTATTTGTCCACTGTCACACAGCTTAAGTTTAAGTCCAGATTGAACATAAGATTTCCTTGCATCCAGTCCAGTGCTATATTCATTGTGACACAAATCTGTCAATAACTGTGTTAAAAATGAAAGAATAGAGCTTAATATTCTGTAAACCTTTTTATAAACTGAAAATTTCAGAAGAATGCATTTAATCAAAGTAGCTATTCCAATTCTGAACTGGACCAGAGATCAGAAAAACTGGAGTTTAGTTATAGTCTCATGCACTTATCCATTTTCTCATGTTGGGCAAGTTACTCATCTGCCTCAGTTTCTTCATCCTTAAAATAGTGATGATATAGATATGGGACTACTTAATGTCTATGGGAGAGGGTGGGGGAAAAGAAGGGAAATTAATTTGGAACACAAGGTTTTGCAGGGGTGAATGTTGAAAATTTTTTGCATATATTTGAAAATAAAAAAGCTATCATTAATTTTTTTAAATAGTGATGATAACATTAACTCCCAGGGTCATTTTGAAGATAATGTGCTTTTCAAATGATAAAGCATCATATAAATGGTATTTTATTATTACCTTATATTATTAGTTTTTGAGAGGTTGACGACATATTTTTTTTTTCTTTTCAACTGGCTACTCATGAAGAATAGTGTTTAAAAATCAAAGGGGAAGACTAATTAGAAGAAATTTGGCATGGGTGGTATTACAAGCTATCTGGTGGTCAAGTAGAAAGACAACAAAGTTCATTGAATTTTCCTCTTAAAAGATGAATAACTCTGAAGAAAGCTCTTTACACTGAATGATTGGGTAGAATGCCAGATGGGAAGGGAAGTGAGAATGAGTGGCAGATGAGGAAATGGAGCAAAAAATGACAATTAAAGATCTAAGGGTTTTACTGTGAAAGGGGAAAAAAAGAGTGATAAAGTGATCTGTGAGGGGACACCAAAGTTAAATATGTGATTCTTATGTGCATATGATCTGTACACATACACATTTGTATGTTGTAGGGAAATAGTCAACAAAAAAGGAGAGATTGAGAATGGGATAGAAAAAAAATCTAAAAGAATATGGAAGAGATGAAATCAACAGAACAAATGGCTTGTTTTTGCCAAGACTAAGAAATTATAGCCCAGAAGAAAATGAGATAATGCATGTGGAGGAAGATTTTCAGGTGAGGTATGAAGGAAAAGTAGATTATGATGGTTACTTGCTTTCTCTTCTCCTTTGAGGGATGCGAGGTGGTTTGGTAGTTTTGAAATCAATAAAATTTTGAGATAGTGCCAATGGAGAATGAGATAACAGTAAGAGAAGAACCAGTTGGCATAGGTGAATGACTTTCTCCATTGTTAATCAAAATAAGTAGGACCACAGAAGAGGGATAATTTAGGGCTGAAGATTAATTAGTACAGCTAATTATAGGGAAAGGTATTGAGGAGTGATAAGCCAAAAATGATGATTAAACTGGTTAATCATGAGGGCGTGACTGTGAATGGAGAGAAATGACCAAACCATAGATGGTAGATTGGAAGAATAGCAAGGCTTTGAAATAATGAAAGTCAGATAAATTTTAAGAATAGTAAAGCATATGGAGGAAAAAAAAAAACTTTAGAAAGATAATGCAGTTTTAGGGTTCTTGCTCATTAAAATAAAACAGGTAAGAATAAGAATAAGAAAATAAAATAACAGGTAAGAAAAACAGATTAATAGCATGATCAACTATTTGTGGCTGAGGTAGGACAAAGATGAAGGTTATGAGAACTTAGGACTTTGAAGAACTGGAATGACAAGATATTTAAAGGGATATTGACATGCATATTGAATGTCTCAGGTATGAGATTAATGATCCAATGTGAGTGACATGTTGAACTCCTTGAATATTTTGGATTTGAATTTGGTGGTTATTGGATAATTTCAAGAATGATTTGAAATGGGTTATAATGATCAAATGAGTGACTTTTAAAGAACAAGAAGTTTCCAAATAATGGTAGTGGGGAAGAAAACTCCTTAAATGAAATTTAGGAACAAAGAGAATGTGTATAAGATGGTGGTCAGGGATTGAAATGCTTTCTGGGGAGTAGTCAAAGTTGCTACTAGTAAAAGAAAAATGTGTAAATTTAGAAGATTCAAAATAAATTAGCATTTTAAAAATTGCCAATAGTATTTTATTTTCCAAATACATGTAAAAATAGTTTTCAACCTTCATCATTATAAAACCTTGTGTTCCGTATTTTTTCTCCCTCCCTCCCCACCTTCTTCCTTTTCTAAATGGCAAGTAACACAACATAAACATGTGCATTTCTTCTAAATACATTTCCACAATCATCATGCTGCACAAGAAAAATCAGATAAAAAGGGGAGAAAAAGAAAGAAAAAATCAAGCAAACAAGAACAAAAAAGTGGAAACACTATGTTGTGAATCCATATTCAGTCCCCATATTGTTCTTTCTAGATGCAGAAGGTGCTCTCCATCAGAAGTCTATTGGAATTGATCTGAATCATCTCATTATTGAAAAGAGCCAAATCCATCATGGTTGATCATCACATAATCTTGCCACTATGTACAATGTTATCTTGGGTCTACTCACTTCCCTTACCATCAGTTCATGTAAGTCTTTCCAGACTTTACTGAAATCATCCTGTTGGTCATTTCTTATAGAAAAATAATATTTCATAACATTCATATACCATAACTCATTTAGCCATTCTCCAACTGATGGACACCCACTCACTTTCCACTTTCTTGCCACTACATAAACAGCTGCTTTCCCCCTTTTTATGATCTCTTTGGGATACAGATCCAGGAAAGACATCACTAGATCAAAGGATGTGCCCTTTGGGCATAATTCCAAATTGCTCTCTGGAATGTCAACTTTGATTTGTGAGATTTTTGTCCCAATATTTTTCTCTCCCTTCTCACCAAGACAACAAACAAACTGATATAGTTTAAATGTATGTGCAATCCCTTTAAACACATTTCCATATTTTTCATATTGTTCAAGAAAATTGGGGACCAGACCAAAATGGGGGAAAAAAGCATGGGAAAGAAAAACAAATAAAAAGTAAAAATGACTATGCTATCTATAGCAAATATTATCCATAGTCTTTCTGAATTCTCTGAAGTCGAATGGCATTTTCCATACAAGTTAAATTAGGATTTCTTAAACAGACAGACAAAACAACCATTCCTCAATAAAATAGAGCAAAACCTAGAAAATTTCCATGTGGAGCAATGAACAAAGAAGCAGGAAGAGCATATAGATGGTAGAGGAATTTGGCCAAAGTGGATGAGTGTGAAAACAAAGGGAAAATGTAAGAATTTTCACTTGAATAGACATTGATTCATCTATGAAAAATAGAAAAAAAAAGAAAATGAAAAAAGAGATAGAATTGAGAATTTGCTACAGATGAGGGTCCTTCTGAGCTGGAGTGATACTTCCCCTGTTCTGATCTAAACAGGAGGTAACTTTCTTTATTCTTCACCCATCCCAATTAATTTGTATCCTTAGTGAGATGAAAACTAGCCCCTTTTTCTTTGTCTCTCTCTACCCACATTTCTCTCTCTCATATTTCCATCTCTGTATCTATCATTCTGTGTGTCTTGTCTTACACACAGACACCCACAAGTTGGACATCCCTGTAGGAGAGCATATTGAAGTATGCAACATCACATTGTATTAATAACTCAGACAGATTACAGTTGTCTTTGATGTTGTGATGATCTATGAATTAAGAAAATAATTTCAGTCTCATTTCCTGTTTTGAAGAAATGCCCATTCTAAAGAAGAAAACATAGCAATAATAAAGTATAAAAAAGCTACTTAGAATTTCTACATTTTTCTTCATTTCATCCTCCTGAGGAACAAATAATAGCTCATCAAATACTCCTGGCTGAAAAGAAGTTAACATTCACTGAAAATGTAGTTTCAATAATCTATATCTTACTGCCAACCAAATCTGAAAAACCTGAAAAGGGTGGGAACTCAGTTGAAATAATAGGAGACTAGGTATATATAGGAAATACGATTGCTCCAAAGGGGATAGAGGACAAGGTTCAGAAATGGCAGCTGTAAGAATAATGACTTGTCAAAGGGATCACAAAGTGCAGTAGAGGAAGTGAGTTAGTGAATGCTTTTTTCTTGACTATTCACTGTGAAAATTTCTATACTAGCAACTGCAGAGCATAAAGGATATATGAAGTGTAGTCTTTGCTTTCAAGGAGTTCATAATATATTTAGTGTTTCCTTCTAAAAAGTTGTGATTAATCAGGAATTCCTAATTAAAAATATAGAATTTCTTAAACTCTGAAATACAAATATAATTGCATTTATTAAATATTACCATTATCTTAGAATATAGAAGCAGATATTAGGAAGATTTGAAGTATGTTGGGGTTGTTCAAATAAAGAATAATTATTGAGAGCATTAAAATAATCTTTTGGCATAATGTGTAGGATGTATGATTCTTTATGGGAGAAATGCATTTTAAAAGAATGACTTTCACTTAGCCATTCATGATGGATCATTTTTGTATGCCCCAGATATTGAATTTTGCTTTGAGGGCATGGTCATAGCCTACTCAATTTGACCAGGGCAGGGTATTTACTTATTGTTTGGGTTTGTTAAACAAATATCTCTTTTTCCTTCCCTATTTTCCCTTTCCCAGTGATACTGTTATAGAATGGATATTGCAGCTTAATTAAAGCTTAAGTTACCCAATGAATAATGGAAACATGAATGATAAAAAGATGAAAAGCCTATGATATATCAATAGCTAATAATTGTACAAGAGAACTGACACAAATTATTTGGTTTTGTTTAATTTTTTTTTAAGGGCAGTGGAAAAGAGGGGGAGATAATATGGTAAGAGTGAGAGAATAAAGTACAGATTGTCCTAGAGATCAAGTGGATCCAAGAAATGTCAAGAAATTTAGATGAGATTCCCAACACCTTGGATGTATTTCCCATGAAAAATTTAGAGTTACATAGGATGAGAAGTCATGGATGAGTTAGATCCATATTATTGAAGTAGTACCTTATTAATGAGACCATAGATATCTCAAAGTGGTGAAATACTTAAGCATCAAAGTGATAATCAAAACAACTTTGAACTTTGAGAACACCTGGCTCTTGATACTTCCTAGATATATAATTATGAAGGAATTAGTTAATCTCTCTGTACCTCAGTTTCTTATTCATTAAAACTAAGGTAATTATTTTTGTATTATCTACCTCTGAGGATTCTTTTGAGGTAATCAATATGTAAATTGTAAATTATCATATACATGGGAGCTAGGCTTTCTGTTCTCCAAAAGTGGTTTCTTTGTTAAATTTGCTCACTCCTATACTCTATGATAACCCCCTTCATTTGTATAAGTAGTAAAGCCTGAGCACTTTTGAATTATTTTCAACCATGTGGGTTGCTTAATTGTATTTTTTATCCTTTGGAATTGAAAAAGCAAACATGATGTTTTTAATATGGGTAATAGCTGTGTCTATGAACCTTGAATACGATTTCAAATTAATAAGTATAAATTGTATATTGTGTGCAAGAAACCATGTTGGGGCATTAGCTGTAGCAGTTGCTGCCTCAACTTTATAGACACGTCCTATATACCTTCTGTTATCATCTTTTAGCCATTATTTACAACAAGGAATAAAAGGGAACAAAGAAAGAAAATTAAACAATTAAAAACAATCAAATCAACAAAAACATCTGACATTACTTGCAATATACTCTATCCAGGGATCCTGACTTTTGTAAAAGAGTAGAAATGGGACTTCTAAGGATGGAAGCAACTTGCTGGAATAGCAAAAGCCTGAGTGCTCCAAATATCTCCACCAAACAACTTTAAAATAGCCCCTCATATCAAATTCTGGTTAGAAGAATCAATATAAGGTGAGGGTGAGACATTTTTTCCCTCTTAGCCCAAGATAATTTGGGAAAGAGAAATCTGTGACACTGAGAGTTGGAGGCTAAACTGAAGACCATGTAGTTGTAACATCAATAGTGGGACCTGCTGGTGATTGCTTCAGGACTCTCAAGCCAGAAATGACTGATCTCTTTTTAATCATTTCTGATTTTATCTAAGGGGATCCCCAGGATTGTATGCAACATGAGGTTCTATTGCCTATTCTTACTCCTGGATAATACTTCAAAGGCAGAAAAAAAATTCCTTTTATTTAAAAAGGATCAGGAATCTTGAAGTTCAGCATCATTTTAGTTATAAGAGATAAGGAACTCTGAAAAAAACTGGATCTTGTATATTCCTATGGGATGAAGGGCCATTCCTGAGTAAGGAAAAGCATGCAGGTGAGAAAAGCAGTGATGATGACCCTTCCAGATCACACCAAGAAAGAAAACTCCCAACCTCCCAGAATTAACTCTGAAAACATCAGTGTGAAAACACCAGAAACTTGTCACAGTGTTCCTCTCTCCCTATACTGGAAACAGAATCCAATTTTAACATAAAGTTCAAAATCAAGAAATAGTGTGGAAAAATAAGTAAATAACAAAAAAAGAACCTGACCTTTAAAAAGCACAAAAATTGCTGTGGTGACTGGAAGATCAAGACATAAATTCAGAAGAAATGAAGTAAAAACTGTAAGTAAAATCTCAAAGAAAACATGAATTGGACAGAAATAAAACAAGAATTCTTAATAGCTTTTTAAGAAGGTTTTTCAAAATCATTTAAGAGTGGCAGAGGAAATATTAGGTAAAGAAATGAAAACAAAGGAAGAAAATTATGAAAAGACAAGAGGCACAAAAATACTAAAGAAAAGAACAGCATAAAAACAGAATTGATCAAATGGAAGATTTACTGATGAAAATAACTCCTTAAAAAGCACAGTTGTCCAAACGGGGAGAAAAGAGGTACAAATGCTTACTGAAGAAAATCATTACTTAAAAATTGGAATTAGATAATTTAAAGCTAATAATTCCATGAGACTTAAAACCAAACAATAAAAAAAATCAAATGAATCAATAAAATAGAAGAAAATATAAGATATCTCATCAGAACAACAGCTGCCCTGGAAAATTGATTGAGGAGAGAGAATGTGGGAAAGGCATGATAAAAAAAAAATGAACTCAGGCATCATGGTTTAAGAAATTATCAAGAAATTGTCAGGTAGTAGCTGTGCTTGCAGCTTGAATGGACTTCATGGATTTTAGTGAACCCCTCTAAGACCAGGCTCTGATGCAATGGGCAGCATCCCCAGAAGTAGTGACATCCACTGGGACAGCAACAGTGATGCTTGGGTACTGACCTCTATCAACCCAAGGTCCCTGGAGTCTAAGAGAAGAAACAGGAAATGACAGATGAGACACTCTTACTTCTCAATGAAATGGCAGCCTGTGTCTACAAGTCCATAGAGGAAGGAAAGTAGAAAATGGAAAATGCATAAGTAACCTAGAAAATGGGGGAAGGGGGTTAGAAGTAGGACAAGGATTAGGGTTACAAAAGACATAAAAAAGCTGAGTTCAAGGACTAGTTAGATATCAGGAAGGGCATTTCCAAAGATTTTTAGAATAAATTTTAAAAACTCAACTAAATGATCTAAGGACAAATCATGAGGGTCCTATATACTTCAAATCAATTAATTTTGATTCCTAACTGAGATGTGTTCCTGGAAAACAGTAGTTAGGTAATTCATCTAAGTGTTTAGCATTTATGTGTAATTTAATCAGATGTTATTTATCAAATTTAGGGATAAAAAGTATTGTGATAGTTGAAGTACAGATTAAAACATTTCTCTCTTTTTTAGCTTTCTTTTTGGGGGGAAGTTGTCTATTTTTCTTTTGCACCATGGCTAATGTGAAAATATGGTATGTAAAATTAATTCTCGAATTAATTTTACAGGTAAGGAAATAGAAGCAAAAATAGTTGAGTGAATTTCCCAGACCACACACATATAATTGTCCGAAATCAGACTTGAACTTTCTTATTAGCTCTAGGTCTGGCACTTTATCCACTGCACTATCTAGCTGCTTTTCACATATATAATCAATATATTGTTTTTCTTCTCAGGGAAGTGGGTAGGAGAAAGAGAACTTAGAAAAAATAGTTGTTCAAGTTTTACAAGTAAATGGGAAATATTTAACAAAATAAATAAAATGTATTGCAAAAAATTAAAAAGCAGGGATAGGTGTCATCTTTTCATTGGAAATAAACTGGATCATTATTAATTTTCAAGCATTTTTTTGTTTCTTTGTGGTATTATTTTTTCATTTTTATTATTGTCATGTATGTTGTTTTCCTGATTTCTCTTGTTTTATTTTATTTAATATTATATGTCTTTCCATGCCATTTCAAATTTATTATAGTGATCATTTCTAATATCTCAACAATATTACATCATTTTCACATGCCACAATTTGTTTAGTCATTATTCATCTTGAGGAATCTATATTGATTCTGAATTTTGCTCCCACATTAAGTGCTATTATAACAACTTTGTTATACATGATTTTTTCCTTTGGTCACTGACCTGCCTAATAATGGAATCTCTGGGTTACAGAATATGAACATTTTAGCCACTAAATTTGCATAAATGCAAATTGATTTTCAAAATTTTGTACCAATTCAGAACTCCAACAACAATACCATAGTATGTCTTTCTACAAATTATGAAATATTCCTTATTCTCATATTTTCTTATCTTGGCAATTTCCTGAGCAAAGCTTCAAGGCTGTTTTCATCTATGTTTTTCTTTCTTTCTTTTTTTTTTTTAATAAAGTTTTTTTTTTTAAATTTTCAAAACACACACATGTCTTCAACATTCACCCTTGTAAAGCCTTTGTTCCAATTTTTTCCTCTCTCTTCTCACCCCTTCCCCTAGATAGCAAGTAATCTAATATATGTTAAACATGTGTAATTCTATTATACACATTTCCACAATTATCATGAAAAAAAATCTGAAAGAAAATAAAATGCAAGAAAACAAAAACAAAAAAAATTGAACATACTATGTTGTGATCTACACTTGTTCCCCATAGTCCTCTCGCTGGGTGCAGATTTTTCTCTCCATCACAAGACCAAAAAGAACCATGTCTGTCAAATCATCACATAATCTTGTTACTGTGTACAGTGTTCTTCCAGTCCTACTCACTTCAGTGAGCATCAATTCATGTAAATAGCTCCAGGTCTTTTTGAAATCATCTTGCTGATTGTTTTTTTTTTTCTTTCTTTTTTTAAATTAAAGCCTTTTATTTTCAAAATATATGAATGCATAATTTTTCAACATTGACCCTTGCAAAACTTTGTGTTCCAAAATTTTCCCTCTTTCCCAACCCTGCCCCTAGATGGCAGGTAAGCCAAATACATGTTAAATATATAAAAAAATATATATATATATGTTAAATCTATACTTATGTCTTACACAAGAAAAATAGAATCAAGAAGGGAAAAAAAAAACTGGAAAAGAAAACAAAATGCAACCAAATAACAGAAAGAATGAGAATGTTATGTTGTCCTCACTCAGCTCCCTTGGTCCTCTCTTTAGATGTAGATGGTTCTTTTCATCACTGAACAATTGGAACTTGTTAGAATCATCTCATTGTTGAAGAATTGATTGTTGTATAGTCTTGTTGCTGTGTATAATGATCTCCTGATTCTGCTCATTTCACTTTGCATCAATTCAAAGTCTCTCCAAGCCTCTCTAAAATCATCCTGCTGGTCATTTCTTAATATTCCATAATATTCCATAATATTCATATACCACAATTTATTCAGCCATTCTCCAATTGATGGGTATCCACTCACTTTCTAGTTTCTTGCTACTACAAAGAGGGCTGCCACAAACATTTTTTTTCACATGTGAGTCCCTTTCCCTCCTTTTAGATCTCTTTGGAATATAAGCCTAGCAGAAACACTAATGGGTCAGAAGGTATGCACAGTTTGATAGCTTTTTGAACATAGTTCCAAATTGCTCTCCAGAATGGTTGGATCCATTCACAATTCCACCAACAATGCATCAGTGTCCCAGTTTTCCCACACCTTCTCCAACATTCATTATCATCTTTTCCTTTCATCTTAGCCAATCTGACAGGTGTGTAGTGGTATTTCAGAGTTGTCTTAATTTGCATTGTTCTGATCAATAGTGATTTAGAGCACCTTTTCATTTAACTATAAATAGTTTCAATTTCTTCATCTGAAAATTATCTGTTCATTTATTGGAGAATGTCTTGAATTCTTATAAATTTGAGTCAATTCTCTTTATATATTAATATATATAGAGAGAGTGATATATATTATATATATACATTATGTATTCTCTATATATTTTAGAAATGAGGCCTTTATCAGAACCTTTGAATGTAAAAATTTTTCCCAGTTTGCTTCCCTTCTAATCTTGTCTGCATTAGTTTTGTTTGTACAAAAATGTTTTAACTTAAAATAAGTTTTCAAATTTCATATGACAAATATTGTCTATTTTATCATGTCTTTTTGGCTCCATCTATTTTTTGGTTGAGGATTTGGCTTTATCTATTATATTTAAGATTAATGAACTTTGTATCCTAATTTTTAGATAGGAATTATTCTTAATATTCAGAGCATGTTCTCATTTTGAATTTATTGTAGATTATAGGGTGCATTGCTATGATTTTAGCATAAGCAATTTCTAAATTCTAATTTTCTCAGAAGTACTTATTTGTGAGTTCTTTTTCAGATTAATATGTCTCCTATTTGTCAAACATTGGATTATTGGGTTTTATTATGTTTGGTTTTCAATTATGCGATTTTTTTCATTAATCTACCCCATAAAACAGTATTAAATTTTTGATTATTGCTTCTTTATAAAATATTTGGAGGTGGGTCTAGAAATATCAGTCTTTATTTCCATCTTTTCATTTTCCTCTTGATATTTAAAGATTTCAGTGAATATATTCCAATGGTTTGAGTAAAATCCAAACATTGATTACTCTCCAAGAATTTGATATTTGGTGAAATAGTGACCAGACTTTGTCTAATACTGCACAGAAAAGAATAATTATGAGACTTGCCATTATAACGTGAGATCTGTGAATATATGGATTTTTTTCTTTTTAAAATATTTTTATCTTTTATTGAGGAAAAGATTGAAAGGCTGTCTCCATTACATACTGTCTTTATTCTTAGAATGATTTTTAGTTTCTCCTCACCTGACATTTGGATTTTGACCCTAGAATCACTATAGGCTTTGAGCCAATTTTAGCCTCTGCTACATTCTCCAACATCTTGACATCGTTGCTCCATGAAACTAAGTCAAGATCAGGTAGCAAAATTATTAAAAGCCATTAGAAACCATATTCATAACAACCTGATTTTACTTATTACATTACAGGTAAGCTTTGTGTACAAAGTATGAGCCCCAAAGAGCCCAACTAATAAAAAAATACATATTGACATTTGAAATATGTCATATTTTAAAGCCAGTAACTGCTAATATGCTTTATCTAAAGAAAACATTGAAAAGTTTTATATAACTCTCATATTAGTCTAGGAATAAAGGGAATGAAGTAAAATAAATATAGCTAGATCTTATCCTAAGGGGTACAAATAAAATGACTAATAAAATTCACAGATCACACTCATCCCTCAGTTTAGCCATTAGTTTTACTTCCTTTCCTACTGATTTTTTTTAAAGGAGAAAACCTGAACAATTTTGAGTTTTGCTCCCTTTATTTGTTTATGTTTCTTATCCAAGACTTTGGGGCATATCTCACTTTTCTGTCTTGTTTATCATCCATCTCAGAAAATCAGGAAACTTCCGTATCTAATACTTTCCCCTAAGGTAGTCACCAGCACCTCTAAAAACACATTGCTATATAAGCTTAAAAAGGATAAATATTTTCCCTTACAAGTTAGTACATACAGTTTCAACTCCTACCAGTGATTCTCAAAGTGTGGGGCAATGAATCCTGGAGGGTCTCTGAAATCTTTTCAGAGGGTCTACAAATTCAAAATTAGTTTTTTTTCCTATTTATGGTAAATATCTATTATGTAACCCATATAAACAAAAACTCTTTGGACATATTCTCAATAGTTGTTAATATCATAAAGATACTGAGAAAAAGAGTTTGAGAACCACAGGTTAGGACCTAGCCTGTAGAAAAAATATCACCCCAGTAAGTGCTTACGACTTGCTTTAAAGATCTATACTCTGTTAGTGACAACTAAGGTGTTCTTGGAGGTAGAGCTCTGGAACTGGATAGAGAAAGACCTGATTTTAATCCAGTTTTGGATACTAATCAGCTGTATGATACTGGAAAAGTTATTAACTTCTGTCTGCCTCAATTTCCTCACCTTTAAAATGAGGATGATAATAGGACTCATCTCTCAGGAGTTATTGGGATAATTAAAAGAGATAAAACTTTTAAAATGCTTTGCAGTATTTAATATTCTATACAAACCCTAGCTATTATGAGTATGATTATTATTGATTTACAGTGTTGTCCTGAATTGGAGTCATGCTGAGAAGGTTGCTCTTTTACAAAAATCACACCTTTCAGATCTTTGTATTTATTGAGATTTACCAAAGCTTTAGCCCCTTCCAAACTCATTTACCAGTTCACTATCCCTTGTCCTGTACATATCCATTCCTTTAATTATCTTATCTTAAAAAGTAAAATTTGGGTACAATTTGATGTCTTACACGACCTTCACTTGTTCAGATTTCCTTGTTCCCAGAAAATGGTTCTTCTTTCAGGAGCCCCATTCATTGCTCATAATGTTTATATATATTTCTTTCTATAAGTCTTTTTAGGTCCCAGTTACTTGCTTATTTGTTTATTTTACCAGCCGTATTTTCTATCATGAACAGTTTCATCATTTTTTTTTTCTTCTGAAAGTACAAGATTCCCTATTCCCAAAGGACTATTTTTCTAAAACTGTTTTTTTTTAGCTTTTTATTTTTAAAATACACACATAGATAGCTCTCAACATTCATGCCTGCAAAACTGTGTTTCAAACTTTAAAACTTTTTTTTTTTGCTTGAAAAACACATTTCTTTTATTCTTAAGACATCTTGTTGCTCCATAGTCCCAGATATCTTATCTAATCTGCTGGTGGATAGTGAGTCATTTCCTCCTTATACATTTTTTTTTTTACCTTTGTTTTAATTTTTTACAGTTAATAAGCATTTGTATTCTCTCTTCATCTACTTCAAATTGAAAAGGTATAAAGAAAAAAAAAACATTTTTGATAAATATTCCTAGTCAAGAAAACAAATTTCAAAATTGGAAATGATCAAAATGTTGCATCATATTGAATCAGTCTCTCAAAAGGTTAATCATTAATTTCTTAGAATCATGGTGCATTAATTAGAGTCATTAAGTCTTCCAAATTGGCCATTTTAACAAAATTGTTTTTATTGTACATGTGCTTGTCTTGGTTCTTCTCATGTTTCTCTGAATCACTCCATAGAAGTCCTTCCAATTTTCTTAGAAACTATCTTTTTTTTTTCATTTCTCATAGCAAAATATTATTTCATTACATTCACATACAGCATTTTGTTCAATTATTTCTCACTTGATGGACACCCCCCATAGTTCTAGTTCTTTGCCATTAAAATGCTTTCAATAATATTGCAAATATGTTTTTTTTTCCTTTCTTTGATTTTTTCTACCATAAAGTTTTCCATGGCTTGTGGAATGAGTGCTAAATTTGATATTACAAAGCTTTCATTAACATCTGAGCTCCTTACATGCCACAGACCTCAATTTTCTCATCTTTAATATGAGTTGGTAGATTAGATAAATTTTAAAGTTCTTTCCAACTAAATGTATGATCTTTCACATTAAAGAGAATTGAGATTTGCATTACCACAATGGGAGTTCCCTTCACTATTGAAATTATAAAGTAGTTTAATGAATGAGATAAATTAATGGGGGGAAGAGTAAAGGAGAACTGATAAGGAAAGATTTTAGAAAGCTAGGATGTAAACAAGCAAAAGTAAAGGGTGGAGATATTAGAGAGGGAAAAGATATAAAGTAGCATGGAAACAAAAAAAAAACAAAAAAACAAAAGATCAACCATGATTGGTGACATTTTCTTTTTTTTTTATTTTTTTTTATTATTTTTTTTTTATTTTTTTTTTTTTAATTTTTTTATTTAATAATTACATTATATTTACACTCATTTCTGTTCCGATTTTTTTTTCCCCTCCCTCCCTCCACCCCCTCCCCTAGATGGCAAGCAGTCCTTTATATGTTGGATATGTTGCAGTATATCCTAGATACAATATATGTTTGCAGAACCGAACAGTTCTCTTGTTGCGTAGGGAGAATTGGATTCAGAAGGTATAAATAATCCGGGAAGAGAAACAAAAATGCAGATAGTTCACATTAGTTTCCCAGTGTTCTTTCTTTGGGTGTAGCTGCTTTTGTCCGTCATTTATCAATTGAAACTCAGGTCTCTTTGTCAAAGAAATCCACTTCCATCAAAATATGTCCTCATACAATATCGTTGTCGAAGTGTATAATGATCTCCTGGTTCTGCTCATTTCACTTAGCATCAGTTCATGTAGGTCTCTCCAAGCCTCTCTGTATTCATCCTGCTGGTCATTTCTTACAGAACAATAATATTCCATAACATTCATATACCACAATTTACCCAGCCATTCTCCAATTGATGGGCATCCATTCATTTTCCAGTTTCTAGCCACTACAAACAGGGCTGCTACAAACATTTTGGCACATACAGGTCCCTTTCCCTTCTTTAGTATTTCTTTGGGATATAAGCCCAATAGAAACACTGCTGGATCAAAGGATATGCACATTTTGATAATTTTTTGGGCATAATTCCAGATTGCTCTCCAGAATGGTTGGATTCGTTCACAACTCCACCAACAATGCATTAGTGTCCCAGTTTTCCCGCATCCCCTCCAACATTCATCATTATTTTTTCCTGTCATCTTAGCCAATCTGACAGGTGTGTAGTGGTATCTCAGAGTTGTCTTAATTTGCATTTCTCTGATCAATAATGATTTGGAACACTCTTTCATATGAGTGGTAATAGTTTCAGTCTCATCCTCTGAAAATTGTCTGTTCATATCCTTTGACCATTTATCAATTGGAGAATGGCTTGATTTCTTATAAATTTGAGTCAGTTCTCTATATATTTTGGAAATGAGGCCTTTATCAGAACCTTTAACTGTGAAAATGTTTTCCCAGTTTGTTGCTTCCCTTCTAATCTTGTTTGCATTAGTTTTATTTGTACAAAGGCTTTTTAATTTGATGTAATCGAAATTTTCTATTCTGTGGTCAGTAATGGTCTCTAGTTCATCTTTGGTCACAAATTTCTTTCTCCTCCACAAGTCTGAGAGATAAACTATTCTATGTTCCTCTAATTTATTTATAGTCTCGTTCTTTATGCCTAGGTCATAGACCCATTTTGATCTTATCTTGGTATATGGTGTTAAGTGTGGGTCCATGCCTAATTTCTGCCATACTAATTTCCAATTATCCCAGCAGTTTTTATCAAATATTGAATTCTTTTCCCAGAAGTTAGGGGCTTTGGGTTTGTCAAACACTAGATTGCTATAGTTGACTATTCTGTCTTGTGAGCCTAGCCTTTTCCACTGATCCACTAATCTATTTCTTAGCCAATAGATTGGTGACATTTTCAATAAATATTTGGAAATTAACAGTATAGAAAAAAAAATTCTGACTTTTAATCACTAAATTTGGGAGAATTTTTATTTTTAATCCTGGAATTGGTATTACTGTCTATGAATAAAAGATACAAGGAAATCAAGGAAATCTTCAGTTAATGGGAGCCAGAATAAAATGTTCTGCCTAGGACACTTGGAATCCCCTTTTCATCTTTGTTATCCCAAAGTGACTCATTGTATATTCACTTCTGAGTTCCTCTTCCAACAAATCTTTCTCTTTCTTGATATTTTTTATTATCTAGGGCGCAAAAGATATATGAATGAGAACCAAAAAATTGTAACTGCTCAGCTCATTTATATACCTATCTACATTTTATCACTTTGAGATGTGTAAGGAAGATGCAATTTCCAGAAATCGATGTTTAGAATTTATAGAAGGTATATCACCAACTAGTTCTCATAGAAAATGTTAATATTATCAAATACAATATATCAAATCAATGCATACTCAGATGCTAGTTTGTATCATCTGTACAGATAGCGTATCAATTCCATGAGCTGTAAGGCAGATATTAATAAATCCCGTTCTTTCTAAAGCTTCTTCAGAAGCCTGTAATCCTACTAGCATATTTTCTACTTCTGATTTGTCTGTAGAGATAGGGCTTTGCTTTATCTGGAATTGTGAAGCTAAGTAATAATGTGTTATCCTCTCATGCTACTCACTGACACTGACTATAAAAGCAATAGCAAAAGCAGAATGAATTCAGAGATGTTTAAGATCTTAGCTTCTGATGCCCTCTCATATAGGGACAATTGTTAGCTTTGTATATATTTAGAACTCATATGGTTAACCCTGTCCATATTCTTTATCAACTTGAATTTATTCTGTATAGCTGAAGATTGGTGCTTGGTCCCAAAGAATTGTGGGAACAAGTTTTCCCATCTTAGAAATGGCTATTTGTAATTATTTCTGGCACTTAAAGCATCCTTCTGCCTTTCTAATCTTATTGCATGTTATTCAGTTTCTTGTACTTTGCTGTAGGTAAACTATTAGCTGCTCCTCTAGTTCCTACCTTATTTCTCTTAATGCCCTCATGTCTGTCATTTATTATCTTCTTACCTTCATCTTTTAGAATCTCCAAGTCTTTTCATAATAGAAAACAGTAGTCATTTCCTACATAGAGATTTTCTGAGCCCCCCAGTGGTCAGTGTAAAACCTAGCTGCTTCATTAGGTTACCGCCATAACCCAATACGACCCAGTACATAGTAGGCACTTCATAGGTTATATATTGTAATGAATTAATCCTTAAGATAAGAAAATTAGAGCCTGAACTTACATAGTCAAACAGATGTATATAATTTTGAAGACTTGGCTGTGGGAATAAAGGGCTGAAAATGGGTTCCATAGTTGAATGTTGAAGGGAGGCTACAACATAGTGAAATGTTGAAATGACTATGACTTGTCACCGATTGCCAATAGAGACTCACATGGTTTAGACTTTATACTATTTGTCTGGAAAGAGTCTAACACAATATTGTGTTGGCAAAGAACCCATTTGACCATCTGTTTTTCTGTGTTATAATAATAAGTAGATGCTTTGAAATGTTTTTGATGCAATAGAGTACCAGGTTTGGAGTCTTCATTAAAAAATCTGAACTCAGGCACTAAGTGTATGACTCTGGAAAAATCACTTCTTTTTGCCTCTGTTTCCTCATCTGTGAAGTGAGATAGAGAAGGAATGGCAAAGCATTCCAAATGGTTAAGCCAAAAATACCCCAAATCGGGAAAAAAAAAAAAAAAAAACGATCAATCACTCTTAAAAGAATTCCTAAAATGAAATCTCAAGATTATTATAACCAAATTTCCAAACCAAGGAGAAAATATTGCAAGCATCCAGAAAGAAGCAATTCAAACATCATAGAACCAGTCAGGATACCATAAGAGTGAGTAGTTTTTATATTAAAGAATCGGAGGACTTAACATATGAGATTTCAGAGGGCAAAGTAACTAGGAATAAAATCAAGAATCACCTACAGAGCAAAACTGAGATTAAACCTCCCTGGGGAACCCACCACCACCATCACCAGCACCACCACTACCACCCCTTGAAGCATTCCTGATGAAAAGACTGGAGCTGAATAAAAATTTAACTTTCAAATACAAGACTTAAGAGAAGCATAAAAACATGAACAGTAAAGAGAAGTCATATGAGATTTAGTAAAGTTAAAATTTATATTCCTAAATGAAAAAATGGTAATTGTAACTCCTAACTTTATTATCATTACTATAGTTAGGAGTATACATAGACAAAAGGCACAGGTATGAGTTGAATGTAATTAGAATAATGTAAAAAAAAAAATAAGGGATGCATTTAAGAAGGGGAAAGGAAGGGGGAGAATTGAGAATATTATCTCATATTAAAGAAGCATGAAACAACTTTTATTTCATATTTTATTTCATCTCATTTTTTATTTTTAAAAAAATATTTTTTCTCTAATCAATAATTTAGTGCATTTTTACATGATTGTAGATATCTTTGACTGCAGTGTCTGAAAACTGACCATATAGTTTGACTGTTTCTTAACTGGGGAATGATTTGTCTTATAAGTTTAAGTTGTTCTCCACATATTTGAAAAGTGAAGCCTTTATCAGAGAAACCTGCTATAAAATTTTTCAAAGTTATGATTCTAAGGGTATAGTTCCCTCTCTCCTATTTTGCCCCTGGTTTATCTTTATTCCTCTCCCCAATTATCCTGCCATTCCTCAAAATTGTTTTGCTTCTGAACACCCCTTCCTGTGACTTGTCCTTCCCTTTAAAAAGTCACATCCTTCTCTTAAATCCCTCCCCTTCTACTTACTTTTAGGGGAACATAAATTTTTATATTCAACTGAATTTGTATGTTCCTTCTTTGAGGAATTTCTGATGAGAGTAAAATTCTAGCATGCATCCCCACACCCCTGAAGCAAAAGGGACAAGGTTGAAGGAGAATGTAAGAATGAGAATACATTATAAATGATGGAATTAAGAATAGAAGGAAATACACAGTTAATAATAATTGCTATGAATGTGAATAGATTAAAATCAATGTAAAATTAACATTCTAATCCTAAAGAATGAGTGGGTCAAAGTAAAAATAATAGAAATAATAAATCATTTCAATAAAAGAGTGGCAACAATAAGACAGCATACCAAAATTTGTGGGATGTAGATAAAATAGTATTTTTTGGGAAATAATTAGTTCTAAATTCTCATATCAGTAAAAGAGAAAGAAAAACAAATCAATGAATTTGTCATGCAACCAAGAAAAAGAGAACAAAAAAACAAAACAAAATAAAATCATAATTAAATACCATATTTAGAAATTATGAAATCAAATGAGAGAGTAATAAAATTGGAAGTAAGAAAACAATTTAATTAATAACTCTTAACTCTATCTTGGAAGAGACAAAAAAAAGGTTGAACAAGCTATCAATGTGCTAAGAAAAAGGACCACATGTATTCACAAGTGAATTCTAACAAACATTTAAAGAATAGTTAATTCCAATACTTTATAAACTATTTGGAAAAATAACTAAATAAGGAATTCTGTCAATTTTTTTTAATGATACATGAATAGTTTTTCTACCTAAACTAGGGAGAGCAAAAAATGAAAAGTACAAACCAATTTCCTAAATTTTAATTAGGAATTAAATAAAGAGTTAGCAAGCAACTCTCCTTGCTAGTAGTAATAGTAAAATATAGCAGTATAGTAATATATAATATAGTAGATAGTAATATATCATAATATTCATATACTATGACACTAGCCAGGTAGGATTTGTGCCAGGAGTGTGAGGAGTTTCCATATTAAGAACTGTCCAATAAGCCATCCTATTAATAACATTAAACAACAAAAATCATAGAGTTATCTTAAGAGATGTAGAAAATGGATTTTGAGGAAATACAACACTCACTCCCATTAAAAGTTCCACACAGCATTGAAATAAACAGAGCTTTCCTTAAGATGATAAGGAAAGATATTTTCTAAAAGCATCAACATGAATTTATTTACAATGAGGATAAACTTGAATCTTTTTCAATAAGATTGGGATTGAAGCAAGAATGCTAATTATAACACTATCTTGTTGATACTGTGCTAAAAATGCTAATTGTAACAAGAAGAAAAGAATAATAGATGTCAAGAAAACAAAATCAAGTCTCTTTATAATTATAATGATATCCCTTGGAGATCAACTAAAAAAAAAAACTAGTTGAAATAATCAACAATTTTAGCAAAATTGAAAAATATGAAATAAACCCACATAAATCATGAGCATTTCTAAATATTTCCAACAAAGTCTAGCAGCAAGGGAAAGAGAAATTCAATCTAAAACACCATAAACAATATAAAGTATTTGGGAGTCTACCTTCTAAGCCAAATCCAGGAATGATAGGAACACATTATCAAAACACTTTTCATACAAATAAGACATCTAAATAATTGGAGAAATCTTCATTACTCATGAATTAGCTGAGGCATTTTAATAATTATGGTAATCCTATGTAAAGCAATTTATTTAATCAATGTCATACCTTTCAAACTATCTTGATCTGGGAGCACAACAAACAAAGAATATTCAAGGAATCAATAAAAACAGTGAATGAATGTGGTCTAGCCATAAGAGATCTCAAACCATTTTAGAAAACGGTAATCATCAATATAACCTGGTATCAACTAATATATAGAATGGCATATCAGTGAAATAGATTAGGTATATAATGCAAATAAACTACCACAGTAATCCCATATTAGATATACCCAAAGATTCAATCTTTTATAGTAAGAACTCATTATTGAACAAAAACTGTGGTGATAACTTGAAAGCAATTTGCCAGAGACTAGGTATAGGTTAACATCTCATACCAAAAACCAAGATAAGATGAAAATGAATAAATAGTTTAGACATAAGAGGAGACATAAGTAAATTATGGAATCATGAAAAAATGTACCTGCCAGATATTTCAGTAAGGATAGAATTTGTCACTAAACAAGAGATAGAGAACATTATGGATTATAAAATGCATAATTTTGATTACCTTAAATTTAAAAAAAAATTGCACAAACCAAGCCAATAGAGCCAAGATTATAATGAAAGCAAGAAACTAGGGGACATTTTTCAATGAATTTCTCTGTTAAAGGCCTCATTTCTTAATTATTTAGATAAATGAGTCAAATGTATGTGTCATTCCATAATTGATAGATACTTAAAGTTTACTTAACAGGCAATTTTCAAAAAAATAAGAGCTTTGAAATTTGCAGACCAAGAAAGATAAAACAATATTCTAAAAAGTCTGGTTACATATGTCGTGCGTTACCTCTTTTAGTATAGAAAGCAGTGGGCAGAAGAAGCCACTTGTAAGGAGAGGAGAGAACTGGAGGAAGGACTTTTAAACTTTTGACTGATCCTTCTACATTATACCTGCCATTGGTCTTATTTTAAACTTTCAATTTGGCTATTTTTTAGTCTATTCTGATATGAAACATCATATTGTAATCTTGATTGTGACACTTCCTATCTGTGTGCCTAACACAAATCCCAGCCTTCTGTGGCTATAACTTTCTTGATATACTCCAGAGGGATACACTTGATGTACTAAGAAGGATATAAACTAGATGATATTTGAGGTCCCTATAGATCCTAAAGCTCTAATGCTTCTCTCCCCGCTCCCCTGAGTAGTAGCAATCACTGTGCTTCCAATACCCCTCTGAGAGTCTAAACAAATCCACAAGCTCCTCTAAATCAGAGCCAAATAAGCTTTCTTTGATACTTCCTTAAGTTGATGTACCTAGTAATTTGCTTCTCTCTTGTCAATTAAGCAGATAATAGAGCTCTCATTTACAAGAATTGTTATTTATAGTATTTTGAGGGATACTTAAAAATAACTAGAAGGGGACTTAGTGATTATCTGGTCCAATGCCTTCACATACATTTATTTTTAGTTATGTTGTTTTTGTATGATTATTTTTTCTGTGGCTCAAGTTTAAATACCATAATTTCCCTTTCTGTTCCTAGGAAGAAACTTTTAATAGTTTGATCACTTTCAAGAAAATTTGTTATCAGTTCTAATTCACTATCAGTCTTAAAACTCTTTTAATAGACAGATACTATTGTGTTTTTGAAACTATTTGTATTTCCTACAGCAATATAGATCCTTTAATTTCTACTTTAAAGTCTACTTTCTTTTCATTACCAATAAGGCCAAATGATATGATTGTTTAGGCTTCCTTTTATTCTCCCTCTGCTTCCATCTGAAGGGAGCTTATTTATTGTCAGTGTTTCCTCTAATGCATAATACTAGAAACTTTCTTAATCTATTTTTCTTTCTCTCTCTCTCTCTGTCTCAATTCTGCTATCTGGTATTTTAGCTATGGTGACATGAAAATGAATGAACTAAAATAGATAATTTTGGGGGGCATTTGATAATTCAATTTCTATTTGTTCATTGTTCTGCTTGGTGTCTGCATTAATGCTTTACTCAGTACAAATTTCTCCAGCTGAACATTTGGGTGAAAAATGGACCAGTTGAATATAGGTACGAACTAATTCTGTCAATTTCATTTACCAAGGCTTATATGAATGCAATATAATGGACAGTACTGTTATTTTGGAATCCCTATTGTACAACCCACATAGACAAGACATAACAAATGTGAACAAATAGTTTTTTTTTTTTTTAATTTAGTTTTCATGGACATATCTGTTCTCAGATGTAAAATCCCACTAGTTTTTGAGAAGTTTTTGGATAGGTACAGTTTTGTAATTTTTCTGGCACAATTCTAAAATGATTTCCAGAAAAGGAACAATAATTCACAGCTACACCATGGAAGCATTAAAATACTTACTATTTCCCAAATGCCAAAGCATGTTATTTTCTTTTTTTTCTCCCTTTTCTTTTGGTCATCTTCTGTCTGATGGATGTGAGATAGAATGGCGGCCTATTTTATTGTCATAAAGGATAATCATTTGTGTTGGGGAAAAGAAAGGGATTTGAGGGAGATTAATGATGACATAAACAAAAATATCTAAATCCTTTAAGTGGTATTTGTTTAAGGAAGCTTTGAAATCCATGGGCCCAGTGCATATGACTCAGACTTCTACTGCTGGCACTGGTATGCTTAACACCTTCATTACATCAATTCATAGCTCTCTCTTGTATTCTTATCTGGAAAATGGGAAGATACTTTTTCTCTTAAGTTTTATCATGAGGATTAATTAATGTTTGTAGGATAATATGTATGTAAATGCTAAGCATTAGCATTATATATAATTCAATGTGCAGCTGGGCTTTTGTTACAAATCAGATTCAGTCAGGAATAATGAAACTTCATCATTAACAAATCATCAATTTGTCTTTTAATGATAACAGATTTTATTTCTAGCCTTTTATAAATTCTTCCCAGATGACATCTATATGAACATGTTCTAGATCCTGCCATTATTTCATTTTTTAAAAAAGCATTTGAGTTTAGATGTATTACAGAACACAATGTTGGATTTATGAGATGATTTGTTTGATGTCAAAGTAAAGAGTGTTTCATATTTGCAAAATTTTCTCTAAATCTAATTTTAAAAAAACTGTAAATTCAACACTTTATGCTATATTAGTCTTTAAACATCTCGTAGAAACAAAGGGTGAAGGGGGAACAGAAAAATAAAGTAACATTTTTCCATATTTAACAAAAATTATCTGTGGTCCAAGGTTAACGATTTTCCTAGCTGATTTACTTTGAGTGAGGCTCACTTATTAGATAAATATTCAATTTTTGTTGTTTTGTGCCCCACCTTCCCCCTTGACCACTCCCTACTAGAATAAAAGGCTCAAGGAAAGTCTTTTTTTTTTCCTGATGCTATTTGATTTGTGATCATGATCAAATTGTTTAGTCTCTCCAAACCTCTGTTTCTCCATTTGCAAAATGTGTGTGTGTGTGTGTGTGTGTGTATGTGCGTATAACATACATATATATATACACACACACACACACACACATACATACATACAGAGAGAGAGAGAGTGTGTGTGTGTGTGTGTGTGTATGTTATCATCAACTATTTACCTGGCGTTCTTTGAATCTCTATTATATTCAATCTGCCATTAAAACTTGAAGTAGCAGTCTAAATTGGCATGCAATCAAATAGGACCATGTGTTGTTCAACCACTAAACACATATTTAAATGAGTTAGGGTTAGGGGTTAAATGAAAGAAAAAATAATGACTGGTACTTTCCAGTTCCTTAAACAGAGGTGGTCATAATACCCAGGGCATGGCAGTTGCCATCCTCATAGATAAAGAACAAAATAACTTTCTTTTTCTCAATAGTATTTCATTTTTTCTAATTACACATAAAGAGAGTTTTCAACATTCATTTTTGTAAGATTGTATTCTAATTTTTTTCTCTTTCCTCCTTTATCTACCCCTTCCCTAAGAGAGCAAGCAATGTAATATAGCTTGAACATTTACAACCCTTTTAAACAAATTTCCATATTTGTCATGTTGTGCAAGAAAAATCAGACTAGGGGCAGCTAGATGGCGCAGTGGAGAGAATGCTGGCCCTGAAGTTAGGAGGATCTGAGTTCAAATCTGATTCAGATACTTAATATATCCTAGTTGTATGACCCTGGGAAAGTCACTTAACCCCAAGTAACTCAGGGAAAAAAATTCAAAACAAAAGAGAAGAACCATGAGAACAAAAAAGCAAGCAAAGAAACAAAAAGGTGAAAATCATATACTTTGATCCACATTGAATTTCCACAGTTTTTTCTCTGGAAGCGGATGGCATTTACCATCTCAAATCTATTGGACTTGTCTTGGATCACTATGCTGAGAAGATCTGTCTGTCACAGTTGATCATCCCATAATCTTGTTGTTATAATATTCTCCTGGTCCCACTGACTTCACTCAGCATCAGTTCACGTAAATCTCTCCAGGTTTTTCTGAAATCAGTCTGCTCATCGTTTCTTATAGAAAAATAATGTTTCATGATATTCATATGCCACAGTTTATGTGGCCATTCCCCAGTTGATGAGGATCTACTTGGTTTCCAATTTCTTGCCACCACAAAAATAGCTGCTATAAACATTTTTTGCATATATGGGTCCTTTTCCCTTTTTTTTTTTTTTTTTTTTTGGATCTATTTAGGATATAGACATAGTACTGGCATAAGCAAAAGAACTTTCAAATCATCTTGGACCAAAAAAAGTCCATATTAATTAATATTCATTAAAATTCTCTCTCCAAGTGCCATGGTTCATGATCTCTAGTTGTTTTTATACTGTATTATTGAAATCTATTACTTGCTTTATTGTTTATAATCACATACAGTCCACCTCTGGTTGCTTTGCAAAGTGCACATCTTTGACAGATTGCATGTAGAAAGCAGCATATCAAATGTCATGAGGAAAAGACATTCAAACAAACATGTGAAAGATCTCTATTAAATAAAAGATTTCAATCATATTTCTCTATTGACAATTAACAAGGCACATCTTGGGGGCTTCTAATGATTATTTCTGGTTGTGAACGAATCTAAATAAATCTATGGCAATTTATATACTCATGGACATTTTGAAAGCTAAAGCAAATCTTTCTTTCTGCCTTCTCTACACCCACCTCTTTTGGTTCAAATGATTATGGTCTTGACATGCAGTTTATGTGTGATGGATGAAAGGAGACAGTAAAAGGCAGGATGAGCTAATAACAGTAAAGTCAGTATTGAATCAGAAATGTATTGAGATACTGGGAAAAATCAAGATATGGGCTTCAATCATTAGAGTTTGTCACTACCGAGATTTGTTGGTTGATGTGCTGTCAAAGTACTGAGAGAAAATAGGTTTTATAACAAGCAACTAACTGCAGAGAAAGCAGTTTAACACTCAAAGGATTTTGCATAAATAGACAGTGTAAAGTGATGGGGGGGGCATGCAATAAAGTTTGTAGCTTGGGAAAGATAGCATTGATCTTGCTTTTAAAAATAGTTCCTGAAATAATCTTTTTCAGTTTAAAACAGTATTCATTTTTAAGTATTTTCTAATGAGGATGTTTAATGATATACTTTCCCACATATTTCAGTTTTCTCTATAGGTCTGGAAACATATCATATGAACCCGAATGAAATTTGCTTTAGAAATTTTTCTACAAATCAATTTTGCACAATATTATTAGTAATAGTATTTTATAATGGCCAACTCTATAGCGAACTATATATTATCTTTTTTTAAATAACTTTTTATTGACAGAATCTATGCCAGGGTAATTTTTTACAGCATTATCCCTGGCACTCACTTCTGTTCCGATTTTTCCCCTCCCTCCCTCCATTCCCTTCCCCAGATGGCAAGCAGTCCTTTACATGTTAAATAGGTAACAGTATATTCTAGATACAATATATGTGTGCAGAACTGCACAGTTCTCTTATTGCACAGGGAGAATTGGATTCAGAAGATAGAAATAACCCAGGAAGAAAAACAAAAATGTAAGCAGTTTATATTCATTTCCCAGTGTTCTTTCTTTGGGTGTAGCTGCTTCTCTCCACCTTTGATCAATTGAAACTGAGTTAGCTCTCTTTATCGAAGAGATCCACTTCCATCAGAAAACATCCTCAAACAGTATCATTGTTGAGGTAGATAATGATCTCCTAGTTCTGCTCATTTCACTCAGCATCAGTTCATGTAAGTCTTGCCAGTCCTCTCTGTATTCATCCTGCTGGTCATTTCTTACAGAACAATAATATTCCATAACGTTCATATACCACGATTTACTCAACCATTCTCCAATGGATGGGCATCCATTCATTTTCCAGCTTCTAGCCACTACAAACAGGGCTGCCACAAACATTTTGGCACATACAAGTCCCTTTTCCTTCTTTAGTATCTCTTTGGGGTATAAGCCCGAACTATATATTATCTAAAAGATATGAATAATTGAAATTTATAGATTATACCCAAACCTGATTTTAGCAAAGAGTATCTGCCCTATCCTTCAGCAAACCTTCATGCTGAAAAGTAATATCTTGTCTGGTATGATATTTTTCTCCTTTTCTGTGCTTTTTTTGTGGATGGGAATGGGAAAATGATGGGATGTTACTGAATAGAGCAAGGCAGTCTAGTTTGTCTGGAGCACAGAGTACACCAAAGAAGTTGAAGTTGAATATCCTAGGAAGTAGAGCTCCTATAGAAACTGACAACCAACCAATCCCAAATGATGGAGATTTGCCTTTCCCCAAAGTGTTTCTTTTGGATCCATTGTTTATTTAAAACTACTTATCTTGATTTGTACTTTTTACAGTAAGGGACACAGCATGCTTCTACCTTTCATTGAGTAGAGAAACAGTGGAACAAGACTAAGCAAGAATTTTGACATTTATAAAATGAAATGAACATTATTTTTTTCCTAGCTATTAAAAGTAAGTATACTATATCTTAGAGGGTCTTAATTACAAAAAGACAGACATATAATTGCATATAATGTAATATTTACCACAAAGTTTTCTGAGCTTGATTCAATATATTCTTGCTTTCCCCGACATCAACATCAATGAAGAAGTCACTGTGAATGGTGGAAATGGGGTGAGAAGGACTATGAGGCAGTTGTTGAACTCAGTGAAGAAACTAGATAAAACAATTCCTTATATGTTAGTAGATAATACTAAAAAAGATAAAATATGGATAATATTTATGAAGGGCATGGACTTCAACTCATCTCAAACTAGGGTTGAAAACAATTATAATATTACCTGTAATACAGATATTATCACCAAAACAATAGAAACGAGAAAAATTAAGCTCTGACACTTTAGGTGATTTCTCTATGGTCACAAATTTAGTAAGTTAATTCTTCAAATACCACATAAGAGCCTTCCATGTTTACCTCTTCACTCTTGGCCCTCTCCCTACTTTCTAGATATCTTGATCTCTTCAGTCTTCCCATCTCTTCTTAACTTCCTTTTCCAGTATCCTTATACCCATTGCCTTCTTCCATTGGGATGTAAGCATCTTGATGCCAGGAACTATATACATTTATTTTTAAATTTGCACTTGCAACTCTGTTTAGCAAAATATGTGACACATAGTAAGCACTTAATATAATAAATACTCTGTAAATCTATCAGGTGAGACATGACTAGATAAATGATGTAAAATTATTGGTTGAATAAGTGATGGTTTTAAGCTACATGGTCATAGTATTATCTTTTTTATTTTAATATAGATACAGCATATCAAAGTAGAAACAGTGTTTCATTTGGAGCCAGGAGACTTGGATTTGAATCATGACTCTACCATTTACTAATGCTTTACTATGATAGAAAAGTTATTCAAGCTTTCTGATCTTCAATTTATTTCATACAATGAAGCAAATAATGTGTGTACTTTCTAACTCATTGAATTATTGTAGGGAAAGGACTTAGGAAATTCAAAAGTATTTTATAATTGGGAATAATTATCTGGGTGTATTCTTATGGGGAAGGGAATAAGCTGAAAAGAAGCACTAAGAAATCTTTCACAACTAAGTTTCAATGACCCTGCAACAGTTTAAACTTTTTAAATATATTGTTCTTTGACTAGAAAATGTAGTGCTTGCAGGAAGTAGTTTAATCTGGAAAAAATGAACAGACTCACTTTTCATTGTGATACATCTACTTTGAAGTAAACATTTTAAAATCTTTCTCTCACATCAAACACTATGGAATTTGTACTTTACTTTTCTTCTTATTGATAAAAACTGGATGAACAATTTTCCATTGAATTCTGCTTCTTTAATACAATTTTAAAAAGACATCTACCATTTTGGAGATTTCTTAACCACAGAGGAAATTCTGATCAGGTTAGCCAGCAAAACTGTATTTCCCACAGGAATAAACCTTGCTTTAGCAACTGCAGTCCCCTTGAGCCTTGTACCCCTTTCCCATTTCTTTACTGCCAAGGAATACTATTGATTAGCTGTATACTTACGTTCTTAAAAAGCTATACAAACTCACTCTATATCCTAAGAAACTGATGCTTCGACTTCCGGTTAAGATGGCGGAGAGGAGGCTCACAGTTGCATAAGCTCCGCGCTTTCTCTCACTATCCACTTCATTACAAGCCTCTGAATCAATGCTTGACTGAAAAAAACCCACAAATAGTTACCAAGAGAAGCCATCCTTGAGATCCGCCAAGAAAGGTCTGTCTTTACTGGAGGGCTGGGGCGGTTTTAGATCGGGCACAGGCGGCGGGCAGCGGCAGTGAGAGCACGGGAGCAGACTGGAGAGGGGGTGGAGAGTGATCGTAGCCGTTTCTGCGGGGAGAGCTTCGCTACAGGTTTGGATAATTTCCTCCGGCAGCAAGTCAACAGCCCAGCAGAAAAGCTAAAAACACCGGGGCTGAAGAATACAACCCCAAACAGCTGAAGTCTCTCAGGACCTGGCCCCCCCCCCTTCCCCCCCCTCAGTGACTCAGCACGCTCTGGGATCTCAGAGCGCAGGCGCAGCACAGTCCTGCTAGTGCCTCACTGCTGCCCCCTGCAGTCTGTAGAGGAAGCTCGATAACACACCCAACCCCTCCCCCAAAGAAAGACTCCAGTTTTTTTCTGTTTTTCTTTGGTAGTTTATCTCTGATTAATAGACAGAATGAGCAAGAAGCTGAAGAGGACTTTAACCCTTGACAGCTTCTATACAGATAGAGAGCAGACTCTGAATCCTGAGGAGACTAAAAACAGGCAGTCCCCAGGTGATTCCCCAAAGGAGGAGATCGGCTGTTCCTCAGCACAGATGAACCTCATAGAAGTGATTAAAAAGGCTCTCACAAGGGAGCTAGAAGAAAAATGGGAAAAGAGTCTGGAGAAAGTTAAAGAGAGAGTGGATAAAGAAGTAAAATCCTTGAAAAATAGGATTAGTGAACTGGAAACAGAAAACAGCTCTCTAAAAAACAAAATTGGCGAAATGGAAAAAAATTCCACAGAACAAAAGAACTCAATTGGACAATTAGAGAAAGATTCTAAAAAAGTGAGTGAAGAGAATACTTCACTGAAAATCAGAATTGAACAAGTGGAATTGAATGACTCGAGGAGACAAGAAGAATCAGTCAAGCAAATCCAAAAAAATCAAACAATGGAGAAAAATGTGAAATACCTTCTGGGGAAGACAACAGACCTGGAAAACAGATCCAGGAGAGACAATCTGAGAATCATTGGACTCCCAGAAAAACATGATGAAAAAAAAGCCTGGACACTGTCTTCCAGGAAATTATCAAAGAGAACTGCCCAGAAGTCATAGGAACAGAGGAAAAAATAAACATTGAAAGGATTCATCGATCACCCACTGAAAGGGATCCTAAAATCAAAACACCAAGGAATATAGTGGCCAAATGCCAGAACCCTCAGGTGAAAGAAAAAATATTGCAAGCGGCTAGAAAAACCCAATTCAAGTATCAAGGAGCCACAATAAGGATCACCCAGGATCTGGCAGCATCCACATTAAAAGATCGAAGGGCCTGGAATATGATATTCCGAAAAGCTAAGGAACTTGGTATGCAACCAAAAATAACTTACCCAGCGAGAATGAGCATCTTTTTCCAGGGAAGAAGATGGACATTCAACGAAGTAAGCGAATTTCATCTATTTCTGATGAAAAAACCAGAACTTAACAAAAAGTTTGATCTACAAATATAGAACTCAAGAGAAATCTAAAAAGGTAAAGATTAATCTTGGGAACTATATTTTGACTATATAGATGTATAAAGAATACATGTATACCTTGTTCTAGAAATTGATGTGGAAAGGACATTGTACCAGAAAAAGGGTAAAGTGGGGGTAGTACATCTCATGAAGAGGCATAGGAAACCTATTATATCTGAGAGAAAGAATGGAGGGGGATGAATATAGTGGGTATCTTACTGCCTTCAGAATTGGCTTTAAGTGAAAAATCTTAAGACATATTCAATCTATGGTGAAACTTCTCCCATCTCATTGAAAAGTGAGAAGGGAAAAGTGGAAAGGGAAGGAATAAGCTAAGGGGAAGGGAATACGGGAACTGGGAGGGAAAGGGGTAAGATAGGGGGAGGAACTCTAAGGAGGGGGGAGGGATACTAAAAAGGGAGGGCTGTGAGAAGCAAGGGGTGCTCACAAGCTTAATACTTGGAAGGGGGGGAAAGGGGAAAGAAGGGAGGAAAGCATAAACCGGGGTTAACAAGATGGCAAGTAATACAGAATTGGTCATTCTAACCATAAACGTGAACGGGGTAAACTCCCCCATAAAGAGAAAGCGGTTAGCAGAATGGATTAAAAGCCAGAATCCTACAATATGTTGTTTACAGGAAACACACCTGAAGCGGGGAGATACATGCAGGTTAAAGGTAAAAGGTTGGAGCAAAATCTACTATGCTTCAGGTGAAGTCAAAAAAGCAGGGGTAGCCATCCTGATCTCAGATCAAGCTAAAGCAAAAATTGACCTAATTAAAAGAGATAAGGAAGGACACTATATCTTGCTAAAGGGTAGCATGGATAATGAAGCACTATCTATATTAAACATATATGCACCAAGTGGGGTAGCATCTAAATTCTTAAAAGAGAAACTAAGAGAGCTGCAAGAAGAAATAGACAGTAAAACTATAATAGTGGGAGATCTTAACCTTGCACTCTCAGAATTAGATAAATCAAACCAGAAAATAAATAAGAAAGAAGTCAAAGAGGTAAACAGAATACTAGAAAAGCTAGATATGATAGATCTCTGGAGAAAATGTAATGGAGACAGAAAGGAATACACTTTCTTTTCAGCAGTTCATGGAACCTATACAAAAATTGACCATATATTAGGACATAAAAACCTCAAACTCAAATGTAGTAAGGCAGAAATAGTAAATGCATCCTTTTCAGACCACGATGCAATGAAAATTACATTCAACAAAAAAGCAGGGGGAAGTAGACCAAAAAATAATTGGAAACTAAATAATCTCATACTAAAGAATGATTGGGTAAAACAGCAAATCATAGACATAATTAATAACTTCACCCAAGAAAACGATAATAATGAGACATCATACCAAAATGTATGGGATGCAGCCAAAGCGGTAATAAGGGGAAATTTCATATCTCTAGAGGCCTATTTGTATAAAATAGAGAAAGAGAAGGTCAATGAATTGGGTTTGCAATTAAAAATGCTAGAAAAGGAACAAATTAAAAACCCCCAGTCAAACACTAAACTTGAAATTCTAAAAGTAAAAGGTGAGATCAATAAAATTGAAAGTAAAAAAACTATTGAATTGATTAATAAAACTAAGAGTTGGTTCTATGAAAAAACCAACAAAATAGACAAACCCTTAGTAAATCTGATTAAAAAAAGGAAAGAGGAAAATCAAATTGTTAGTCTTAAAAATGAAAAGGGAGAACTCACCACTAACGAAGAGGAAATTAGAGCAATAATTAGGAGTTACTTTGCCCAACTTTATGCCAATAAATTCGACAACTTAAATGAAATAGAAAAATACCTCCAAAAATACAGCTTGCCCAAACTAACAGAGGAAGAAGTAAATATCCTAAACAGTCCCATCTCAGAAAAAGAAATAGAACAAACTATCAATCAACTCCCTAAGAAAAAATCCCCAGGACCAGATGGATTTACATGTGAATTCTACCAAACATTTAAAGAACAATTAACTCCAATGTTATATAAACTATTTGAAAAAATAGGGATTGAAGGAGTCCTACCAAACTCCTTTTATGACACAGATATGGTACTGATACCTAAACCAGGTAGGCTGAAAACAGAGAAAGAAAATTATAGACCAATCTCCCTAATGAATATTGATGCTAAAATCTTAAATAAAATATTAGCAAAAAGATTACAGAAAATTGTCACCAGGATAATACACTATGACCAAGTAGGATTTATACCAGGAATGCAGGGCTGGTTCAATATTAGGAAAACTATTAACATAATTGACTATATCAATAACCAAACAAACAAAAACCACATGATCATCTCAATAGATGCAGAAAAAGCATTTGATAAAATCCAACATCCATTCCTAATAAAAACACTTGAGAGCATAGGAATAAATGGACTTTTCCTTAAAATAGTCAGGAGCATATATTTAAAACCATCAGTAAGCATCATATGCAATGGGGAAAAACTGGAACCTTTCCCAGTAAGATCTGGAGTGAAGCAAGGTTGCCCACTATCACCATTATTATTTAATATCGTATTAGAAACACTAGCCTCGGCAATAAGAGTCGAGAAAGATATAAAAGGAATTAGAGTAGGCAATGAGGAAACCAAACTATCACTCTTTGCAGATGATATGATGGTATACCTAGAGAACCCCAGAGATTCTACCAAAAAGCTATTGGAAATAATTCATAATTTTAGCAAAGTAGCTGGCTACAAAATAAATCCCCATAAATCCTCAGCATTTTTATACATCACCAACAAAACCCAACAGCAAGAGATACAAAGAGAAATTCCATTCAGAATAACTGTTGATACCATAAAATATTTGGGAATCTATCTACCAAAGGAAAGTCAGGAATTATATGAGCAAAATTATAAAAAAGTCTCCACACAAATAAAGTCAGACTTAAATAATTGGAAAAATATTAAGTGCTCTTGGATCGGCCGAGCGAACATAATAAAGATGACAATACTCCCTAAACTAATCTATTTATTTAGTGCTATACCAATCAGACTTCCAAGAAAATATTTTATTGATCTAGAAAAAATAACAACAAAATTCATATGGAACAATAAAAAGTCGAGAATCTCAAGGGAATTAATGAAAAAAAAATCAAATGAAGGTGGCCTAGCTGTACCTGATCTAAAATTATATTATAAAGCAGCAGTCACCAAAACCATTTGGTATTGGCTAAGAAATAGATTAGTGGATCAGTGGAAAAGGCTAGGCTCACAAGACAGAATAGTCAACTATAGCAATCTAGTGTTTGACAAACCCAAAGCCCCTAACTTCTGGGAAAAGAATTCATTATTTGATAAAAACTGCTGGGATAATTGGAAATTAGTATGGCAGAAATTAGGCATGGACCCACACTTAACACCATATACCAAGATAAGATCAAAATGGGTCTATGACCTAGGCATAAAGAACGAGACTATAAATAAATTAGAGGAACATAGAATAGTTTATCTCTCAGACTTGTGGAGGAGAAAGAAATTTGTGACCAAAGATGAACTAGAGACCATTACTGATCACAGAATAGAAAATTTCGATTACATCAAATTAAAAAGCCTTTGTACAAATAAAACTAATGCAAACAAGATTAGAAGGGAAGCGACAAACTGGGAAAACATTTTCACAGTTAAAGGTTCTGATAAAGGCCTCATTTCCAAAATATATAGAGAACTGACTCAAATTTATAAGAAATCAAGCCATTCTCCAATTGATAAATGGTCAAAGGATATGAACAGACAATTTTCAGAGGATGAGATTGAAACTATTACCACTCATATGAAAGAGTGTTCCAAATCATTATTGATCAGAGAAATGCAAATTAAGACAACTCTGAGATACCACTACACACCTGTCAGATTGGCTAAGATGACAGGAAAAAATAATGATGAATGTTGGAGGGGATGCGGGAAAACTGGGACACTAATGCATTGTTGGTGGAGTTGTGAACGAATCCAACCATTCTGGAGAGCAATCTGGAATTATGCCCAAAAAATTATCAAAATGTGCATATCCTTTGATCCAGCAGTGTTTCTATTGGGCTTATATCCCAAAGAAATACTAAAGAAGGGAAAGGGACCTGTATGTGCCAAAATGTTTGTAGCAGCCCTGTTTGTAGTGGCTAGAAACTGGAAAATGAATGGATGCCCATCAATTGGAGAATGGCTGGGTAAATTGTGGTATATGAATGTTATGGAATATTATTGTTCTGTAAGAAATGACCAGCAGGATGAATACAGAGAGGCTTGGAGAGACCTACATGAACTGATGCTAAGTGAAATGAGCAGAACCAGGAGATCATTATACACTTCGACAACGATATTGTATGAGGACATATTTTGATGGAAGTGGATTTCTTTGACAAAGAGACCTGAGTTTCAATTGATAAATGACGGACAAAAGCAGCTACACCCAAAGAAAGAACACTGGGAAACGAATGTGAACTATCTGCATTTTTGTTTCTCTTCCCGGATTATTTATACCTTCTGAATCCAATTCTCCCTATGCAACAAGAGAACTGTTCGGTTCTGCAAACATATATTGTATCTAGGATATACTGCAACATATCCAACATATAAAGGACTGCTTGCCATCTAGGGGAGGGGGTGGAGGGAGGGAGGGGAAAAAAAATCGGAACAGAAATGAGTGTAAATATAATGTAATTATTAAATAAAAAAATTAAAAAAAAAAAAAAAAAGAAACTGATGCTTCTGCAAGGGAGCATTCTTCCTTAGTGCACTAATAAAATTATTTTCCTTTCAATTTAGCTATTCATTTTATTTGACCAACCATCATGCAAACCTATTGATGAAAAAGATTGTGTCTGCGTTCTCAAGAAAACCAGGCTGAGAGGTTTTGAATGAAATAATATAAAGTTAAAAGGAATCTTAGGGACAATTCAGTTAAAATCTTTCATTTTACATATAGTAAATAAACAAGCAAACAAACAAATTGACAGAAATTCAGTGCCTTTTCTAGAACCATATGACTAGTGTCTGAACTTGGATTTGAAACTAAGTTATTAGAAGCAACTTCAACTCTCAGTCTTTTCTTATTTTTTGTACCTGTAAAAGGTGTTATATATGAAAATTAGATAATTGAGAAACAACGATGTGAGCATAATCGATTTATTATTTAGTCTTTAGTTGTAACCAATAAATGTTTAATGGTCTCTCTCAGTGATCAAAAACCATGAGATAGGGTTTTCTAACTAGCCTTCTTTATTTTATTTATTTTTAAAATACACTTTGCTTTATGAATCATGTTGGGAGAGAAAAATCTGAAGGAGATGGAACAACCATGGGAGAAAAAAAATGAAGAGAAGTGAACACTGCATATGTTCATTTATATCTAATCTTCATAGTTCTCTGTGATGCACATAGCATTTTCTGTCCAAAGTTTATTGCGATTGCTTTGGGTCACTGAACCACTGAGAAGAACCAAGTTTTTCATAGTTGATCATGGCAGAATTTTGCTATTTTTGTGTACAATGTATTCTTGGTTTTGCTTGTTTCACTCACCATCAGTGTGTGTTAATTTTTCTAGGCCTTTCTAAAATCAGCTGATTCATCATTTTTATAGAACAACGATATTCCATTAATAACAACTTAATCTGCCATTCCCAAGTTGATGGACATCTACTCTTTTCCAACAATGCATTAATAATCCCACTTTTCTCAAATCCCCTCCAACATTTTATCATTATCTTTTCATGTCATTTTAGCCAATCTGAGAGCTGTGAGGTGGTACCTTAGAGTTGTTTTAATGTACATTTCTCTAATCAATAGTGGTTTAGAGTATTTTTATATGAATATAGATGGCTTTAATTTCTACACCTGAAAAGTCTGTTGACAATTTATCCATTGGGGAATGTCTTGTATTCTTATAAATATGGCACAGTCTAGCTTTCTTACAGTTTGGGAAGGTACAAGAGAACAAAGAACAGAGTTGGGTAGGTGGTGGGAAAATGTGTGGAGTAGATATCATCATGGAGATGGAGGAACATTGTGACTGGAAATGAGGGGCTTGCTGTCACTGAGAAATGCTTATTTGAGTCCTTCTACAAGGTTAGAGATGGTGGACCAGCCTTCTTTGGATAACAAAGCAGCCATCCTTGAAGCATAGCTTGGTGAGTGGTATAAAAATATTAGATCACATTCTAAATCCTCCTACCTCCTTCAAGGGTAATTTTTCCTTGACAGAAAAAAAAGTGATTAACAAGAGAACTGGATTTCAAACTTAATGCATTTCAGGAGAACTGCATTTATGAACTAAGTTTAGAGACAGAAGTTCATGATTCAGATAGCAGGACAAAATTAATTAAAGGTAAGATATTTTTTTTTAAGATAGACTTAACCAGATTATTTCAAAGGAAAATCTCCATAAATTATTGCAAGTAGAATCTTGTTCTTTATTCAGAGAAGGCATTGGATTTTATTATTATGGGAAACTTCCAGATGTGGAAAGTGTCTCTACCAATAAGAATCATAAATAAAATCTTAAAGATTTCCTTAGAAGACTGAGAGATCAAGGAATATGTCCAGGAACATGAAGCTAATATGTGTTAGAGAGAAGAACATAATTCTTTCTGGCTCCAAGGCCAACAGTTGTAAATATAGTAAGAGCATGAATATCAAACAAAATTAATTAAAGGTAAGATTTTTTTTTTTAAGATAGACTTAATCAGATTATTTCAAAGGAAAATCTCCATAAAGTATTGCAAGTAGAATCCTGTTCTTTATGCAGAGAAGGCATGGGATTTCATTATTATGGGAAACTTCTAGGTCTGGAAAGTGTCTCTACCAATAAGAATCATAAATAAAATCTTGAAGATTTCCTTAGAAGACTGAGAGATCAAGGAATATGTCCAGGAACATGAAGCTAATATGTGTTAGAGAGAAGAACATAATTCTTTCTGGCTCCAAGGCCAACAGTTGTAAATATAGTAAGAGCATGAATATCAAATCAACTTATGCAAGTGGTCCAGTGACTCTAAGGAAAGCAATTTCCTCTCAGCTAAATATCAATTAAATAGCCAAGAAGTGAACATAGGCATATATGTGGATATTCCATGTGTGACAAACTTTAGAATTAAGGTTATGGACATTAATTGGCTTCCTGAATTAAAACAGTCTATCATACAAATTAATGGTTAAATGCACATAGAGAATTATTTCCTTCACATAAAGAGGGTTAGATACATAAAAATAAACATGCCATAGAATTAAAGGAATGTTTTTTAGTAGGTATGACACCTGAATAATAATAAGATTTAATACTCACTATCATACCTTTGGGCCCATTGTACATTGTTTCATTTTTCTTAGTTAAAGTAAATAATTATATATTATTTCCAAGTGGAAGGTAGTTTAATTTCAGTTTTAATACCTGTTAGAATTTATATTCCATTCGATATTTAGTCAAAAAATTATTTTTAAAGTATAGCATTGACCTTTTATCCTTTCCTCCATTCATTCTGATAGATTTTCTCCTAGGACTTTCACCATTCCTTATCTGCCACTTTGAATAATTCCTTATCCCTTTCTTGTCACTTAAATACAAGTTTCTCCATGGTTATGCTTTAGACCTTCTCCTTTTTAAAAATCTATATATTATCACAGTTTCTCTCAGTGTGAGATAACATTATAAAGGTATATAAAAATATAAATATATAAATATAGATCATATAATCTATATGTCATCTCAGAGTGATATATTTCTAACTACTCTCAAACTTTAATTAAGATCTTTATGAAGATGGTACCCAAATGCTTTTCCATACTTATAACCTCTCCCCAAAGATGTAGTCCTAAATTTCTAACTGCTTGCTATTTCCTCCTAGGTTGTTCATTGGATTTTTAAACTCAGCATGTCAAAAATTAAAGTTTTCATCTTCTGCTCCAAAGCTGCTAATTCACTTAATTTCTTTGTTTCTATGGATGGTACCACCACTCTCCCATTCATTTTGACAAGTTCTACCTCTAACATAATGATGCCTTTCCTGATCTTCCCTCTTCTCCCACTAAGTGACTAGAATTCCCAATGGGCTGAAACTACTGTTTTGTATTTATTTACCCATATTCTAGCCCAAATGGGTTATTCTCTGTCCACGACTTTTGTCTTGCTCTCTTCTAGCTTTGTGTCTTTGCTCTTCCAAGTCTCGATTGGACCTTCTCCCCTTATTTATCTCTTGAATTCCTTCTCTTCCTTCAAGGACAATTCATGTGTTGATTCTATGTTTCTTAATCCATAACTTCTCAGTAAGTTTTATTGTCTTAGATTTCTCATAGCACTCTGCACTTCTCCTTTGCACACTTTTCTCATATGTTACCCTATATTATAATTATTGTGTTTATTTCCTTCTTCCCTTTTCCATCCTAAATTCCTTGGGAATACAGTTGGTATCAGGTCTGCTCTCTATACCTAATCTGATTCATCTGTTTGGCTGGATTTAGGATTCCATCAGAATGAAGTACTCTTCAGATTGTCAAATATTCTGAAACTTAAAAGTTTATGTAGTAGCTTGGCTGTATCACAAGTTGTGTGATCTGCTTGGGGTTTCATGGTCAGAAGAAGCAGGATCTGAGCCCAGGTTTCCCAAATTCTGATGTGTCTAAAGCTCCATGCTACTCTGCTAGAATTACATGTTGTATGTAATTAATTCATACTTTATTGGAATTACAACAATGTTAGAAGCTATAGTACAATGGTCAAACACAGATATTTCTCCTTTTTTCTTATGTAGATAATTATATCTATGACTGTATAAGATATTGCCTTAGAAGTAAGGCCTGCCCCTGTCATTAGAATGGTAGAACCAGAAGTTAAATTTACATGCATCAGATGTAGAAAATACAAACAAAAAATAAAATATAAAACAAATTATAAAACAACATCTATAGAGAAAAGGGGGAAAAAAAGGAATGGCCATAGAAGGCCTTTAGGTGCCTAGGGTTTAGGGGGAAAAAGGCATTCAAAGCATTTTAATATTGAACTCAATAAAGCCTTTGATTACAGACATGTCCTCATTTCCTAATCTAATTTTTTTTTAATTGCTACTTTAAATTTCTTAAATGTCACAATTTTCAATATTCTTCTCCTGGAAACACAATATGTTAAGAGAATAACATTTCTTTGTTGATGTCTATCTTGTCAAATAATAAATTTGTTCCTAAATCTATAGATTGGAAACTAGACTGGAAGAAAAATGTTTTATATATTATTAGAACAGAAAGCACAGCTTCCATTTGTTCCTTGAACAGGAGTTTTTCAAGTATTTTGAAACTGTACAAGGCCTAAGAAAGTTGTTCATACTGGTCATGTTCATTTATTTTCAATTGTTCTATATTTCAAGTGCACTTCAAAACCTTTTAAACTATGTGGCTAGTTTCTGGCCTTGCTCTGTCCACTTATGGAGCTGATTCAATCCTTGAATTACAATTTTTTTAAAAGAATCCCATTTTAGGATCATCTGCTTAAGAGAAATAAAAGCCACCCCAGTGATAATTCAGATCACTTTAGCAAAATGTAGAGGACAAATCTTATAAAAGCAAAACAATACTCCCCCCAAAAATCCGTATTTCATAGTAGCTCAAAAAAGGATGTTTGTGTTGGTTAAACATTAATCTTCATTAATTTGAAATAGATTTCTTAATATTGCATGGAGTTAAAATGTAGTATAGTTAAAAATGAAAAAAATAGATGTGTATTTCAGATATACTTTCAATTTCATAGATAATTCAGTAATCAGATAGCAAGCTATCAGTGTTGGGTATGAATCTATGATTATATAAATACCTAATATCAATGTTCTTGAGATAAAATGAATGACCACTAAAATAAACTCAATGGAAATTGAGTTAAAAACACAATAATGAGTTAAGAAACAAAAGGAACTCTCTGTCTGCAGATATGCTCAGGTTTCTACCATATTAAAAAAAAAAAGTATTGATATTTTTAGGCAGTCAGCTCTCATCCTTTCTTTCCTCCTTTTGAATGCTAAATTCTATTCAGACCTGGTTTCTGATTATCTAATCTGAAGGGAGGGACATCATGGTGGAAAATACCAGGTAAAGATACAAGGAGGTAGTTAAGGAAAGGACAGTACATAGAAAATCGGGGCAGTTATGTCACTTTCACTAAAAAAATTCAGATATATTTGAGGATAGGTCTGAGTTTATACTCTGAAGAGAATTTTTCAAGATTGTTTATAGCCAAGCAAAAGCTTGGGATTATTTTTTTAAAACCATAAATTTAATTTGGGGGCATTTCTTCTAGGCTCATTCTAGGTGGAGGATCTTTCTACCTTGGAAAATGAAATGCTTTCTGAGAATTCAAAGTTCTCTGTAATTTCAAAAGTCTCATCTATGAATCTGTCTACTAATATCAATAATTTATTATTTATTTACTCTATCTTCTTCTTATAAATATAGTGAGCTACTTTCACAAATAAAGGTAGAAAAATTTATTGACAGAATTAAACTTCTAGGATCAACACTACCTCAGTGCTGTCTAAAAAAATCCAATAAGGTTATATTGTGCCACAAAGACATTTGACAAATGATCAGTGACATTTTTGTTGTCACTGTTAATGCCATCATGAAATTTTCAAAATAATGTTGAGTTCCCAATATTCCTTATTTCTCACTCTGGGAGATGCCTTTTCTCTGTTTCATGTTCACCTTGGAAGTTCACCTGTAGCCTTCTCTTCTTATGGGTGAGGTTTCTTGGGACATACATAGTAAGTGCTTTACAAATGTATTTTTTTTATCAGAATGATAAATATAATGATTCTAATGTGAGAATACAGTATCCATATTCCCTGGATGAGAAATCAAACAAATACTTCTGACAGTTCATATTTTGAATGCAAAAAGAAAAGAAATTAGAACATCTCCTTTCTCTTTCACATTAACTTGTTTTTATGACAAACTATTGCTCTGTAGTTGGAGAAAGGAAGAAGGTAACAGTTTTCAATGTGTGACACAAAAAAGTGCTTAATAAGTGCTTGTTGACTGACAAGAGTACTAGAACATGGTTTTCCTTTGACCAGTCAGGTTTGGGTGAAGACAACTAAAGGTATTAAAGAAAGAACAATTTTCCTAATTCCGGATTCTAATTTTCTCTTAACTAGTCTGAAAACTATAATCACTACATTAGAGTCAATGGCAGACTCTTGCTTTTCTTCTTTTCTTTCCCTACCTTGTCTGTTGCCTTATATCTTCCCTTCCTTTCTATAGTGTACTAGAAAAAGAATTTGGTTTGGGACCTTGGGTTTCACCACCTTGAATCGATTCTCAGCTCTCCTGCTTTTTACTTGTGTGAATTAGGGTGCAGAAATCATTTGCCCTCATTGTTCCATATTGTTCTCCTCTCTAAAGTGAGGGACTGAACTAGTTGACTGCTCTCAATCTCAGTTTCTATTTCAGACACACATCTACGAAGGGTCTCTTTTCAGATATGTTGTATTGTATATTACACAGATTCATATATATGAGGACTTAAGTGACCTGGCACCCTCCAAATTCATTGCATTTCCTTCAAAAACAGTATTAAAGACTTTTTTTTTCCTTGGCTCCCTCAATAATTATTGTTCCTTTGTGACCATTTCTAGAAAAAAAATATATCTCAATTGAATAGAAGAAGCTACAGCAGTTGGAGGGTGTTAGTGTAATCTTCTATAAGGAATGAATAATTTAAAAATGTTATTATTAGCAGTGAATTATAGTTGTCACTCTTAAAACAGGAGGAGGAATGATGTGGGTTGGGGGTAGGGTAGGAATGTAGAACAAGTCTGGCAGTTTATAAAGACACTGGGGAATAAAGCAAAGTCTAGAAGGAATGTTTCTCTTTTTTATTCAAACTCTCTCTATTTTTATACTTAATATAAACAGATTATTTTGGACAGTCTTTTGGAGGGGCTTATTTCTAAGAAAATCAAAAGCTAATTATGATAATTTGATTCTTAAGCACTTGCTTCATAATAATAATAATATGATATTTGGATTGAAAAAAAGTTTGAAAATATATTTAATTATAAGGCCTGTTGTCCTCAGCTAGAAATATCCATAAGGTATGTTTAGACAGGGATAACCTTGTAAATGAAGATTTTCCTCCAGGTGGCCTGTAAAGACCCTGAATTGTAATTAGTACCTTAATGTTAGTTAAACAGCAAAAAATTAGTAGTTTTTTTTTTTTTTTTGAATGAAGCAATCTAATCATTCTGTATAGGGCTAGATTTCCACTCTGAGCATGACTTCTGGGGTATAAAAGACTTGTGAATTAATATAGTATTTGCAGCTTTGTTGGTGGTGTTTGCTTATTTTTTCATTCTTATTTTTTCCTCTTTGATCTTATTTTTATTGGGCAACATGATAAATGTGAAAATATGTATAGAAGAATTAGATATGTTTAATTTAAAATAAATATATTATGAAGACTTTGACAGGCAGAAAAACAATTAACTTTTACAAATCATGTATTAGTAGGTGTTCCCCCTTTTCCCTTTGGAAAGTTGTCTTTTGTATTTTTCTATCAAGATGGAATGGAAGGTAAACCTCAGCCTTAGTCCTTTATAATTTGAATTTGATGCTCTAGTAAGACTATTCAAATGTTGAGTCCTCATCCCCATATCTAGTGGCTTTTGTTCTTGTCCCATCCCTCTTGACCTTTCTGTTGGTTAGGTCCTTAATAAATGTTTATTAATTAATTGATGGATCAGTAGTTTCTTTGGCTTCAGAGATACCATACTTCTATGGTTCTCTTCTAAACTCTTTATCTTTCCCATCTGTTTTTTTTTTTTTTCATGAATCTTATCATCTTTTTGATGACTGCATTAAAAACTAGTTTTTAAGCATTTTGTTATTGTGCTATTCATGCCCATTGGCAGTCTGATAAAACTTATGAATTTTTTCTTGGAAGTAATATTTTTAAATTAAAAAAAATTATTTGGATTGCAAAGGAAATGATTTCTATTGAAATACAGTTATTAAAATATTACAAAAACAAAATTTGTGGAATCCAGTTTGAGAAACTCTGACTTAAGAGCAGCCTTGTGATACAGTGGATAAAGCCCTCAGCTTGGAGTTAGAAAGAAAGATCAAAGTTCAGTTTTGGCCTGAAATACTTATTAGCTTTATGATATTGGGCAAATCACTTAATTCCTTCCTAAAACTGTAGGAAAAAATGGCAAACCATTCTGGTACCTTTTCCAGGAAAAACCTGTGGACAGTTGATTCTAGAGGTTGTGAAAATTAAGACATAACAGAACAATAATGTGGATAATTAGTTCCTCAGGTTCTACTCTTGGCTTTCTCCTGTTTGCCTGGATACTCTTGCTCATAGCCTTCTCATTCCTTTCCATGTACAACACTGTGGAAAAATGATTAGTTATAGAGTTGGAGGTGATGGATTTATATTCCAATTCTGTTACTAAATTCTAGGATTACTATGGGCAATTCACTTAATCTTTTTGGGGTTCACTTTTCTCTAACTTTATTGTTGTCCTCTGAATTCCACATTTCTCTACACAGATATTACTGAAACATATATTTATGGCTCTGAACTTTCTTCTGAGATTTAGGCCTACATTCCAGCTATACTTATTACTTTTGGAGGCAAATTATTTGTCTGTTCCTGCTTTTGTTCATGTTTAAGATAAGGAGATTAGAATAGTTGATCATTAAACTCTCCATCAGCTCTCAATTTAGTAATCATTCACCCAATATTTGAGAAACATTTATTAAGTACCTGCTGTGTGGCAAGTATTGTGCTATATGCTTGCAAATAAGAAGACAGAAATGGAAAAAAAAATCCCTCTCCTTAAGGAGTTTATATACTACTGGGAGAAACCACATGTACAACAATAAATAAATAAATAATAAATAAACAAACAAATAAATACAAATAATTTTGACAGAAGTGGGGACACTAACAACGGAGTTCAAGAAAGACCTGTGCTGGAAGGAGAAAAGAAAACCTGTAGAGGGAATAGAAAGTAGATAATTTTGTTTGGAGCATAGAGTGAACGAATGAGAATAATATACAATAAATCTGGAATATTAGGATGGAGGCAGATTGTGAAAGGACTTAAAGGAAAAACAAATGAATTCATATTTATCCTTAGAACAATATAGAGCATGGAAGTTATGAAGTATGTGAATAAGAATAGTCAGACTTGTGTTTCAGGATGGGAATTTAGCTGGTTTATTGTCATGTATTGCACAGAGGAAAAAATGGAAGCAGGGAAACCAACTAGGAAATTAAAAGAATAACATAGATGAGAGATGATGAGAACCTGAGCTAGAGTGGTAGGTGGAAGTGAAGTATATTAATGAATAGGAAGTATAAAGAACATTAAAGAAGGAAGGGAGAGAAGGAGGGAAAGATGCAGGAAGGCAGGGAGATTAAAAAGGAAGGAAGGAAGAACAGGAGGAAAAGAAAAGAAAGAAGAAAAAGAAATAGAAAAAAGGAATAAAAAAGGAACAAAGGAAGGAAAAGCCAAAGAGAAAAAAGAATGAAAGAAGGAAAGAGGAAGGAAGAAAGAAAAAAGAAAAGCAGGGAGATAAAAAGAAAGAAACTGATAAGAAGAATAAATACATATACAAATATATTTGGGAATAAAATGGGAATAAAATAAATAGGGTGAATGAGAATAAGTAGTTAAGGATAACATTGAGGTGGAAAACTGGCTTACCAGCAGGATGATAGTGCCCTCTGTGACATTTCAAAAGTTCATGAGATATAACTTGTGTGTAATTTAATCATTTTATTAATAAGACTAGTATGTTATTAATAAAGGGTGAGTGGCACTCTCAAATGCCAAAGATGATCATGACCATTGACTTATGTGCCCTTGGAAGAGGGGTGTTTCTGCGAATGGCAATCAACTCTGGTTAAAACTTAATGAAAGAATTAATATTACAATGAGGGGCTAGCTCTATTATAATGAACTTTGATTATGTCATTTACTTTTAAAGCCTTGGGCAATCTAATCAAAGAGTTTATTTCCATTCAAACCTGAGTAGAGCACAGGAAAGAACATAGAGCTGGATATATAGATCTAGGATTCAAAATTCCTTCATGGGATAGGGATGGATGGGAGGAGAGGAACTAATATGATGGATATGGAAACTGCAAAAATCAAGAAAGGAAGGAATATTTTTAGCCATTGTTAGTCAGGGAATTTGGAAGGTTGTGTGACATCTTAGTTGAGTCTTGAAAGATCTAAACTTTTGACAAGTATGGATTTGAAGGAAGACTATTTCCAACGTGAAAGAGAGAATTTATAAAGAAGTGGCAGCAGAAAGGGCAGGATGTAATGGATAATGGTAAATAACCTAGTATGGCTGAAGGGAGAAGCATGATGAAAAGGAATGCTAAAGTTAAAGCTAGGAAAAGAAGGTAATTTGAATCATGGAGGCCATTTTATGGTGTTTCAAGGAATTTTGTTTTCAGTGAGTCCTGACAGGCTACTCTAAAACTCTGAGGAGAAGCACATAATCAGATTTTGGTTTAAGGAAAAAAAAGTGTTTTTTTTTTTTTTTTTTTTTGGTCTGTATCTATACTATACCAACTGCAAGCCAGTTATGTGATTGTGCCTAAGTCATCCAATTCCTCCTCAGGCTGATGTATACAATTGTTAAGTTTCAAGGAATTGTTGATCTGCATTAGTGAAAGGAGTTCTTGTACCAATGTACTAAGGAGACCTCAGTCTGGACCAATAAAATGTTCAATACAATGTCCTTCATATGAAGCATACAAAGGTTAAAAATCTCCAATCTAATTGTATTTTCTGTATGATAGTTAAGGTCTGACACTTTGATAAATTAAAAAAAAATATATATATGCATATATATACAAAATGCTATGTGATGAGGGTAGATACAGGGAGGAAAGCATCCATTCATTTTACAATTAAGGAAATGAGGCTGGGAGGTTAAGCCAAATTCTGATGCTTACAAAATGAGTTAAGTTCAGAGCCAGTATGTGCTTCTCGGTTTCCCATTCCCAGGATAGTGTTCTAGTTCTAATTATCTTTTGATTTTGGAAAGTACAATCTCATACTTCCTTCCCTAATGTCCCAATACATGAATGAATTCTCCCTCTTCTGAAGTTCTGTATTACTTTATTTTACTTCTTCCTAAGAAGAATGATCACAGTGTGCCTTATATTTTCCCTGCGCATATGTTTTATATCCCCCTGTAGATAGCTCTTGAATTATATTCCTGCTCTGTGGTTCCTTTTTTTTTATCTCCCATAGTGCCAAGTAGAGTGCCTCATACAGAACAGTTTCTCTATAAATGTTTTATGAATAAATAGATGTATGTGGACATGCTTAGTTTCTTTAAAAATAGGAGTAACAAGATGACTGAATTATGAATAAATATTTTTTCTCTAATCCTCATCCCCAGTGATTTGATTTTGGGATCTATACAGGTGCTTCCTTTGTGATCTTAAGAGAAAATTGTTCAAGAACATTTAGAAGAAAATAGGCTGTACATGTTGGTTGTAATAATTCTCTTAAGATCAAACCTAATGTGTGTTTCTGTGATATTGTGTTATGATGTTCAATTTGTGAGAAGTTTAGTAAAAACATTCCTAGGTAGGGATTTTTTTTTTTTAAAGCAAGACTCCTTAAATCTTAAGAAAATGCGATGCTAAAACACTGATTATGAAAATGATAAAAGCAAAAGTTGGATCTAATTATATTCAACTTACATGATTTTTTTTTTTTTTGCTTCATTGTTAGGTTGAATTTGTTGAGGGAATTTGCAAAAAGAGTCTTGGGTACTCTCAGTTGTTACAATCATATTACTATCCCCATTTTATAGATAACTAAATTAAAGCCTGAAGGAGTCAAATAACAAGTTCAAATGTCACCGAGTGGGACTTGAACTAACAATATTTGACTTCATTTTCAAATTTCCTCCAGTTATATCCCTAGTATAGACTGCTTGTATGCAGATAAGAACATATCCCTCTTTAAAATGAAACAACTTAATAGTAAGATGTATTTCTAAAACTGCATCCATGCTCTCAAGTTGAGAAAAATATATAGGATAGATTAAAAAACTAACAGATTGACAGAACTATCCACCTAAAACTAGAATGAATTATATACATTTTTCAAGAGATTATAGCAATAATTTGCATTTAAAAAATTAAGTATATTAAAAATTAAATAGACCCCAAATTGAGCATTTGGTTCTTCTTAACTTCAAGAATTTTTGTATTTATTAAAAATATTCTTCTTATATTACATTAATTGTATGTTGTATTTTATTCTATTCATATTAATCTTTCAGCCAATCTCTGATATCCATATGATCTTATTATATTAGGCCCCCAAAGAGGGGCAATTAATTGAGTTAGAGATTAATGGGCAAATAGTTTAGTTACTAGGATTATCACCATTATTCTACCATCCATGATCCATCTAGATTCTATGGTTTTCCTCTTATTCTCTCTCTCTTTAGTCATGTTAAACCCGAGGAGTTTAAAGCTGAGGAGTATTCTCATTGTTATAAGTATTGAAAAAATAAAACGGGGGAAACAATAAATAAATTGTGTAGGACTGAAGTTCTCAAGCGTATAGTCTAAGGACCCACAAAAGTCCTCTAAATAGTGCTTGAGTAGACTTTCCTTATTGCTATGGGAAACCAAGGTATATGCTGAACCCAGAATCAGGAAGCATCAAATTCAAATTTCAGCTGTGAAACTTAATAGTTCTTTGATTGTAGGCATCATAACTTGAATTTCAGGCAACTTTGAGTTGTTCCCCATGGGTTTCAGGCAACTTTGAAGATGGTTCAGATCAGGAGAAGCTCTCAGCTGATGAAACAATAGATTGATAATATGTTTATGTATAATTTTTATGGGAGGGAGAGTCATATGTTACATTGGATATTTAAAGATAGAGTGATGATTTTGTGAAAGGATGAAGCTTGGGTCAGGAACAATGGGTTGCTATTTGCGTACAAGAAAGAAATGTTTATTAAGTGCCTGGTATGTGCCAAATGTTTTTACAACTACCTCATTTAATCCATAGTAACTGTGGGAGATAGGGGCCATTATTAGATTAGATTATTTTGCAGATAAGGAAACTGAGGCAGACAATTTCAATGGCATGCCCAGGATCATTTATCTGGTGACTCCAGAAACTGTAAGATAACCCAATTCAAACAGCCTAACACAAAGCACCTACCCATCCCAGCTGGAGTTATGAGCTGATACTGCCAACTGAACATGTATAATCAGCAGCCTTTTCCCCAGAAGCCTTTGCTTATACATTTTGAATTTTGAAAGTATAAATTAATTCTCCAAGATAAATCATTGCTGTTTGAATTATGTCTCCATGTGCTGAGATCCTTAGTCTTGCTCCTTTTTCAACAACCTTCTCTACCCCTAATTAAGTTACTGACCCTGTAAGCTGAAATCTTTTAGTATGGTAAAAACAAAACTAAAGTAATGGCCTTTGAAGAAGTTGATTCCAGTTATAGATGGCAAAGTTTGCTGTCTGACTTCCTCTAAGCCCCTTTCTTTATCCTGCTCCTTTAGTTTTTTTTTCAGGGGCCTGGAAAATAGGGAAGGATGTATTCAGAAGTCTCCCTTGCTGCCAAACATCCCGATTCCAAGGCACAGGCAGGAAGAGGAGAGCATCTGACCTACTCTCTCTCACATTGTCTCAAGGTTCCCTCAGTGACTGTACTTAACTCCTGGCCAGCCATCAGGCAAATCCACTCACACAATACTTCAATAGGTTGGCCCTAGGAATATGGCCCTGGCGGCCCAGGAGGCCAGCTTCCTTCTCTGCAGCAACTCCAGCTACATCAGAGTTATGCATGAAGGCCTGAAAGGGATTCAGTCACAAAGCCCTGTATCTGGTCCTTTATAAGTCCAGCCAGATCATGCAACCTGCTTGCTGTCCTTTACATTGGTCCCCATGAGGGGCTGCTTTCTCTACTTCTGTCTCTTTGGTTCCCAAAATCTGAAAAATTCAGGGCTGGTTAACAGAGCAGCTGAAGGTTACTTTGCTGAGATTACAGCCACATGCACACCAGAAACATAATGGATTTAGCTCTGATAGAGTAAAAGTTTGTGAAAAAAGATTTCCCCATGAAAGGAGACCTTCAGAATTATCAAAGGAGATATTCTTTTCTAAACAAGATACATTTTTTCCTCAGTTGAAAGAGCTCATGTTGTGAAAGCCTACTATAAAGGTAAGGTTTATTTATCCTTTATATAAGATGTTCTAATAAACTTATTGCCTAGTGTAAAAAAACTTTATTTTTCCTATATTTTTGGAGGGGTAGGTAAGACTATGGCTACATTATCATGCTTTACCTCACCCCCAATTGAGTTTTTTTTTTTTTTTTTTGGTTAAAAATAAGTAATTGTTGTGAAAATGGACATGTCAACTCCCTTGATTTGCTAAAGCCCCCCTAATTATCCAGGTAAGGAAGAAAAGCTGTAGGAGGGCTGGTTGTATTAGCTAGGACACAAAGTGACTTGACATCTCAGTGATCCTTTGCTGTGACCAAGAGTAAACCCATCTGGATGTGCAGAAAACCAGCAAATCCAAAGCCAATTAAGTTCATTCCATCTTTGAAACAGATGTTGAGGCATTTGGTGGTTTATGGACCTTCAAAAGACATCCTCATCTTCAGAGAATCCCCTAACTATTGCTTATGGGGCTCTCAGACAAATCCTAGTTATGAGTGTTGGAGACATCCCCTTATCTTATTGTTTGTGCTCAAACCTTGAAGTCCAGATCTGCTTAACCCTAGGAATGCCTTGTAATTTGTGTATCAAAGGGGCATAGCTCTAACACCTGGAATATTTCACTCCCCCTGTTTCCTGGATTGCCCCCCTTCCCTTAGGAATGATGCTCTCTGTAGAATTCTGCATCTCCAGACATCTTGATCTCTATCTGGCCACTGGAGGGGAAACAGAGGAGGTGACCTTGCCCACTCCTCCCTCTCTTAAATCCAATTCACTTTCGTATCATGGAATCTGACACTCCCTGATGTCATGGCCCTCTTCAAGAAGGAAGGACAAACATCAACAAAGATTTGGCCATTTCAATTCTCTGTATTCCTTTGTTTAAAAAGTAGAAATATCTCATTCTTTCCAGCTCTTCTTCAAATAAATGTGAAGTCTGTCTCTTTGTTCCCCTTACAAAGTCTCTCTCAGGCACTAAATATAATTATAACTTTTGTCAACTGTGATTGGATTCTGGCTCCAAGTTTCCCTTTTTGAACTTGGAGTTTCTTCTATTTTACAGTTACAAATGTTTTTTAATTTAACAATGTCTAGAGACAATGTAATCTTCACTGATTCTTGTTTTCTTAAAGAAGAAAAAATATTCCTGATATATTTTGATGAGTGTTTTTTGACTTAGTAAAACACTTTTTTGTATGCACCATCATTAACATGGCACAGGGTGCCCATTGTCAGGCAGGCAAGTTTACCCAAAGAGCCCTCAGAAATGCCAAATGGGATAAGTTGGCCTATTTGAAAATCCCTTTGTATGCTGGATAATGGAAAACTCTTTGTCAAGTGCTTTAGCTTCATAAATGCAGGGGCCAAGTCCCTGCATATTCAAGGGGAATTTACCAACATGGAGGAGAGAATTCTTCCAAAGGATCTCATTTGTCTCAGAACCCAGCAGAAGCAGCATCCTGGGTGACCCATAATTATCAGGCTAGAAAGGTAGCGTCACTGGCAGATATCTCCTTGTGCTGAATGACAGGCAAGGGTGCTGTGATGTTTTGTTGGCTTGGCAAAACTTGGTTCACTCGTTTTCTTTGATATATGTAAGATGGGCTACTTGGAGATTTTCTAATACAATTCAGTAGTGACAGATTTGAGTGATTTTTCTATTTCTGCTCTAAATTCATTGCAAATTCAACTACCTCACTCCAAATGGACCCTGCTGCATACTAATTTTTCTATTCATTTCCTCTTGATTCCATGTTACAGTCCTTCCAGTGACAGAAATGGTCTTGACAATGAATCACTTTCTCCTCCTCTTTCCTTTCTTAGGTGATACTTCTGCCTATCTCATGACTGTTCTCTTTCTTTTGCTGGTTTTTCACTCCTGTTATTGCCACTGACAATGTATACCTAGCTGCTAGGGCTCTGTCCTGGGCCATTTTCTGTTTTCTCTCTACATTCTCACGTTCAGTGCTCACACAGTCTCCATGAGTCCAACTCCCACTTCTGTGCATATGATTCCCAACTCAACAAATCCAGCTGAGTCCCAGTCACATCATCTAACACATCTAGATTGGATATCCTAAAGGTATCTCAGACTCAACATGTCAAAAAGGAACTCATTATCTTTGTTCCCAATCTTCTCCTCTCCAAACTTGCTTAACATTGTCCTGGGTAGTAGAATGCTTCCAGTCATCATCCTATAGCCTTGGTGCCATTATCTACCTACTATTCTCTCTCATTCTGCATATTCAACCTATTGTCAAGTCTGGTAGATCCTATCTTTATGATGTCTTTTATAATGTACAATGTCTTTACAATGTCTTTTATAAATAGTCATATAATTACTCAAAGATTCAACACCCCTAGTTTAGAACATCCCCTCATCACATCTAATCTGAACCATTCTAATAGCCATCTATTTTTTTTTACCTCTTTCCCCATTTTAACCCTTTATCATTTAGCTGCCAAAATAATTTCTCTAAAGCCCAAATCTGACCACATCACTTCTTCCACCTGCAATTCAAACTATAGTATCTCTCTATTAATTATAAGAATATTGGTAACATTCTTTGATATTTAATATTTTTGATAAATGGAATTTTTCAGCATTTACAAACTTATTTTTTGCTCCTTTTCCTATTTTCCATATAGGACCTGCCTATATGGGTCTACTGTACCTACTATCTTCGGTATTTTTCTTTTCTCCAACTCTTAAACTCTCTGGTTTTTTTAAATTCCCAGCTCAAATTCTACTTTCTGTTAGTCTCCCGACCTAATGGTACCTTTCCCTGATAACCTTTCACCTTTTCTGTATTTATCTTGGATGTTCTTAGTTATTTACATGCTATATCCTCTCAAAATGTAAATTCCTGAAGGGCAGGGACTGTTTGTGCATTTCTTTGAATCCCCAAACTTTAGCACAATTTCTACATTTAGTAAACACTTCAAAATGATTTTTGATTGGCTGAAATATGCAGACTTCTCTGCAAGCCCAAAGGCCATACCACTTTACTCTCAGCATGTAACCTTGCCTACTATTTTTAATAAGAAGCCTGAGGCTATATGGTACTGCCGCCTACATCTGCACCTCTGAAAACATCTTTTGGTCCTGCTCTAATTCATCCTGTTTCAAGGTCATATCTCTATCAATTGTTTTCCCTTTCCACCTCTCTCCATTTCTTAATTTATTTTCCCTCATCAGTGACTCTTCCATTAATGCATGTACATATACACACATATATGCCCATGTACAAAACACATGCACACATACAACAGAAAGAGATAGGTTTCCCTTACATGGGAGAGTTTGCTTTAATTTTTCTTACAAATGTAGTTCCAAATGCTATGGAACTCATCCTTTGTAGATTTTTAGAGCTGAAAGGGGTGTATTAGAGAGAATGATAATCCTGACCTCTAAATAGTAAATAGAGTTCAAGATTTTTAGCTTTAATACCATCATGCTTCATTGCAATGAATTATTTTCCTACTGATATGGCATTTGAAATCTGATATATCAAACTATACTTACATAAAATCATTTCCATTTGCCTTTGGTTTTCAAGCTTCAGCTTTTTGATGGGGTGAAACCCAATAGTTATTGAAGTTCCATGTTCAAATGCTATGATAAACTCAAAGTTGCTTTGTCTGTTTTGCTATTTGTTTCTAAAATAACACAAAATATATACTTTCCTTGGATTGTAGATAGCGAGGTGGCTCAATGAGTAGATTGATTGGATTTGAAGTTGGGACTTCATCTTCCTCAGCACATACTGGTTGGGTAACCTGGTTCAGATGGCTTAACTTTTCACTTTCTGATTCCTTATGTGTAAAAAGTGAATAGTAGCTGCACCTGCCCAAAGAATTGTGAGAGTTGATTGAGATGACCTATGTGAAATACTCTGATAGTCTTAAAGTATTATGTGAATATTTTAACAAGGACTGTGTAGAGAAGACCAAAAGGGGGAAAATTTCAGCAAATCCCAAGAAGCATTAACCTTGGCATAAATAATTTATAATGTGATGAATGTATGACAATAATTTATACCATATATGGTGACACAGATAACCAAGGTTTTTAATTAACAAGGATGCTGCATATCTTAAGTTTCCTTCCTGCTCTCAGGTTTTATGAATCTATTTCCTCAACCTGCTCAATGACAAATTTCACTATGCATAATTTAAGTTCCCTTCTCTATCCACTTAGTGAATCATCCTTACTTATTCCATTTTATAAACTCCTAAATTAACTTTTAAAACATTTTTAAACTATTAAAATGATGCAATCTGTAAAAGTGCAAGACTAAATGCTCAGGAGAGAAAAACTAACAGAAACTTTACCTGGTTGTGATAAGACTAGTCTCATTTATTTGTGATTTTTATATATTTTAATTGCTATCTTGATGTCAGATTAGGGAGCATCCACTTTCACATTTCTAAACAAAGCTGGGGTAATGACGCTATTGTGTCTCTTCAGAAAAACATGATTATGGATATATATATATATATATATATTATATATATATATGAAGATTGTTATTTATTTTTTCTTATAATTTAGCAAATTTTAATCATCAATCTAATTAAAACTTGAGAATGAACCTCTTCACTATGGGGATTGAGAATCTTGAAGTGTGTCTCTTATAGTATAGAGATAATTGGGTGGGGTAATTGAGAATCAGTTGGGCTTTGGCACAGCATCCTACAGAGGGTTAAAATATCATCTTCCAGGGGGAATGCTTTGTCTTACATGTTCTTGGCTCCCATTCTCCATGCCAAACCGCCCACCAGGTAAGCCCTAATGCCAAAATTTTGGTCCAGATGAAACAGAGCTAGTTAGGCTTCTGCGTCTCACAATCACACATCCAGACACTACCCTCTCTCCTGAAATTATACTTAACAGCAAAAATGGCATTTGGAAACTAATTGTTCAGTAGTACAAATTGAAATCGGCAGCTATGAGACTATTTCCCTGACCACTTTTGAAGTTTAAGAGCTGAGACTTCTCTTGAAAAAGTCCTTTTTAATCAATCTTATAAAACTTCAAAAAACATCTGTAAAGAGCAACTAATAGCCACAGGGAGTCCAAAATGAATGCTTTCAAACGCGCAGTCCCTGAGATTGTGCAAAGTCATCCTATTTGTCCTGTCTCTGACTGCTTCCTTGGGAGATGCTACTGCCTGTAGAATTTTCAATGTGAAGTTTAGTTTATTTGAGGTATCCTATCAGCAGATTTGATTGTTAAATCTCCTGCTTCAACACCATGTCAATCACTAGGTCCTTTCGTACGAGGCTTTTCCCATAATTTCTCATGATTGTAAATTGCAAATTTGATGGTAAGAAAATAACATTTTGACATGTCTTAGTATAGTTAGAAATTTTAGTGGCGTAACTGAAGTCAATTAGTATCTTGACAGTGCTCCGATGCCCTTTGCCTTTTTCTTCACTAGCCTAAAGCCTTCAATACACAGTGTTGAAATCCCTTTGGTACATTGGGCATATGTGTATCTGAATTTAATTCAGCACACCTCTCTTAAGCATCCACTGTGCACAGAGATGTTTGCTTCCTATATTTTCCATTCCCCTTTGAAGCTACTACCTTCAATCGATAATGGTGTTTGAAAATACCACCTGTGTCCTTAAGGTTTTCATGTTCTTCCCCAGGATTAATAATACCCATCAATTCTTTTCTCATTTCTTGACAGTGGTATCATTTGTCCCCAAATGAATTAGCTAAAGAGAAGATATTTCACAATTCTCAGGAAGCTCTCCAATGGTAGATGTTGTGGGAGACGGCATACTTCTCCACTATTTGTGTCACTTTGAATTTAAAGGTTCCTCCACAGGCAGTCACCAAATGCCATGATTTATCCCTGGTTTCTTAGACCAATACTCAATGACCTTTCTCTCTTCTGGAAACACATATATCCTCATTATTGTGTCTTTGAGAATAGAAAGCTGCTTTTTCAGAGGATCCATTTCACTGGTTAGACTCCGAAATCAATAAGGAATCAAGAAACATTAAGTCCCTACTATGTGCATCCGGGGATAGAAAGAAACAAAAGAAAATCTGCTTTTAAGGAGCTTAAAATCAAATGCAAACAGACACACACACACACACACACACACACACACAAAGCAGGCTATATACAGGCTAAATAGGAAATAATAGAAGAAAAAAGACACTGGAATTAAAAGGGAATGGGAAATAATTCCTATAGAAGGTAAAATTTTATTTGGGCCTTAAAGGAAATGAGGAAGGTCAGTAATTGGCGTGCAGGAGAGAACATTTCAGGCATAGAAAAATGCTGGAGAAAACTTAGAACTGCAAGATGAAGGATCTTGCTAATGAAATGGCCAGTAAGCCACTACCACTGGATCAAAGAGTGTGTGCTGAAGAAAGGTATAATAAGACTAGAAATCATATTTTTTGTATATCCTTGGGGAAATACATTCCTCTCTTCAGCCCACAATTGCCTCCTCAATGAAATTAAGGGATGAGACTGCCATATATTCCAAATTTCAATATAGGATCGTAGGATTCCCAAACAGAACCGAAAACACTAGAAACATGTCTGAGCCTGCATATTACATATGGTACCATATGCTTTCTTTATTTGTAATATCTTTTTAATGGCATAGATTGGCTCAAGACATTAATAATATTTCTTGAGAGATAGTTGTATATAGTCTATGGTTAGCCTTAAGCAACTAAGTGCACTATAGTGCAGTGCTGTCAAACTTGCATAGACAAAGAAACCCCTGATCTGTTAATAACAATGATAATGACTAAAGTTTATTAGTTCTTTGTATGTACCAGCATTTATAGGTTCTATGCACGATATTAATATTTTGCTAAATGCTTTACAGATATAATTTCTTTTGGTCCTTAACCTTAACAACACCCCTGGAAGATGGGTGCTATTGTTATCCCCATTTGTACAGATAAGAAAACTGAGGCAAAAGAGTTTGAGTTGCTTGGGGGTCACAAAGATAGGAAGTATACGAGATTTATTCTTAGCTCTTTCTGAACCTAGGCTCAGTTTTCTACCTGGTTCACCACTGAGGGGCATCTAAGGCATAAGGCACCCTGAAGGTTACAGATTGCATTTTAAAACTATATTTTATTTCCTTTTTATTTATTTAGTTAACTATTTCTTAAATACTTTTTTTATCTGATTTGGACCTCTGTCAGCAAAAGTCCATCTACCTGCACATGTCTAACTTCATATATTATGTGCAAATGGATATCTCTCTACAAATCTTATTAATATCTTACTGAATATATTTTTTAAAAGATGCTGTAAGTGAAGGAAGTCTATAGTATAATATAAAATGTTCAAATATATATGAGAGGCCACATGTTTGACACCTCTATCTATTGGAAAAAACACAAGGTTTGGAATTAGGAAGACCCAAGTTCAAAATCAGCCTCAAAGAATCACTAGCCATGTGCCTTGGGCAATCCACTTAATCTCTGTCTTCTTTAATTTCCTAAAAATTGGGATAGTAATAACAGACTTGTTGAGTGGATCAAATGAGATACTATTTGTAAGCCCTTAGAAGAATGTCTGGAGCATAGTAGGCACTTAATAATTGCTTGTTCTGTCCTTCTCTTCTTCAGACTTAGGTCTTCAATTAGACATCACCTTAACCAGTAACATCCATAAGCTATGTTATCTTGGGCATGCTGCTTCTGTTCCCATTGCCTCAGGAAATTCTGCACTAACACAAATTGCACCTCATTTGCTCATCTATATCCATGGAGGAGGAAGTTTCCATGAGCTTTCTGTTCATGTCTGCAGAAAAAGAAACAAAACTCACAGAACTCATTTCCCTGTTTTCTGCCTTCCTTTTGAAATACCTTTCCTTTTTCCTTTCTAATCTTTTCTTTATATTATAAAATGTCATTAGTTGCCTTTTACTTAATTGTGATAGTTATATTCTTTTTATATTACTTTTAAAATACTTCACACTTCGCATAGACAATTATATTATTATAGCATAATGCATTAACATATTATATTATAGGGCTTATTTATATTATCCATATGTATATTTTTGATACAATCATAACCTATTATATTCAAATCCAATAATTCATTAAATATTCTAGAGTTGCTTGACATAGAAGCTTTAATCCTGTTGGTCATCTTCTCCTGTATACTTTTTTCTGCTCGAGTTTTTACTTACTACTTTCTTCTGGTTTTCTCCTTACCTGAATGACAATTCTTTTAAAATCTCTTTTGCTCGTTCATCTTCCTTGTCCTTACTTCTTACTGTGGATATTCCTCAAGGTCCTTCCTCAGGATCTCATCTCTTTTCTCTTGGGTGTATCATCAGCTTCCATATCAATCTCGTGCCAACGATGCTCAGATTTACATATCCAACTGTTATGTTGGTTCTGAGCTTCTATTCCCCACCATCATCTGTCAACTTGTTCAAAGTAGAATTCATTATCTTTCCTCTTTTCTTTTCTCCTTCAAAACTTTCTTATTTCTGTCAAAGATGTCACTACTCTTCTAGTTTTCCTATATGATAACTTGTTCTTCACTCTTCACTTCAGCACTTAGTAAATCAGTAAATATTTATTACAAATCTCGTATGCTGTCTTCCATCCTACATATCCAACCAGTCACTATGTCTTGTTATTTCTACATCCACATCTCTCACAATCAATTCTTTTCACTATTGGCACTTAAAAGCGATCACCTTATTTCAGTCCCCATTACCTCACTCTTGGATTGCTAACCCATTATTTGATTTCCCACCTTCAGTTCTTTGCCCACTCCAGTGATCCTCTGCACACTTGTCAAATCATTTTTCTTAGGGATTGAATTAGGTATATTATTCCTGTTCTTAATAAACACTAGTGACTTTTTATTGCTTCTAGGATAAAATATTTTTCTGATTTTAAATCTATTTATAATGTGGTCCCAAACTATCTTTCCAGGCTCATTGTTTATTACTGCTGTTCCATGCACTATACCCAAATAAAGAGACCTATTTCTGCTTTTTCTGTGCTCCTTTCTAGGTCCTACTTTCATAAATCTGAGCTGGCCATCCCCCTTGCCTTGAATGTACTACCTCTTTAACTCTGCCTTCTAGAATCTACTTCTTCCTTCAAGATTCGGCTCTGTCATCCAGCCAAACTAGTTTAATTTCAGTTTCTAAGTATTATCCATTTCTGTTTTTTTTGCCTTTGAATGGACCATCCCCCATGCCTGACACACGTACAGGAGAAGAATACAATGTCTGTGCCCTCTAAATATTCCGCCCTGTTGAAAAGCCCCACTATCACCTAAACACAACTGTAATATGACATAATTCCTGTATATGTACTATAACATGTGAGTTGGACATTTCATTTGGTAATAAAATTCTGTTGAATTATGAGATAATACCATCTTAGGTTCTTCAGAGATTGTAATATCCACCTCCCTCCCCCCCCCAAAAAAAAAAAAAGAATGGCAGGGGACCACAATGGCAATAAAAATCACCTTCATTCATTTGATTTTTTAGAAATGTAGTCATAAGCTCTTCTAGGAATCATTCTACATATAACAGTGCTTTGATGACAATTTTATCTGGATTCTCTTAGGTACAATTCTTCTTTTTACCATTTTTCTACTTAGCTAATGCATAACTTGGGGCAATGTATGATCTTGAATAATAATTGATGCTTATATAACATTTTAAAGTTTGTACAGTTCTTTGGATGTATCATGGCAATAGAACCTTTCAACAAGTCTTGCCATTTAGATAATTTCAATATTATGTAGAAACTGAGGCTGCAGTTAGTTAAATGACTTTCCTGTGGTCACATGACTTGCCTGTGTCATCTCCCTGATTCTAAGGGCAGTGTATTGCAACAGATACATCTCTTTATCTGAAGGAGGATGGAAACCATTCAATCATTATTCAACTTTTAAACATTCTTTGAATAAAACATCCTGATAAGCTGACATTACTTATATGTAGTTTTAATATACTAATATTTAGGAGCATTTATATAACTACTTTAATACCAGTAGCTGTATCTGAATTTCTATGGCTACAGTTTTGATATTTGATTTATTAATAGCATAGTGTTAATCCAAATATGGAAGTTTCTCTAAAAAAAGATAATGCAATGAATGAGTTGGTATCAGTACTCTGCTCTTGAACTTATATCAACATATAAAAAGAAGCATTAGAAAGGGCTAAGAAGACTTATAAGAGTGGCAAGATTTATAAAAGATCAGCAGGAAGTAAATAGTACTGAAATAAGCCCTTTAATAAAATAGACTTCGTGTTCTTCCCCAACTTGTCGATTCCAATTTTGCAGTGACTCATCCGGTGACTATTAAAAATAATAAATTATTACATACATATGAACTTGGTTGAATAGTCCTAGACTAAGAAATATCTGAACAAAAATGTAGAAAGTTTCATGCCCTTGACTTGTGGAAATAAGCATCTTTTATCATGGAAAAGGGTTAGACAACTTTATGAATTATACATTTCTCCCTTTTTTATGGAGGTGTTTCTGGTAAAATATAAGCATATTATTTTCCAAATCTCCACAGAATATTGTACTTTCCCCATAGGCATGGTAGATTATTTAAAAAACTGTCAGACAGTGCACTACAATTTTGTAATAATGTACTTGGCATATGGAGAAAAAAAGTATTGTAGTCTCTTGAATTTTTGTAAATGCAGGGCTCAATTTTTCTTCTGAACAGTGGAGGGAAGTAAGCCATCCTTCTTCACCCACTCTGTGATTCTCCTCTCAAATCCGGTTGAGGAGAGAATTACTTTTCTGAACTTGGCAGGCAATATAGGAAACTGTCTTGGGAGGACTTCTCGAGAAGAAGGGGAATGATTGTGCATCTGGGAGAAATATGTGCAATCCTACTACCCTCTTTCTTTGTCCGTGTCTCCTTAGGAAGAACTCTTGGGAGTTTTTCTCGAGTATTTATGGCCCTACAATTCATGCAGTTGTGAAGATTTTTTTTTAAGAAAAAATTTTGCCAATGGCTAAAAAGCAATCATGTAGTCTAAAGTCCAACCTGATTTTGCTTTTCAGAAGCATAGATCAGTATACACAAATGGTATTCAGTCTAACTGAAAATTTTCTTTTTCCTGCTACAATTTAATTTTTGAATCATAGTCTTATATTAAAAAAAAAAAGCCATTCTTGGGAACTTTCACATGGGAGGAAAACAGAAATTTGGTTTGGTCATTTATTTGTGTGTGGAGGAATGGTTCTGTCCAAAGCAAAAGACAGTCTATCTGTGGATTAATTTATACCAGAAAGAAAAGATCTGTCACCTGGCTTATCTAATACATGATTTCTCAAGGATTAGGGCAGAAATCAGACCCTGGGAGAGGATATAATAATAACAGGGCTTTAAGTATGGGGGCACATAACCAAGCAGAGAGCACAGTGAGGGTTGACTGAAGTGTATCCATCCTGGAGAGAAGGTACATGATATGAATATACTTCAAGATATGAATGACTTTGAACAAAGTCTCTGGAACCTTACTCTGAGTTCCTTTTGTATATAGGAACACATAATAAGGATTTTCAAGCACAATGATAAATATAACCATATCTGTGAGAAAGCTTTATCTCTCTCATCACTAGATATTTTAGCTTTCCACTCGAATGTAGCTTTAGAGATGCAGTAACCTCAGATGATTTAACTATATTTGTTTGAAACCTGAAGTCTCACAACATCATGGAAGAATATGTTTCTTTAAGAATTTGCATATACATACAGAAAACTTCTAAGGAAGTCTTAGCATTTGTGAAATGTGGAAATTTGATTCTACTGGGATGGAGAAGGAAATGATCAAAGATATGAAGAGGAGGGAAAACTTGACATGCCCTCAAAAACATTATAGACATTTCCTTAAGAAGCAGTTAAGCATTTGGAAATTTTAATATAGTCTTATCTCTTCCAGAAGCCAGGGGACGATAGGTTTTTCACCAGTTTATCTTTTTTATTTTTAACTTTGATGAAATCACTTTTTCTTCCTTAAAGCCAAGAGAATGGTATTCATTTTTTAAAAGTTTTAACAAACTACCTATGGAATTTGAGCAATATACACAATAGGATTATTTCTGAATCACATTTCTAAATCAAATTACCCCCTTCTGTTTCCTTGTTGCCTTCCCATATTTCATCACACTAAAGCTGTCACGTAGACTTAAAAGGTAGAAGCTGTCGGTTGACATTTCATCACTGAATCAGACACCTCAAGCTATTGTTTTATTAATGTTTTCCACCTCATTTCCTTGTTTCTACTGATATCAGAAATACAAATAAACCTGTCAGGCAGATTTCCTGGGAACAATGGGCAGTAACAAAACTGAATGGAAGTCATCAGACTGATTTTCAAATCTATCCTGTTCTTGCTGAAGTCTGACACATCACTTTGCAAAAATATGCAGTAGACTAAGGGTTAGGGGATAGAAACAGTGCTAAGCCACCACAGGACTTCCCTTAGCTAAGCTATGGATTTGCATTTAATTTGAGCCATGTGGCCAAACTTTACTATTTAGATATTTCTTGTTCTGCAGAGAATATCAAGGTAAGATATTCTCAAAGTTTGGGGCAAGTTATCTTTTGAAATTGTGTATTATTTTATTACTGCAAACTTCAACTAGCACATCTGTATCTACTGCTCTCACCTTTTCTATCAGATTGCAGGATCCCAGGGTCATTACTGGTATGGATCTCAAAAGTTACTTGAACCCCTTCTTTTTAAAGATAAAGAAACTGAGACCAAGAGAGGTAAAATGATTTATCTGAGCTCAAAGAGCTATTTTCTGAATAGAAGAATCAGGATTTGAGCCTCCATTTTCTTACTTCAAATATGTTTTTTTTTGTTCTGTGACATGGTCAAATTTCACATAGAATGTCCATTTGGGAGAATGCTTCTATTATGGCACAGCAAATTGGACATATAATACAAAAAAGATAATGATAATAGAAACCCTTTATATGAACCTAAGAAGGATTTGTGGTTTCATCAACTTGGGAAAAATACCAGTGTGTTTGCTCTTCCACTCATGCATTTTGCAACCTAGTAATATTTTAGGGAGATGGTTGAGGCACATAGACTTGAGTCTCACAGCCAGTGTCAGTGGAACACTTGTCCAAGTATCACACAGCTAATTATTGTGGAAGCCAGGACCAAAAAGAGGTCTTCTGCCTTTAAATATTATGGGACAGTTAAAAAGATCTAAGGTCAAAAATCAATATTTTATTAGTTCATTGTTAAATTTTATACTCTTCCCTTATAATGAAAGGGTTCTCTCCTAAATCTTTGTGAGATTTTTCACAGAATGCATAAATCTATATCAAAATGTTCCCATATATCTTCATAAATGGCAACAGTAATCTTTTAGACCAGAAATTACTTTCCCATATGATATAAACATGTTTCATGAAAATGATAGGAATGCATCTGGATAGAGTCAAGCTATCCATTATCATGAGCTATGTAGCAAGGATAAAATTGATTCCCAGTTACTGGGGAATTTTCTCATTTTAAAGTCGTGCATAGAGAGACCTGACCTGGATGTTAAGGGGAGAAAATGTAACTGGAAGTGGGTTGAGAGAATGAAATAGATTGATGGGAACAGTCTTCACTACCAAGTGGGCATGTTGTTAATTTTCTCTTGAATATGAAAATGTGTTCAGAAATCTATTACAGCTGATTCACAGAAGTTTAGGTCCTAATGGATGATCAACTACTTAAGATTTTCAATACTAATATATATGGGATCACAGAGTTGGACATGATTGAAACAATTCAATAACAACAGTGATGGAGCAGGAAACATTTATTTCTTTTTGCTAATGCCTTTCCTCAGAGATTATCTTCCATTCACCCAATATATGTCTTGTATACACATGGGTGTGTGCGCTTCTACTTCTACATTAGGAAGTAAGCTCCTTGAGGGTAGGGAATGTGTTTGTGCCTTTCTTGCATTGGCATTTGTGGGGGAATTCAATCTCTGTAACATAATAAGTATTTAATACATATTTTAACTGACTATTAGAATAAGTGGCAAATATTCTAAAACTTAAACTGGAGAATGACATATTGAGGGAATATGTAGGAATAGCATCCAGCTCTGAAACATCCTCAAAGATTAGAGTGGGTCATGAAAGAAAGTTGGAAAAAGTATTATTCATACATTTACATCAAATTAGGTTTCAGGGGGAAAAAAACATTTATCAGTAGTCATGAATTAGTGTATTAATTTAAAAAAAATCTTAAGCTCTTAAATGTCTCCATTTCCTTCAGCCATTTGTGAGGGAGAAATCATTGTGGATAAGATGTCCACTTATATCATAAGCAATTACTGCTGATCGACTGCCAGCATTAACTAGATTGACACAAGAGCCCTAAGAGTGGAAGCACATATTAGATCATCAGAATTGCCTAACCCTGACTACCATGTTATGTAGAAGCCCTGTGGGGGAAACAAAGCATCCTAGATGAAATAGCCAATAACTTGAGGATGCACAAAGTTATTCAAAACCCCACCACCATCACCTTGATCAGTATCTCATTTCAGACACTCACAGAGACAGTCCAGAACGCTGAACCCAAGTGCTCTTGGAATTGCAAAGCTTCTAGTCTAATTCCCGCATGGCTGGATAATATTTTTAATGGAAAGAAATGCTTGACACTGCTCAGTAACAGTTATATCTAACAAAGATCCAGAAAAGAAGGATCTTACTTCAAAAGTCATTGCCTTTATCAAATGGTTTAAAATCTGAGTGATAGAATTTTCTCAATGGAAGTGATAGTATAGAATGTTACTTTCTGCTTTGCTGCTGTACCCTAAGAACCATGAGACTTTTCCTTTTGACTTCCACGTGAAATATCATGTATGATTTTTCCCTCCTTAATGTCATGAGTTCTTTGACAGAAAGGAATGTTTCATATTTCTGTTTCCAATATTTGGCACAATGTTTTGAACATAGTAGACACTTAATAAATACTTCCTTCCTTCCTTCATCCCTTGCTGTAGCATGAATATAAGAACAGCTATTCTTACTAACTTGTATGGATGTTGTAAGAATATAATATATAGGGATATTTAAATATCCCAGGAACATGGAATTTTTAAATGTAAATTTCCCATCAATCACCGCACATTTCAACCCATCTAAAATCCCAAAGATTGTATTCGAGAGTGGTTCCAAGGTTAAAAGCCAATGTATCCCCCTGTAACTGAACTGTTAATTTTGAATTCAGGTAGATTTATCCTCAGATGACAGCTAGCAAGACAGACTATGAGACCCGTGCTTGAAGCTGTTCTAGGTCAGGAGTAACTCATTCAATCTGTACAGTTTAATGATCTCAGGTCAATTCCATTCCACAGTGAGGTATAAAGAAAGGCTTTGTTTGAAAGCATTTGAAATAGCATAATATTCTATGCAAACATCATCATGGATTAAGAGATAATTTAATCCAGTGCTATCTTTTTGTAGATGAAGATACTAAGGACTATTGCTTGGGAAAGTGGTGTCGAGGCAATTAGTCATTGGGATGCTGAATGGATTGTGCTGTCTGGATGTAGTGGAATAGTTGAGTTTGTATTCATTAATCAACACAACTTAGCTTAAATATGGTCTAGAGAATCCTGGGGATCTCTGAAACCCTTTTAGAAGGTCTACAAATTCAAAAATAGTTTTTATTTCAAATATGGTAAATGTCTATAAATATAACCCAGATAAACAAAAACGCTTTGGAGAGAGCCTCAATAATTTTTAATAGGAGAAAGATACTGAAAACAAAAGTTTGAGAACCACTGTCCTACACAGAACTGGGGATGATTTTCTTGGTTTCTGATCCCAAAGTGTTGGGCTATGTAAGAAGGAACAAGGCAGCAGCAAAAGGGATGGCAAGACTGTCAGGATGGATCAATAGAAAGATGAGAAATACAGCCTATGCAATGTAGGCCATTCCATAATTTAACACGGCTTTCAAACTTTGCATGTCTTACTATATGATTTCATGCATTTTTATGGTTTAACAATATTTACCATTTCCTTTGCAACTTACCTTTGAGTTTCTCTGAAGTTAGCTAATCTGTATATCAGATATCAAGCAAAAAGTCTAGCGCCGGACCTTTATAGGAAGGTTTGTAGCTTGGTAGTTCTTTCTAGATCTTATATTACATTAAAACCCAGGGTCATCCTACACGTTTCACTTGGGCATCAGAGCAGGAATGAAATGGAGATAAGATGGTATAATATCTACTTTAGAAATGGAAAACTAATACTGAATATATGAGTTGCCCAAGAAAAGTTAATGGCAGAATGCTATTAATTTAAAAAGACTACCATAGTTTCAAACAGATGTTATTACTCTAAAATGAGTTTTGTCAAACTATAGGGGAAAACACTCCCACTGATTTCAGAACATTGTTGTGTAGATATAGAGTTGAGAAAATTACAAAACACCAAAACAATAAAATCTACAAATGCTGAGCACTGGGTCAGCTGGGAAAAAAGGTAAGGCAAGAAAATACATAAAGGAAAAGCAAAATAAAGTGAAGTATAGCTCTGGGAGTCTGCCTGTCCTCATCAGCTCTAGTTATTCAGTATCACTCAAGAATACTCTGGGGCTGGATAACCAGCGATAGAGATATTTTAGTACTCTCGCTTTCTCCTGAGGTTAGAAATCGAGCTCCCTTTATTCCTCATTCATTGAAACCATAAGAGTAATATAATAATTTTATGATTAGGCCCAAAAGATTAACCTTAGGAATCACCCAAATGTTAAACTGTGAGCAGATACAACAGAACAATTGTGCTCCATTACTTAAGCATAATCCATTCTATTGGGTAAGAAATGCTGATATTTATAATTTTTCTATTATTACAAAATTAAGATTGCTTAAAATATGCTTACTGAAGCAACCCCCTCATGATTCTCCTTGCTCTGATTCATCACCCACCCTCAAAGCAACAGCTCTCTTGAATTTAACTACTACTCTTAGTCATCCCAATGTTTTAGTATTTTACCATATGTAGAAAATAAAGTTTAAAAACAACTCCTCTCAATATTTACATTTTTTAAGTATCTTAACTGGTTGGTTTGGTTTCAACTCTAGGTACTATGTGGAGATGGTCAGTGAGACAAGGACTGAATTTACAATCAGAAAATCTGTGATTAATACTGTGAGATCTGTGTTGTTTTCCATAACACTTGGGATTCTAGGAAAGTAAGTTCAGTATTTTAAACTTCAATGTTCTCATTTGCAGATTGAGGATGCAGTGACTTCTCTTATCTCTCTATAAAGGTGATTGTGAAGAAAATCCTTAGTAAACTATGTGTTTGAGTTATGTTCATTAATCAATAAGTATTTATAAAACATTTAACAAGTGTTGGGAGTAGGGGTGCAAGGAGAAAAGGAAAGTATTTCTGCACTCATATATGTTCCAATGGGGAGACCTCCTTATTCTTACTGGTCTTTTCCACCCACTTTCTCTCTATCCCTGTCTCTCTGTCTCTATCTCTCTATTTGTCCCTTTCTCTATCTCTGTCTGTCTCTGTCTCTCTCCCTCCCTTACCTCTTTCTCTGTGTCTGTCTCTCTGTCTCTTTTTGTCTTTGTCTCTCTCTGTCTCTCTCCTTTACCTCTTTGTCTCTTGCTCTGTCTCTCTCACCCACATCCACATTCTCTGTCTCTCTGTTTCTCTCTATCTCTGTCTCTGAATCTCTCTGTTCATCTCTGATTCTCTCTGTCTGTCTCTGATTCTCATTCTCTCTCTCTCTCTCTCTCTCTCTCTCTCTCTCTCTCTCAGAATCCATTCTCTCTGAGAATGCTTGAGTGGAAGTGGAAAGAAGGTGAACTGGCAAAGATCTCTTGTATAAAGTTGCATTTGAACAAAGTTAAAGGAAGGTAAAGGATCTAAGAGGCAAACATTAGGAAGGGAAACCTGGTAAGCAAGCTAGATAGCCTACTGGATATAGGGAATAGAGTCAAGTTATCCAACGTGGCTGGATTGTAAAATATATAAAGGAAAAAAATATATATGTGAAATACTACCACAAAGAAGGACAAGAGCTACATTGTGAAGAACACACAGCCTCCTTTTGCCTTCTTCTTTTCTACTGTTGAATCCCATTTTATTTAACCTCTAAGGCACATCAACCCCAAATAGAAAAATATCAGAAGGAATAATACCTAAAGATAGTTAGACATATAATTTATTTCTCCTCAAATAAATCTATGATGCAGATCATATGTCTGTTATCACATTGTATGTGATTATTTTTCATATTATCCCATATATATATATATATATATATATATATAACTTCTTTAACTTGTTTAACAACCAACTTATTTAACTGTTTGCAATTTGATGAATGTTTCCTCAATTCCAATTCTTTGCCACCACAAAAGGAACCATTAAAAAATATATTTGTACACATTGATCCTTTTCCCTTTTCTTTGATACAGACCCTACAAGTGATAATACTTGGTCAGCATTTTATAGTCCTTTGGGCATAGTTCCAAAATTGAACAAATATTTTCCTGGAAGTATCCTTTACACTTGATTTTTCTTGAAAGTTCTTTGTCCTTCATATGTGGCAACCTGGGCATTCCCACCATCCCTTTCTCTTCATTGCCCCCTAAGTGATACTGAACAGTAGTTTTTCAGAGATTGAAATACTTTGCGATTCATAGTCAAAACTGAAGAGATTCAGGGAACCAAATGATGAGATTAGGGTTCCTGGTGGTCAGGGAGTTAAATGATGAGGTTAGTGGCAGGTTCCAGGTTCAGGGAACTAAATGAAGAGGTTTGGCTCCCCTACACCCCCTTGGGATTCGACATGTGGGTAAGGAGTTTTGGAAACCCCCTTCTGCCGGCACGGAGGTCCGTTGTAAAGGCATTTATCAACCCGAAAAGCTAGATTGATAAAAAGAAGTTTATTATGGGCATTGGGAAGTCAACCTTTGCTATGTATGAATAGTGGTAAGGTCCCAGCAGAGAAATAAAGTTTCTAGTATAGAAATCCAGACAGAGAGATATCAAGTCTCATTAGGGAAATAGGTGAGGGAGATAAAGAAAGGGTGATGCTGAAAGATACTATTATTCCAGCAGGCAGAGGCTGAAGTTTCCTTGGCATGGCATATGAGTTCCTCTGCGAAAAGTGAGTTCAAAGTTGGCTCTTTTTATCTACAAGTTGGGTTTCAGCTTGATCTGGAATTGAATAGAAAATCTTAGAATTGAATGGGTATTTCTCCAATTCAATGGGGTTAGAATCTCTAACTCTGGACTCAGCTAGCCCCACCAAGAGAACAGAATGAAGCTGTTTGTCCTCAGGCAGGGTCTTTTACAGAGGCAGGATTCAAGAAGAATTTATTCTTCAAGGAGTTTTAGAGTTTGGGGGCTCCCTTCATCATCCTCCCCTCAAGCAGTCACCCCCAAATTCATTTGGGGATAAAAGGAGCAGAAGTCTCTTCTTCCGTAGCTGCTTTAAGCTGGTAAGGGTCATGGAGCTATCCCTAGTTCAAAACAACATATGTTTGTGTCTAGTTATTTTAAAAGGAAGCATTCTTAAAGATTTGAATACATGCAAATATATTTGTTATCATTGAAACAAAGTTGAAAAAAATAAGAGCAGTAAGAAAGTGATAGTTTTTCATAGACATTTTATAATTGTTCAATGGAGTAAACCAAAGTATAATATTAAGAAAAAAATATTTTTACTAAAGTAAATTTTCTACTTTGGGTTGGATTGTTGACAAGGAATGGGAAATGTATAAGTGTGTGTGTGTGTGTGTGTGTGTGTGTGTGTGTGTGTGTGAGAGAGAGAGAGAACGAGAGAGGAAGACAGACAGACAGGGAAAGACACACATACACACACACACAGAGAGAAAGAATGACCTATAACCAAATTGGTTGATATTGAAATCGATGACATGGCAGACCTTTCGGGGTTATGTGGTTAATATGCTAGCCTCTTTCAACAATATAATATCAACGAATTGTTTTGGGCCAGTACAACAATATGACACCAATGAATTGTTTTGGGCCAATACAATTATTTCAGATTGTTTCCCCCCTTCTCCAGTGGGACCTAAAGCTTTTTCAAGCACAAAAAAAATCTCATGTGTAAATGTCAATCATTTCACTGCTGATGCAGAATTTTTAGGATAGGACTGCGATGTTCAAAAGAATAATTGACTGACCTGGGAAAAACCCCAGTATGCTCATGCATGCACTAAATTATTGTGGTAACTATGAATAAGACACCTTTAGAATTCAGAGAAAAGTTTAAGTCAAAGCAGAATCTTTTGACATCATTCTTAACCATCAATTGTACCAAAAAAAAATGTGCATTTTAATTTTTTTTTTTTTGGTAAATTTTTTCTTGCTTTATTTCTTTCTTTAATTTCCCTCTAAGACTAGTTCGAGTACTAAGACATACAAAAGAAACTCTTCTCTTGATATTCCCAGCTTGGAGCTGAAATTAAAATATAATACATCTCCTGAGAAAGGTTGGTACTTTGACATTTACAATTCAATTCTACAAATCAAAAGTTTGAATAAGGTAGAGATAAACAGAGAAGTCTATTCAGATTGAATTTGAATTCAGATGCTTCTGAAGAATCCTCATTGATTAATCCTACTATATCTTGAATATTCCAAAGGTTGACTAATAGTCAAAATTGGGACCCTCCATCTGCCAAGGGGAAATTCTCACTTTATTAAGGTGCTTTATTTAAAAAAAAAGTAAGATAAGGAAAAATTGAGGAATACGTCTAAAGATTTAGTGATGGATGGAAGAAGAAAGTCTCGTTCATGAGTAAATGTCATTCAATTCCACAAGAAATGTTCAAAAATATGTATTAGATAAAGGGCTGAAATTATAAATAACTTAATTGATATATCTAATTATGATTTTTTCAGGGGAGAGAATAATAAAACCAATAGTATGGAGATATTCTGAAATATCATGTAATAGAACATGGGTTCTACATAGGCTAAAACAAAATAGGGATCTTCTATTTCTTGCAAACTTTTAAAGCCATTTGGATGCCAGAAGAGTTACTAAACCTAATTTCCTAAAATTACTTTTTAATTCATATAATTGTGATTTCTCCTAAAGGGAAGAACATCTCATTTATTATTATTATTATTATTTTTATCAAGTGGCATGTATGGTTTAGAAAGAAGAAATAAAAATACCCTGGAAACATTTAATGAGGCACATTTTACATGCATACATGAAGTTGCATCGTAGCTTCTCCTTTTTCTTATCACTTCCATAAATGGGTCCTGGATCACTTTCATTGCCGTGTTATGGCACTTAAGGGAATGGCCCCCATGCTTAGAGCCATCTAGTCAATCACTTTCCTAAGTATATTTTATTTAATATAAATAATAAAGAAAATATATATCCTACTTTTTTTTTTTTGTAAGGCCAGGGGAGTTAAATAATATTCATATGTAGCTTTGCAATTGTGTTGATGTCATCCCTCAACCCCAATCCTTCTAGAGAAGAGAATTTAACTAAGAAATTTGAAGCTCCTGTTACCAGGTTAGACTAAATCATGACTGAATGGAAAATCATTTCTTTTTCTTTGATTCTCTGTCTCTAAAAGAGTGTAGGAAGAAGAAAAAAATAAATCATCTGAAATAGTGTAGTATGATTTTTATAACTAAGATTTCTTCAACCTACTAATTAGTACCCTTGAATTGCTTGGGCTCATCTCTAGAGCTTGAAAACAATTTACTTTACCACATTTATATTAAGCTTGATGTACTGTAAGTAATTTTTCAAATAGATTTATAGGATTTATCAAGCAAAAAAGAACTTAATGTGTGCATATTCCATATTTTTCTCTTTGAGGGGGAAAAAGCTTAAAACTTCTCCATTCCATTCTTTCTGGTGCAGTAGCCTAACATCTGTGCAATTATACAAACCTGTAAATTATACTTTTTTTTTTCTTGTGAGTTAATTGCTGCAAAATTATAATGAAAAGGGATCCAAAAATCTACATACAAAGTAATATTAGGTAAAATTAAGTGGTAAACATTCTAATTAGAATGTAAAATTTTAATGAGATTGTTTTGACAGAAAATCTTCCAAATAATAGCAGTGTATAGAAACTTTTAACAAATGTTTTATTTAATTAATAAATTCCAGTCATTGATAGTTGAATCTCCCATTTAAGAGCCATTATTAAAACCAAATTTCTTTTCTTTTCAATAAGCCTACTTTAAAGAAGCTTTGAAAATATTTAAAATCAGATCCTTCTCCCACTCAGCATGAAAAAAAATAAACCATTAATTATCTGAAATAAAATCATCAAATGTTATGCGCTCAATAAATAACATCAAGTAGATATATCTGAATTAAGGAAAATCAGGTCCAACTTTCAGCCACAGCAGGATTGTTAGTTCTCCAGTAAAACTCTTTGTAAACTATTATTGTTGTGACTTTGTCAGTTGCTTTCTTCCTTTTTTCTCCTGGTCGCTAGAATACCTCATTCTAACTTTGCCTAGAAATATGTGAAAAGATGCCTCCAGAAAAATCTTAGTTTTCATTGGTTTGGGGTAAATCAAGAGCAAAGGGAACAGACAAGGATGTCTACTATTTGGGAATAGGTAATAAGATAATTAAGATTTCTTGTATCATTAACCCTGTAGATACATTAAAGTCAACTGGAATCTCTTGATGATGCATAATATAGTCTAAAAGATTCATAAGATTCAGGTGAGATATTTGAGGTAATATCACTTTGTCCCAAATATTTTTAGTCACTCCATGTTCTCCAATCCATGAGGAAGTAGTAGTGTACTGATTTGAATGTGAGTATTTTATTTGAACTTTAGATTTATATACCAACATTTCAGTTCAGCAAATAGTTCTCGGTTATATATTTTCTAACTAAGATTTGGGGGACAGAGGGAGGAGAGGGGGAAAGATATTAAATCCAAAAACTTTTTGAAAACTTGCCCAGATCTCTCCTTTATCTATTACTCCTTCTCTCATTCTCTGACTATTCTGGTATGGTAGGAAGCAAGAATTCCCTGTAGCCTCCTCGCAGGGCTTGCTTAATATTAGTATTGTTTTGTCAAAGACCATCTATAGTTTAGTGACTTTTTATATTTCCACATTTTTTTTTTGTTGCAGAATGATAAGATGTTTTCTCTGCCCACCAACAGAACATCAGTGTATGTTTTATTTGACACTGACCTCCTTTTCTGTCATCCATCTCAGTGTGAGGTAGAATTTTTGAATTGTTTTAAGTTGAATTTATCTTCTTCTTATGATTTGAAGTTTTTTTATATGGTCATTACTAGCTTGAAGTTCTCCACTTGACAACTTATATCCTTTGACCATTTATCTATTGGACACATTCTCATACATTTCTATAAATGTTTAATCTATTCTGGAGCTTAGAACTTTATCAGAGAATTTGCAGAGAAGTTTTGCAAATCAAGTGATTACTTTTTTATATTACATTTAATTTCCTTGAATGAATAAAGAAATTAATTGCTTACTATGTGCAGAAGTTTTTCAATTTTATTTAATTAAAATTGTTAATTCCATATTTTATGGTGAATATTGATTAGGTTATAGTTTTGCTTGTAAGTCACGATTGTGAAAAAAAACTAAGGATTTTTTTTCTAAGTAAAGAATTCTCTATATTAATGAATGAATACATGAAAAAAGCATTTATTTACTCAGTGCTGACTATATAGCAGATGATGTACTAGGTACTTGCTATGAAAAGAGGAAACAATTCTTACTCTCAGGAAGTATAAATTCCTTAGGGAAAATAACCTATACAAATAAAATTTGTATACTAAAACAGGATAAATTCAAAGGCAAAACAAGGCAGTTAAATCCAAGGCAATTTGTGTGAGATATTAGCCTTTGTAGGAGAGATCATATGAATAACTATATCCTTCTGAAGTAATACTCACATTTCACCTTGAAAGAAATGATGAATTCTGTGAATCAGAGGGGACAAGAGATGGTCAGTGCAATGCATAGAGATGGGAGATGAAGTTATATGTAATCAGAAGCATTTGAAGAAACCTTTTAAAAATATTCCTAAAGGTAACAGCCAATACCTGAGATTAAATGAGTATGGGAGTAACAGATTGTGACTAAAAAAAAACTATTTTCTTTAAACACGCACATACACATACATATGAGAAGATTATAGTTGGGCAATCTGGAGGCAAGGAGATTTTTTAGAATCACATGGCAGAAGTTTACCTGAGAGGTAATGACAGCTTACAGCGAAATGGGCTCACTGGACTTTTAAGTGTATGGAGAAAAGTAAAGTATAAGGAGAATGGAAAGGTAGGATAACAGGGACTATAAAAACTTCAAATGCCAGTAGACTTTATTTTTAATTTTGTACATAATAGGGAGCTATTGTAGCTTATCAGTGGGGGAAGCACATTTGTGCTTTAGAAAATAATTTTGGTTTCAAGTATACAATTATTAGGAATAGGGAGCCCCATTAGAAGGGTATTGCAAGAATACAAATGAAAAGAGATTTGTTGGGTCAGTAGACAGAAGAGGAATTATTTGAAAGTTTGGCAACAGGTTGGATAAAAGGGATGAATGGGAGCCAAATTAAAAGATAGAACTAATATTGTGAGCTTAGTGGTTCTTGAGAGAAATAGAAAAAATTAGGAAAAGGGATTAATGTGTGCAAAAGTGAATTCAAGATGCCTCTGGAATGAATAATCAATTCAAAACATTGAAAGGGCAGTTGATAATTTGAGATTGGAATTCAGGATAGAAACTTGGGCTGAGTATATGTATGTGAAAATCATCCTTGCAGTGATGATAATTGAATTTGTGAATCTCTATGATATTTCCAAGTAAATTAATACACATAAAGAAAAAATATCTGGAATCAGAAAGGTAAAAAATTAGCAACTTATTGGATATGGAGACTAAAGAATATTAAAGGTTAGGGTATAAGAATCTGAAGCTGTATAGATTTAATATTTTTGAAAAATATGAATTTCCAGGTTACCAAATATTTAAAGATAGTTATAAAATGAATGATAAGTCTGATCTTGTATATTATCCTTACCCTCCATAAAAGAGGGTAAGTATATATAACCTTACTATTTCTCTCTATCCTTTTTTCTTTTTGTCTGTTTCTTTATATCTATCTAGGTAATATGCAACTATAAATATTAATCCTGTATCTAGTACATACAGAAATTGGATCCCAACTTTGTAAAGAAAGTTTCCATCTTCAGTGAAGGCTAAAATAAACACTCTCTTAACTTGTTCTTAGTGTGAATCAGTATGTGATCCAGAATCCTGTACTAGCTTATCTTGTGCACTCTCTTTACTAAGATGTTCATATTTAAATATAGTTGGATAATATGGTAGATAATATGCTAAGATGAGATCATGGAGTTGTACTCTTTTTTCAATGATAATTCCTTGATGATAATAATGATTGTGAGAATAAAAATATTTAGTAAATTTGTGAATATGTTTTGTACTGTTCAAAATATTTTCATGCTTCATGTTGAGAACTTTACAAATGCTTGTCCATTAATTGATTAATCATCGGGTTAGTTTTGCCAACACTAGTACAGTGCCTGGAACAAAGGAAATTGAATAAATGTTTGTTGATTGATTAAACCTTCCAGTAGAAAGTTGGTCACATCTTTCCCATTTCAGAATCTTTTCTGGGTTTTGGCATTTTATGGCCTTTCCCCTAAATAGCAAGAGGACTAGGATGTTGGATCTCAAAATAGTCATTCAGAGCCCAAAATGAAAGCAGTTTATGATCCTATTCTTTAACTGAGACAGGGGCATTGCCATCAGCCTCAGCATCCCAGATGACCAAGGTTACTAAAACAGACAATAAGAATAAAGCTATACACAACATGGCCATGCTTTAAATGCTAAGGATTTGAAGTCATTCTAATTACCTTTGGCCTATTTCTTTTCATTTTCTAAAGAAATTTTTTTTTTTTAATTCCCTGAGACCATTCCCATTTCTGGGTTAATTAATCAAGGGTACAACAAAGAAAACAGAGTTTGGGGATTCAAGCTCTGCCATCCATTACAAAACTGCAATTTTTTGTTGAATTCTAGATGCATGAAATGATGAAATTCCTAGCAAAATCTCCATGTAGTCTTACTTTTGAGTCTTCACTTCTTCCCTGTCTTCAACATAGTAATTTCATCAAATTATTATTTCATTTAACATTGTCAAATCCCTGACAAACTGGCTTTCAAATGATTACACCAGCCATTTCCACATACTTTCATCATCACTACTTGTATTCAGAATTCATTTACTATCACCATCCATTCAGTAGAGTTCCATATGCAGTTTATCACCACAAAAGCCAAAATATTTGGATAGCTTCCCAATCACTTCCCTCAGGAAGTTTCCAATTGAAGGTATATTTCCATTCCCATTATGTCCTCATTCCTGCCACTTTATTCTCCATTGTTCTACCATCCAGTTGAAATCTCTGATTCTGCATGTTTGACCATTCTTATGCTCCTGCATCCTTCTGATGACTTGGGGTGTAAGGTTCCCATAATTTGAGTGTCTCATTGTAAATGAGTAGCTCAGCCTAATACAGGATAGTTTGCTTCTCCTAATCAAAATCCCTATTTTGTGTAAAGACCAGTTTGTAAAATGTTAATGGGCAAAATTTATTTAATGCTGATTTTTCTTCCATTACATCATTATTATTATGGCATTAACTGTCCTTATAATATAGTTCAACCCAATATTAAATACACATTATATATTATATTATAATGGAATTAGTTGATGATAATTGTAATATGAAAGGAGAATAAGTGTTGAGTCAAAGAAACTGGCTGTCTATTTCTTTGCAACTTCAAACTGTGATCTGTTTCCTCATCTACAAAATAAGAGCATAGGATTAAGTGATCTTTAAGAATTAAGACCTCTCAATCTATGGTCCCATGATAAATATACAAGAAAAATTTAAAGGGATCAGATAGGGAAGAAATTACTATAAAAATGAGATGACCGAGTAGTTTGAAACATACTGTTTAAATACCATCCCAGACATGTTGGAGGGCTTCATTAAAGTTTCATGGTCTTTCTTTGCAACACTCTCTGTTTGGAGAATTAGACCAATATTGATCTGTCTTAAATAAATTAAATAACAATGTTTGTAAAGAATTTTATAAGTAGAGATTAGCTGATTTAGGAAGTGATAGTTGGTCAAGGGATATGTTAATAGGGACACTCTGAATTAGGGAAAGTGTAAAAGAGATTGAGTGCTTCATAAAAGTTACTAATAAGAAACCAACAAATGGGGAGGGCGTGTTAATTCAGGACTTGGTGAGAGCTGGGGGGAAAAAGAAATTCAGGGGAAAAATTGTGTTTTAAGTGGAATAATTGGGAAAATTGACATAGTCATGGTGAAGGGAAAGAAGGACAAATACAATTCGATGCATATAGCATTATTAAAGAGTTGTTTCAGGTTGGGCCTTCATTTTTCCCCCATATGTCATATAAAATATAGAAAATCAAATCATTTAAAAATGAATATTCTTTGATTTGTTATTGTAACTGTAGCTCCTTCAGGTTCTGAAGAAACCATAAGCAAACATTCTTAATGATGAATGGGACTTGAGGGAATTGTTTCAAGCCATTTATAATCCATTATTCTAATAGAACAAATAGGACATGACAATTTGTACTGCTGTTTGAACAGTTAGGAACCATTTTCCCTCTCTGTGGCTCAGGGTTATAGGTTTTCTAAATGATTCATTCAGGTGTTTCAGCTAGCAAGGGGTGCCCTGGCAAACAGCTACTAATCAAAAGACCAAAACAAGAAAAACGACAACAAAAATGTTACTCCTATGTTTATAGCATTTTCAGATCTACACAACCTCATTAGGCAAGTGATTTGATCACTTCCATTTTCACAATCTCCTTAGTCAGGACATTTTACCAACCCCATTTTTCAGATGAAGAAAATGAGATTCACATCGATTAAGTGATTAGTCCATAGTCCCATTGTTTAATCTTTATGAACCTCATTTTCTCCATCAGAAAAATGGGAATCCTACAAGGTGTCTGACTTGAAGTTCTATGGCCTTTCTACTATGCCACATTGCATAACCAATTCATAATTTTGTTTAAAATAAGTTCAAGAATATAATCATTTGGATTAAAATTTAAAATCTTTAGGGGCTATTTATATGATAAATTCTTTAGTCAATCATTAATATATATAAATGTATATACATATACATACTATAGATATATGTGTTGGCTTAGAAAATAATGTAGGAGTGTGGGTTAGCCATCTTTTAGTATGCTTACCACTTGATGCTACATCCAGTCTTCATGATGTCTGGCAGCTCTGGAGACTGGAAAAACACTCAGGAGAAGGGTATTTGAACCTCCAAGAGTTTAACTGCACAGGGGCTAAATCTTGGTTGTCTGATTTATGAAATCAGACTTCTCTGAAGTTTTATTGCCATTTAATAGCTTACTTAACTGAAGGTTTCTTCAGGATGTCTTTCATTATGTTTTTCTGTTGTAACTATTGTTGCTATTATTATTAGCATTTTATAGTGTTTTAAGGTTCTCAAAACACTTTACAAATAGTATTTTATTTCCCTTTTGATTTTTCTAGCTGCTGTGTAATTTTAATATTATTTTGATCCCTTCTATAACTTTTAATGCTACTGGGCCATCATATATTCAAATGCTTTTATAGTAGGTCTCAGGGCATAAATAGTGAGAATCCAAAGAATTTAGCCAGCTTGTTTGGGCAGTTCCACATTGCAGCTAGGTGGTAAAGTTGTTACTGTGCAGGCCCTGGAGTCAAAAAGACCTGAATAAAAATCTTGTCTCAAACATTTACTCTTTTATTTATGTAGCAAGTCACTTAAGCTCTGTGATCTGAGTTTCTCATCTGAGAAATGGGGGTTATAATAATACCTTTCTTCTATTATTGTTGTGATGGATTAAAATTAGAAAATATTTATAGAGCACTTTTCAAACCTTAAAGTGATTTATAATAAAGTTATATTCACACTTTTTAACTTTTCAAATCTTAGTCAAAGTCAAGATACACAAGTAAAAATGTACTTGTATTTTACTGCTCACAGAGCAGACTTTAATTATATATCAAAATCAATTGGCTTATCCTTAACTAAATTCTTCCAAGTTATGTGTTAAAATTATTGGTGTGGGCTTTTTAAAAAATGACATTTGAATCCTTTTAAATTGCATTGCTAAATAATCTCTTCTTTCTTACCAAGCCCTGTGCTAAGGGACTTCAAAGTTTTTATCTCTTTATTGGAGTTCTACATCCAGAGCAGCTTTTAAAAAATCCATGTTGGCATGGAGCAAGATGTAAGTTTGATCCTCCAAATCCCTCCTAAACATAAAAGGGAGCCAGCATTTTCCTTCTCAAATCTAGCTTTAAACTATTGCTGTTCTGAGTAGAGCTCAAACACTAAATCATCTCCTAAAGGAAAATCTACCTCTCAATCACTGAAAAAAGCTTTAGCATGGAAATCTCCATGGCTACCATCGTCTTCAGAATGTTTACTCAAAACCTACATCATATTGGAAACAAATGATTTTTAGACTAATGGTATCTGTTGTATTTCTGCAACCATCTCTCACTAGTTAATGGCCCTTTAGTATTTGTATTTTAATTTAGCATGACTTGCATTTGTGTCAGACATTGTAAAAATAAATCTCTGTTCCTATTAACTTCATTTAAAATATGATAAACGAAGAAAAGCTCATAAAGTAAAATCAACTGATCCAAACTGATGTAAGCAGAACCAGGAAAATAGAACACAAGGAGTATAACAATGCGAACTTGATGAATGATGATAAAATGATCTGAATTGGATGTTGGGAAATTAGGATGGGCTTGAGTCCAAAGAAGAGACAGCATGAGAAGAGTAGATGGAGTGTACCCGGCACACACACACACACACACACACACACACACACACACTCATATACACACATTTGCAATTATATCTGCCTAATATACATTTTAGTTGAAATTTGGGGAAACCTTTGGGGGTATTCTGGGATTCAATTCACTTAGTGCATTGTCTGACAAAAATGGTAGCATTTAACAAATCTCACAATTTATGAGATTTTTATTTTATTCAGAATCTATGTAATAAATCTTCCATGACACTTTCAAGCACCTTAGGCAAACAAGTTTCGCTGTTGTTCACCTGGCTTGATGTCAATACTAAATGGATTATTGAACACAGTTATCTCTGTAGCTGCATTTGAGGAAAACCTTCAAGACTGCATTTTGTTCACCTGAGTCAAGTGCTTTTTAAGCATCAATGAACAATGGGCCCCAAAGGATCTTGTATTATTTACACCTCTCTGTTAGTTGTGGATCCGCATAAATGTGGTTGATTTTAGAAAAAATCATCTGTGAGAGTCGATCTTGTTCCCTTCTCATGTTTTAATAAAGAAACTCGATGTTTTTATAGATCGTTCTCATAAAGTTTGTATAGAGAAGAGGAAGCAGGCATCTGGGTCACTAGGTGATTTTATCTAGAGCAGAGGGGATGCAGATTGTTTCCAAAATCAAAAAAGCCTGGCAGTTGAGCTGTAGAAACAGGAAAATTGTGACTGTTATCAATAATCCAAACAATGGCATGAGCTTCTCTGCTATTTACAAAAGGAAAGATAGCCCAGGTCTCACTCTCTCACAAAATCAGCTACAACTTTCCTCTGGGTAACATTGTTTAAGCTCTTCCCATCCACTGTTTTATTTTATCTAGGCAGATGCACTCTCACGGAATCCTGGTAAAGGTTAACAACAACAATAATCATCACACAGACATGTTATTCAATCATGACAATCATGTTTTATTCTTTGTCACACTAGGAATTTTCTTGGCAAAGATACTGAAATGGTTTGCCTTTTTCTTCTCTAAGTCACTTTACTGATGAGGAATTAAGGAAGACAGGGTTAAGTGATTTACCCAGGATTACCTAGCTAGTAAGTGCCTGAGGCTAGATTTGAACTTCTGAAGATGAGTTTTCTACCTCTATTCATTTCTCTTCCTAGCTCCTCACCAGAGAAATAGAACAAAAAAAAAAAAAAAAAAACAACTTCATAAAACACAAATTAGACTAATTAGCAGGTATTTTTGCTAGGTTGAAAAATAATAATAACAACAACAATATATTAAATTCATGGTTAATTATCGTGTGTTTATGTATTTATTTATGTTTTCATATATTTATGGTTTGGATAAAATTGGAGGTATGGGAGTTCTCTGTTCTAAACAGTGGTCATATGGAAAGGGAAATAACTTGGAAGACACAAGAGCTGAGTTCAAATTTAATCTATGTGACATTAGGGAAGTTACAGTTTTCTGGATCCCAGTTTTCTCATCTGTAAGATGAGGGGAATTTTATTAGATTATCTCTGAATTCTCTTTTAATTTTATCATCATATGAGTCAGACGAGGAAATAATTACCTGTTATAAATCAGTTCATAAATGTCTTAGGCAACTTTATTTCAGAAATTAATTGGTACAAAAAGACATGGATTAGTGGTCTGAGAAAGGAGTGTTATACAATTGGCACAGTGTGAGAGCACAAGAAAAAATATGGGAGAAACTGATAAAAATGATCAAATGAACCATTCTGAAGACAGAAGATAATTTCAGAAATAGGAGAACATAAAGGGAGCAGGAGAAGTCAGACCACACTGTTAAAGGCTGTGATGCAGACCTTTAATAACCTTGTAACCGACCTGCGGTGAAATGTGTTTTCTCAAGGACATTAAGGGAGACAGGTAGCATCAAAAGACACAAGTAGAGAAGACAGCTTTTGAAGTTTTTGATCCTTGGGGTAGGAGCAATATATTTTTAGCTGCTCCAGATCCATGGGGCACATGTAATACTTAGAAGACAATAATCTCTAAGCTTTACCAATTATGTATTGATGGCAGCAGGAACCATGTATTTTCTATGTAATTAACTTTAAAGGATTTAAAACTATTACTTTATATTTATGATAATCATCAAAAACTTCATAGACTAAAGCTACAAAGGCAAGCTGTCTTGATTAGTTTTTACCTTCTTTCCAATTAGTTTTTTTTTCTTTTTTCCGTTTCTGTCATCACATTTTTTTCTTGGGGTTGGTGATTGTTCCTACTAAATATGGAAACTTCAGCTTCCCTGATTACAGTTCTTACTTGAAGTTACTGAAAAGTTTGTTAATCCAATAGCATTGACCATTTTAAAGAATATGAACATACTCAAAATGTTAATTCATTAAGATGAGACACCAGAGATAAAAGATAAAATAAAACCAGGTGTAATGAGAAGAATTAGACTGCTAAGCAACATTTCACTTTCTGGTATGAGTTCTGTGAGATTGGCCTTTTCTGATCTATTCACTTTGAAAGGTGGGATCAGGTAGAGTAGAGATGAAAGGCTATACTGGATAATTACTAAGGTCCTTTCCAATTATGAGTTGATTCCTTGAAATTATTTTAATTATTGACTTTTAAAAGTTAATTTAACATGGCCTAATAGCCAAATTAAAACAAGTTTCCACGTTTATTGATTTTCCTTCTGCATTGAATTCTGAAAATTCATGCATAGTATGCTTTTGAGCTTGTTCTAGGTTCACAGCTCAAATTCTCCTTATTTCCATCTCTTAAAATCCCAAATTTCTTTCAGCGTTCAGCTCAAAAACAACCTTCTGTGCAAAGCTTTCCCTGATCATCCCCTCAGCAGTCAATGCATTTCATTCTCAAAAAGTTTATCCTTGCTCTCCCCGACTATGTCTGTCTCCATCATTCTCCTCCTCCCTCTCAGGATGGACAAAATCAGGCTTGACAAGAAGTCAAATGGAAGAAGCTTCAAGTTTTGCTAGTCAGAGTAAAACTATAGTATAACATAATGACCAAAACTGTATAAACAAAACCTGAATGAATTCTTAGGTTTAATTAAGAGAGTTTTATGAGAACAGAAGGAACTAGAATCTTTAAACATTTTTTCTTTTTTGATACTGATCACATCATATTTTCAATGCAATTTGAGATTCTGGAGGGCAAGAACTCTCATTTTGTCTTTCCATTCCCAGTGTCTGACATGTAGTAAATGCTTAATAAATGTTTCTTGATTTGTGGTGACTTTTCTATAATAAATCCTTTAGAGATTAGGAATCAAGAATCATATTCCCCAAAATCTGGACTAAATATTCTATGTGTATATATTTTAAGTAGAAGCTAATTATTATATTTTTTGCAGAGCTTTCTCCTATCATATGCTTCTTTGGAGATATTTGCTTGTCAATTAACTGCAAGTTTTACAACTGAATGTGCTAGGACAATTCTCAAGAAAGAATATTGTGTCACATGTTCTATTAAAACCTAAGATTTTATGCAAATTTTGGCTTATCTTTTGATCATTATGTTATATCATTTCTTTACACTGAATAGCAAAACCTAAATAGCTTCTTCCATTTGACTTTGTCCAGTCAGATCTTCCCAATCCTGAACTAGTTCTTATTTTTTTTTAAGTCTAGGTTTTCATATTTGATTTTATGCTTCATATTTGGTTTCATCACTCCAGTGTATTGATCCTATTACAGGGGCTTGAGTCGTGCTTCAGAATTATGAGTATAATAATGTATTAATTTATTGTGATATGTGTAAATATATTTATGTGTATATATTTATAGATGCATATATTATATTGTATTTTTGGAGGGGAGAGTTATTTTTAAAGAAAAATTACAATAAATATAGCAAAACTACTGGATAAGTTCCAGATAGATAATGCAATGAGTATATATAATTAAACCCAATTACCCTGTATTCCTGAATCGAAACACACACAGCAAACAAATTTAAGGACCGGGACCCTTGAAAAAAGATGTTGAAAAATCAAGTCAATTTTTTTATGAGATTAGATCAAAGTCAAATTAGTTTGTTTATTTTAGTGTTCTATTTTTTTTTAAACTGAGAGACTAGCAAAATTAATTATTATATAAAACCAAAATTACTCTAGAATGACATTTTACATTGAGCACATATAAGAAGATTTTAGAGAACAGAAGACAATATGATCTCAAAATTTCTCTGGATATTTTCAGAACAAAACATAGGATACTACCACAGTTTGTCAGGATATTTGCAGAATAAGCCATAACTAACTATCCTAAAGTTTCCCAGCTTGCAATTTTAATTGTAATAACATTTAATATAAGCAGTTTTTGATTCTAAGATGAGTGACCAAACTATTCCCCCTTCTGTTCCTACAGAACAGTAGGATTTGAGGCCTTCTTGTTTTTACTTCTTCAAAATATCAATTAATGCAATTTTAATTGGAAAAATTCTTTCAGGAAAATTTGACTAATGATCAAAGAAATAAGTAAACACAAAAATGGATACAGAATTAACATATTAAAAAGAGAAAAAGTGAGAAGAAATCTTTAGAAGGAATGGATGAGACTGCAAGTGCAACAATTAAATTCCTAGAAGATAGAATACATTGACATAACCTTCAAAGTAGTTTAGAATTAAAATTTAAAAACCCATAAAAGACCAAAGAAGACCAAAAGATTAGAAATTAGTTGCTGAAGGAAATATTTAAGAAAATAATGTGTATGTTGATAATCAAGGAAAGATGATAGGAATTCTTATCTAAGCATTGTTTACTTTGTGGAACAGAGTGACTTATTAAAGAGGTATACTGAAGTGGGGAAACTGGGAGACTTCAGAACTTAACAATGAAAAGTAATAGAGCATTGTTAGCAGAGCAAGTGATTCACAATGCAATTTGAATGGTTTGTAAGATTCAAATTTAATATATTTAACATCAAAGTGAAAATCTTGCAAGCATTCTAAAAGGAATCAATGTAATTATATGCATCCATTACTCACAAGACTACTCAACAGCAAAGAAATACTAGAAGACTATAGCATAATCTAAAATAAAAGGAAATTGCTAGTACACAAATATAGTTTGGGACAGTTGCTCTTGTTTTCATGTCTCTTTGATGTCTGTGATGATCCCCGTAAGTATCTTAGTGAAAGAAAATTTAAAATTTTAGATTTGGGATAAGAACTGATTTTTTTTTGGGAGGTATTGTAGGGATTTTTTTTAGAGAGACAGAAACATGGGAGCTAAAAGTACATTAAAGAAAGAAAATACATTTTCACACTTCTATTACTGTTTTACAAAAAATATCTCTCTTTCCATAACTACACATTGTCTAGCAAAAAGAAAACAATTTTTCTGTTTGTTTTGTTTTTGTTTGATTTTCTTCTAAAGTTAGAAAAGAGTTATTTTCCTGTTAAGAAATTCAGAACTGAACAGAGCTTTGGTAAATTGGCCAAGGTGTTGGATCAAAGAAATCCAAATAAAGACAAGTTTAATTGAAAATAAAGCTCAGACAAAAAAGAGCAGTCATAGTGCTAATTTATAAATGCATTCAACAATCCTTTATTTTGATAAATTGAAAACCACTAAAGTGTCTGATTCAAGGTATTTTCAATAATAGCTCTGTTATGCTTTTATTATGTTTCAAGGATTCTATATTAGGGGAAATTCTACTATAAACATACTGTGGTCTTGTATTATTGAGGAAAATTAATATTATGTTATGCCATTTAATATTTCACATTACTCTATAATTTCTCCTTTTCCTTATTTTGTCAGACCTCCTTTCTTAGTCTAGTTCACAAGTCATGATTGAGTAATATAATCATTTCTAGCACTGGAGGTACTCAATAATTCAAGTGGGACCCTTGCCTCTATTTATAGATTAAACAAAGAACTAGATTAATGGAGACTTTCCCTTGAGAAAACCTTTCCTTTCCTGTCTCTTTTCAAAAACAAGGATGATTCTGTCTCCAAGAGGGGAGGGAAAGAGGTATGGGAACCCAATTGGGATGTTCTGATTTTCTAGCCAAAATTACTACAGGTAGCTATGGACCATAAAATGATTCTTGTTATTCAGTCATATCTGACTCTTCATGACTCCATTTGGCATTTTCTTGGCAAAGATACTAGAGAGTTTGCCAGGTCTTTTTCAGGACATTTTACAAATGAGGAAACTGAGACATGCAGGATCAAATAAATGACTTTCCCAGACATACAAGTTAGTAAGTGTTTGAGGCTGGTTTTGAACTTAAATCTTCCTGACCTGGTCCAGCACTATTTAAGCATCCATCCATCCATCCATCTATCTTATCTATCTATCTAATCATCCCTCCATCCAGCTACACATCTCTAGCTATCTATATAGCTATCTCATCTAGCTAGCTAGTTACTATCCATTGTACCACCTATCTTGCTTGTAAAGGCAATTAATATTCCTTAATGCAGTGTTAAGACACACCTGCAGGCCAATAATCCACTTTCTCCAGTTGCTCATTAATTAAGTAATCTCTTGAGGATTATCTTTTTCCAATGAGGAAGTAATAGAAAGGAGCTAAACTAGTTCTTTACAAACCTCATCATTAAAATGTTTACCAATCATCCCTGAAAGAGACCTATGACTCAATTTATCGATTATTGCTACTCAAACAAATAAATTGATCAGACTTAAGATACCATCAAAAAGCTTATCTTGCCTTCTAGAAAATTGCCTATTGTTGCAATATTACTTTCCACAATTATGCATCCACATTTTATCAATAATAAACAGTTTTAAAAACCATTCTCTCTTACTGAAATATTTTTGAATCTTGATTCCATCATCCAGTTAGTAACTTCTCAGATTATTTCTTCTGTAAATTTGCGAAGCATGCTATCTATATATTTAAGTATGATTAAAACTATGATGAGGTCAGAATATTGACTAAAGCCTTTGAAGATATTGCTAGAGAATTCCCTATAGCTTGGCTCCTATAATCTTGGTATTATCACCCTGCTAAGTATGATAAGATTGTTAATAGCTAATAGTCTCTTAAGGGTAGACACTATTCACATGAACCTATCCTAGAACCATACTTTTATTGGGATTTCTTCCAATATTCTTTGTTATTTTCTACCATTTTCAAATAACTTTTTTCTACTTCTACTTGTCTTGAACTTTTTAGAACACTTCCTAAATTCTACTTCAGTACAAATGAACAAATATTCAATATTCATCTAAATTCACATTCACGGCAAAATCACTATCCCCTTCACTATTTCATAGTAAAATTATATACATAATCTGTTTTAATAAAAAATTATAAATATGTTCCAAGATAAAATGTATACAGTCTCAGAACTGGAAGAAGGTGATAACTCATTTTTTGGTTTTTGTTTCTTGTGAATTTCTGGGTATCTATATCCTTCTCCTCCTTACATCTTCACTTTTCCCAATGGAGTTTATGTATACATATAAGTAGATTTCTCATCTGAGAATAACTCTGTAATTCTGTACTAATTTGATTTTTTTGGTTAATTTGTATATTTCATTATATGTTTTGTACCATTTAAACAACAAGTGTTTATATTCTGCCTATATTTCATGTGTGACATAATCAAATCAGTACTTTAGGAAGATCAGTTTGACAGTTGAACGGGGAATAGACGAGACAGAGACACTAGATCTATGCTCTTTTATGGTAGATAATCTGTACCAGGGTAGTGATAGTGTCAAAGGAGGGAAGGGGAAACAATTGAGAAGTGGAAAGAAGAGGGGAATAAATATTTATTAAGTGCCTACCATATGCCAGGTACTTTGCTAAATGTTTTGAAAATATTTCCTTTGATCCTCAAAACAACCCCTTGTAGTGAGTGATATTATTATTTCCATTTTATAGTCAAGAAAACTGAGAAAATTAACTAGATTGTTTAGGGTCACCCAAATCTTAAGCAGCTAAGGCTAGATTGGAATTCAGGCTTCCTAGTTTCAAGTCTAGTACTCAATTCACTGTATCACCTAGCTGTCTCTAAATGTTAGGAAGATAAAATTGATAGGATTTAAAAACAGGCAATGAACATGGACAGTGAAAAAAAGAACTAGTTTGCTATTTCTTGGCAACTGGCCTATAAGAATGTGGGCATAAAATCATATTGTCCTGAAAAATGACAGGTTGGATAGAGCTAATTGGCATTATTTTTTAAAGTGATATACTTTAGTTGTTTTTTTTTTTTCCCTAGACTAGAATCACAATGGGGGAAATACTGGAAGTCTTTGGGGTATCAGTAATTTAGTTACTGATGTCAGAAGATGAAATAGAAGGTGATATCGAAGTCCATGAATTGTTATATTCTTAGTAACTTTTGTTAAAAAATTGGTGACCTAGGTAGCAGAAGTAATTGACTAAAAATCATTATTCTTGAATTTCATTTATTCTCTTCTAGGCCTTGAACAAAGGCAGATTATTCTGTATTGGGGTCCAAGGCTGAGGATTTTGGAATCATTATTCATTAGAAATTAAATGTCTCACTAAAATGATATGGAAGAAAATAACAGCTATGTTCTGAAGAATCAAAATGCATTTAAAAAATGATGAGAACAATTTCAGACTTCAGATTATCATTCTATTAGTTGAACAGTTTTTGTATTTTAGGATGCCTATATGTATTGATCTTTTTTTGGGAGAAGGTTGAGTAACATTTATTTTTTTTTTTAAAATTTTCCTAGTAAATTTATTTTTAATACATATTATTTTATGAATCATGTTGGAAGAAAAAAAATCAGAGCAAAAACAACATAACATGTGTTGATTTAAATTCAATCTTCTTAGTTCTTTTTCTGGATACAGATGGTATTTTCTATTCAAAGTCTATTGGGATTGTTTTGGATTACTGAACAACTGAGTGGAACCAAGTCCTTCATGGTTGAAGATATCACATGTCCTTAGTACTAAGTGTATAATGTCTTCCTGATTCTGCTTATTTCACTCAGCAGCAGTTTGTGTAAATCTTTCCAGGCCTTTCTAAAATCAGCTTGTTCATCATTTTTATAAGACAATATTATATTACCTTCATATTCCATAACTTGTTCAGTTCTCCAATTGATGGGCAACTACTCATTTTTAAAACTTTTATTACCAAAAGAAGAGTTGCTACAAACTTTTTTGCACATGTGGGTCCTTTTCCCTCCCTTATGATTTCCTTGGGATACAGACACAGGAATGGCACTGCTAGGTCAAAGGGTATGCAGTGTTATACCCCTTTGAGCATAGTTACAAATTGCTCTCCAGAATGGTTGGATCATTTCACAATTCCACTAACAATGCATTAGTGTCACAGTTTTCCCATATCCCCTCCAATATTTATCACCTTCTTTTTTCCTGTCATTTTAGCCAATCAGAGAGAGATGAGGTGGTACCTCAGAGTTGTTTTAATTTGCATTTCTCTAATCACTAGTGATTTAGAACATTTTTTCATATAACTTTAATTTTGTCATAGGAAAATTGTCTTTTTTGTATGCTTTGACCATTTATCAATTGGGAAATGACTTATATTCTTATAAATTTGAAACAATTCTTTATATATTCTAGAAATGAGAACTTTTTTCTGAAATACTGGCTTTAAAGATTCTTCCAAAGGGAACCTTTGTACTTCCCTTTTAATCTTGTTTCTATTGGTTTCGTTTGTGTCAAAAACTATTTAATTTAATATAATCACAGCTGTCCATTTTACCTTTCATAATGTTTTGTAGTTCTTCTTTGGTCATAAATTCCTCCCTTCTCCAAAGATCTGATGGGTAAATTATTCCTTTCCCTTCTAATTTGTTCATGCTATCATCCTTTATGCCCAAATCATTTACCCATTTTGATCTTGTTCTGGTATGGGGTATGAGATGTAGTTCTATGCTGCGTTTCTGACATATTATTTTCCAGTTATCCCAGCAAATTTTGTCAAAGAGTGAATTCTTATACTAGAATCTGGAATTTGGGACATTGAGTATGTCAAATATTAGATTATAATAGGTCTTGATTATTGTGTTATATGTGTCTAATGTTTTACGCTGATCCACCCCTCTGTCTTAGCCATTACCAAATAGTTTTAATGACTATTACCTTATAATATAGTTTTAGGTTTGGTACTGTTAAGCCACTATCCTTTGTAACCTTTTTTTTTTTTTTGCTAAAGCCAACATTCCTACTACAATGCTGAGTAATATTGGTGATAATAAACATCCTTATTTCACTTTATGATTGATCTTATTGGGAATGTGAACAGCTTCTCTCCATTGAAAGTAGATACTGGTTTTTATTTTAAGAAAAGCTCCATTTATCTCTATTCTCTATTCTCTCTAGTGTTTTAGTAGGAACGGATGCTATATTTTGTGAAAAGCTTTTTCTGCATCTATTGAGATTATTGAATGATTTCTGTTGGTTTTGTTTTTGATATGGTTGATTATGGTAATAGTTTTCCTGATATTGAACCAGCCCTGCATTCCTGGTATAAATTCCACTTGGTCATAGTATAATATCCTGCTGACAAGTTGCTGCAATTTCTTTGCTAATTTATTATTTAAAATTTTTGCATCAATATTCATTAGGAAGATTGGTTTATAATTTTCTTTCTTTGTTTTGGCTCTTCTTGGTTTAGGTATCATTGCCATATTTGTGTCATAGAAGGAAGTTGAGAATACTCCTTCTTTACCTGTTTTTCCAAAGAGTTTACAAAATATTGTAATGGATTGTTCTTCAAATGTTTGGTAGAATTCACTTGTGAATCCATCTGACCCTGGCGATTTTTCTTAGGGATTTCATTAATGGCTTGTTGACTTTTTTTCCCCTAAAATTGGATTATTTAAGTGATTTATTTCCTCTTCTGTTTATCTGGACAGTTTATATTTTTGTAAGTATTCATTTATTTCAGTTAGAGTATCAGACTTGCTGCTTTATAGTTGGGTAACATAAATGCTAATTATTGCTTTAACTTTTTTTATTGGTGGTAAGTTCATGCTTTTCATTTTTGATGCTGGTGATTTGTTTTTTACTTTCATTTTTCTAATTAAATTAACTAAAATTTATCTGTTTTGTTCATAAAACAAAGTGTTAGTTTTATTTATTACTTCAATAATTTTGTTATATTCAATTTTATTAATCTTTCCTTTGGGTTCCAGAATTTCTAATTTGATATTTTAATTGAGGGTTTTTAAGTTGTTCTTTTTTTAGTTTTTTAGTAGGATGCCCAATTCATTGATCTCCTCTTTCTCTATTTTGTTTATGTAGCTATTTATAGATATACAATTTCCCCTTTGCTATGTTTTGGTATGTTGTCTCTTTATTGTCATTCTGTTGGATGAAATTATGGATTTTTCTATATGTTATTTGATCCATTCATTTTAAAAAATAAGATTATTTAATTTTCAATTAGTTTTAGTCTATTCTTGTCTCTTAATTGAATATAATTTTTATTGTTTTGTAGTCTGAAAAAGAAGCATTTACTATTTTTGCCTCTCTGCATTTGATTGATTGATTTTATGCCCTAATGCATAGTCAATTTTTGTGAAGATATAGGGTACTTCTGAGAAAATGTATATTCCTTTTTGTCCTATTCAATTTTCTGCAAAGGTCTATTATATCTAGGTTGTCTTGGATACTATTAAACTTCCTAGTTTCTTCCTTATTTACTTTATGGTTAAGTTTGATTCTGAGGGGAAGTTTGAAGTCTTCCACTAGTATAGTTTTGCTTTCTATTTCTTGCTACAATTGACTTAAAATCTTCTCTAGGAATTTGGCTGCTCTATCACTTGGTACATACACATTTAATCTGATTACTACTTCCTTGTTTATGATATCCTTTATCAAGACATACTTTCCTTCTGTATTTCTTTCAATAAGATCTATTTTTACTTTTGCTTCATCTTAGATCAGAATTGCAACCCCTGTTTTATTTTCTTTTTGCTTCAGCTGAAGCATAATAAATTCTCTTCCATACTTTTACCTTTACTCTATATGTGGGCCTCTGTATCAAATGTGTTAGAAGAAACACATTTATTTATTAATTAGAAATACATTATTTAGAAGAAATAACACATTGTGGAATTCTGTTTTTTAATTTGCTCTGCTATTTGCTTTCATTTTATGAGAGAGTTCATCCCATTCATATTCACAGTTGTGATTGCCAACTCTGTATTTCCTTATATCCCAGTTTCTTCCCTATATATACTTTTGTTCACTCCATTCTGTCCTTATTTGTTTTATATTTTTAACCTACCCCATGCTCTGCCTTATCTTCTATTACCCTTCTTCCCTTCTCTTGCTTTTTTCCCTAATGTTTCTGCCCTCTTATCCTGTCCTTTTTACTTTTCCTCTTTTTCCTCCTATTTCTTTATTGGGTTAGATAAATTTTGATACCCAACTGAATAATTTATTTCCTCTTAGAGCCAAAACTGATGAAATCAAACTTCAGATAATGATCATTCCCCTTCCTTCTTTCCCTGGCTTATAATAGGTCTTTTGCTCCTTTTCATGTGAGCAAATTGTCACATTTATATCTCCCCTTTCCTCTTTTTCCAGTAAAGACCTTTTTCTACTCCTTAATGTCTTTTTCTTTGATGTCATCACATCAGAGTCCATCCACAACCACACCCTCAGTCCATGAGATGCTCCCCCTCTGTCCACTATAGGGACAGATTCAGTTCTCAAGAGTTATAGGCATTATTTTCCCATCTAGGGATAAAAACAGTTTGATTTTTAAATATCTATCTATGTATCTATTTATCTGTATTTTCCCCCATTTACCTTTCTCTCCTTCTCTTGAGTCCTGTGTTTGTAGATAAAATTTTCTGTTTAGTTCTAGATTTTTCAATAGAAATGATTGAAAGTCTCTTACTTCATTGAAGCCCTATATGTACTAATATTGAAGAACACTACTATTGGTTTTTATTTTTGACTTTTGTGTTTCTTTAGTACTCTGTTGAGAAGGAATCTTTAAAGTTTTAAATAACTATGATAGGATATTATAAATATCTGATAATATTGAATGGATTTTTAATAAATGAGAATAAATTTCCTTAGGCTCTAAGGGCAAATATTTTTCCATGTAAGTTGTCTTTCATTGTAAAAGGGAAATAATATGTATCCAGAAGGCATTTCTAATCTCTACTGCTAAGTAGCTATGTAGTCTTGGGAAAATAATTTATGTTCATTGAGTTTCTGACTGGTTTGATGGAAAAAGGGCTAAATGTAGAATTACAGGAACTAAATTAAATACAGGAGCTATTATTTATTACATGTATGGTCTTGGTCATGTCACATAAGTTGCCTGGATCTCATTTTTTTTTAATCTTTGAAATCATGGAGTTATATCAGTTAGCCAATCAACAAATATTTGTTAAATATTTACCACGTGCCAGGCTCTGTGATATGTTGAGAAAGAAATACATGAAAAAAGAAAGACAGTAACTGATCTCTCAGACCTTGTATTCTAAAAGAGGTAGTCAATTTATAAAAAGAACCCGACAATGGGATGGAAGGTGAGGGAGGAAGGCACCTAACATCAGTTTTTAATAAAGGAAGTCCTGAGTGAAGTCCAATGAGAAATGAAGAAATGACTTGTCTGGGATCTTCTCTAAAGTGGGGTTCTAGAGGGCATAGCATATATAAATTTCAGTTTCAAGTGACCTTCTGCGATGAAAAGGATTTCTGGAGCATGGTGGAGGTGTCCAGAATGCAGCTTTGTGAAAAACGTAGATACATTTTAAGGTCCTTTTGAAGTCAATGTCTATGATGAATATCTTCTTTAATATTATTAAAAGGATTGTTGAAAAGAACAAATGAAATATAGAAGCACCTTCAAAATGTCTGGCAAAAGCTACCTCACATTTCCAAGTACTCTGTCACTCAACACCCCTTCCAAAACATATTTTCTCAGTCTTCATTTCTATGGTTCCTTTCTCTGGTCAGAGAAAACTTTTGATATTTGAAAAAAAAAATCAAAGAACATAAGTAAAAATGACAAAAAAAAAAGGGAGAGATACATGTCCCACAGGCTACCATCTCATTTATGATGCAGGACATATACACATAATTATATGTATAATTAGGAACTATATTGGTGCATTATCTCAAAACTGTTTTTTAAACAATATTTTATATGCATAGCTGAGGCCACGAGCCCACTCCACCACATTAGAGATTTAAAAAAAATAAAAAGAATGTTCCCGAATAAAATTATTGTTTTGTCCATCCTGGGTGCTGATTTGAGATGCGTGTTTCAGATGACCATAAAACCAGGGATTGGAAAATTCCTTATAATTTTGTTAATTTCTCAGTTATGGGCCTGTGTAGCCAAAACCAATCTCAATAACTCTGGAATCTCCCCTCCATGTGAGTCTTGTAGGAAGAATCAGTGAAACCTACCTCATTTCAAAGATCTTCTCTACCTAAATTACATTAGTGCCAAAAATGAAAAATGAGGTGGGACCATAAAGGTTGTTGCTCTTAAGTACTAATCCCTATTCTTACTTCTATTAACTATACTATCAGCAAGAGACTTCTTGATATTTATGTGGTATTCTGCCCAATACAATTCCTAATGATAGTCTTAGAAAAGTAATTCATGCTAAATATAGGCTTGTCTTGACAATCTCTAACCATTGGGATCTAATTTCCTTACCAGTAACTGACAATTCCCATTCTCTCCCCAGAACTACCACTTAACTGGAGGTATGCTTATTTCATTTCTTCTTTGGTCCTTACTTTCCCTACACGCAAAATATGAGGATGGGGTTAGATTGTCTCTACGTTCTTTTGTAGGTTGTAAAATCATGAATCCAATAAATGAATTATTTCTGTAACATTTATTTACTTTAAAAGATTTTCTTTGCAAAAATAAGGCAATTTGGGTAAATTTTATTTTTATTTTATTTTTGGTTCTGTTTTCTAGAGGAAGGTATTGAGGCTTATTTAGGTTAAGTGGCTTATCAAGGCCATAATAATTAAAAAGTGTTAGAGCTGGAATATGAACTCAAATTTCCTAACTCTGCCTTCAGTACTTTTATTTTTTCATGGTATTGCCACTCCAAGTAAGGTGAGATTCTTTTAGAGACATCTTAAGTGCACTGTGAATAAAGCTCTCGGGCAACACCCAAATCCTTTGTAAATTTGAACACGCTGTATAACTTGAGATTTTATTATTTCTGATGCAGCAGAAATTCTAATTTACAGTTGCTGAACTCAGAGCATTCCCTCAATGAATAATGATTGCTTTAGCCTCCTCAGTAGCATATTGATGATAACCTTTTGATATGTTTAGGCAATCTTAAATTTTACAAAGTATTTTCAACCTGCAAGAAAATGATTAACTGTGAATATTTGTTATGGGGTCTCCCTAGGTTATTTTTTTCATAGTATACCCATCAAGCATCTCAAATCTCTCCTGAGTCAGGAAAGTTTGACCATGTGGTGATATTTCTTTTTAATTAGTTTCTCTTTGGAATAGCATCTAAAGGAGTGATTCTTTTTAGAATGCTTTGGTCTGAAATATTAATAACATATATAGGTTATATTATGTTGTTATATTAATACAATATGTGGAAAGCCAGTTTAGTTCATCTCTTGCTCAAAACAATATTTCTTAGGCCACTGTAAAGATGACTCTTGGAAAGAGTTTGCTGATACCCATTTAATGTTAATTATAGTGCAAGTCTCACTTTCTTTCCCCAACAAGGGATGTATATTCTGTAGTGTCATTGGAGGTACTAACATGGTTATTGAGTCACTTCAGTCATGGTACCCACCAAATATCTTAACATATTTATTTTATAAATGGAAATATATAAGAAACTGTCTATAACACACAAGAGCCAAGACTTATACCTGTCTTAAGGGGCCATGGTTTCATAGTTGGCTTTTGTGCAAAATGCTCCAAGAAAATTTTGATTTCAATAAATGGCATATCTGAAATCTGATGATAATTATACCCATTAGAATGAAATTCTGCTTCTTTTTCATTAGAACTGCATTACCTTATATAGAAAGGAAGATAATTTTTTTTCTTTCAAGAATTCCAGGGAGAAAGAAGATACTTTTATCTATTTAACTAGAAGTGATGGTGGTACTCATGGAGAATTATCAGGCTGCTGTGAGTGAATATGGGTTAACAGCCAGTCAGCAGGAGCTTCTGAAATTTTAATGACTAAGTGATACTAACCCCTTTATAGTGAAAAGAATTTCTGTTTCATAAGAGCATCAATTAACTAGATTCTTTGGAAGGAGAACGAACACCTGCTTTTTCTGTGTGATTGCTCCCATTGTACTGGAAATATTTAATATTAAATGAATTATTTCAAGTCTTGTTATTCTGATTTTATGCTCGCTAGAAGTCTATACATGTAACATATTGGTAGAGAACTTCGTTACAAATCAACTTAAGCAATTCACTCATCCTGTCCTCATAGTTCAATAAATATTCCTGAGCAAGAGTTTTTAAAAATTATTTAATCAATTGGATTCTGTTAAATTATTAATCTCCCTACTGATACTATTAAAATGCCAATATCACACATGTTGTGAAAAAGTCTTAGGGAATGTTATATACTGACTGTACAATGGACAGACTGTGACATAATTTGATATTGATTTGATGCTGGATTTTCATACTATGTGAGGAAAGAACCAGAGCAATTAAAAAACACAAATTCAACTAATATCATGAAATTTTTGCTCTGAGCAAAGCAAGGAAAGAAACAATATTCCCTTCCCAGGAAGCTAGACAGCAGCCAATAATAATGTGGGAAATGGAGTAAGGAAGAAGGACTCTATTTGAATCCTGTCCTGTGTAACCCTAGGGAGGTCACCTTACCTCTTTCAGATTGTTTCCCCATCTGCAAGTTGAGCATAATAATACCGCCTACCTTATGAGGTTGCTATGAAAACTGAAATGAGATAGCACCTGTAAAGCATTTTTCAAATCTTAAAGGGCTATCTATGCATATGCTAGTGATGTTCTTGTTAATCTACCAGGAGTGAGGAAATGAGGGATGAATACATAAATCTATGAAAAAATGTTTAAGTACTTAGAAGGTCAAAGAAATCTTTTTAGACTTAACTTTCAGGTACTTCTTTTTCTCTTTTTGTTAATAATGAAAAACCCTCAAATTGGAGCAAAACAAGGAAACCTAGCCTAGAAGCCAAGGAAAGAATCAGTATTGAGGAGGGCTGTTCTTCAGTGTCAACAGTTTCAAAAAGGATTGCTATTGATTGGTAAGAGTCCATTGAGTTGGCTAATTAGAAAGTCACTAATGACGAGAGAGAGAGAGAGAGAGAGAGAGAGAGAGAGAGAGAGAGAGAGAGAGAGAGAGAGAGAAATTTTAGGATAATAGTGGAAAAGGGACCCTCCAGGTGGGTGCTATAACAAGATTTGCAATTAGAACTTCTTGATTTTCAGTCCTAACCATGCAACCATTGGGACAAACCTAACACCCCCGGCCCCCAGCCTGATTTTAGCAACCATAATTTGATTTGATGATGTAGAAGATTGCTAGAGCTTTGAATTCTATAAAGATAGTAATAAAACTAGTTGTACTCTTCAGCATCATTTCACATATGTCATCTACCAACTGGCTATCATAAACATCAGTCACCAAAGGTACATGTAAGGTATTAAAAGGAAACTGATAACTACTTTCCATTATTCAAGGATAAGCACCTCAAAAAGGAAAGCACTATTTCATTTTTAACTCTGTGTATCCAGCACTTAAGCCAGTACCTTAAATATAGTTGTTTAGTCATGTCTTAAACCTTGTAAACCTATTCTCTTGACAAAGATATTTGATGTCATTTGCCATTTCCTTTTCCAGTTCCTTTTATAGATGAGGAAACTCAGGTGAACAGTTTTGCCCAAGGTCACACAGCTAGTAAGTATTTGATTTGATTTCAAAAAGATGAATCTTCCTGACTCTAGCCCAGAACTTTTCACTGTACCATCTAGTTGCCCCTTAAACATGGTACAATCTTAATTTTTTACTTAAAAGGATTCATTTGCTTTTCCTTCTATTTCTTCTCTTCACACACTAAAATGAAGAGAAATAAAATAATTATAACAAATATTCATAGGAAGACCAACAAATGTCTGTATTTCAGTCTTAAATATTGTTGATATTGAATTTTCTATTTTAGGTAGAGTTAGCATTATGTTTAGAAGAAATATATCATATAAAAGAAGAGGGGTCACTGGAGAAATAATCTAAAAGTTTGACAACCCAAGACAAAGTCCAAAAATTATGTATATGTTCTAAGAGAAAGTAGTAGACTATCTACCATCCACAACAATTACATTTTCTTTTATTTTTAATTTAGTGAAAATAATAATAGTTTCTTTACCACAATGACTTTCTGAGAATGCCAAGGTGTAATGGATTCAAAGTGCAGTGAAAAAAAAAATCCTGTTTGGCAATTGTGAGCATGACTTTTAAAGGTCTCAGAGCTCAGGTAAAGAACTATGATGTTAATTAAAATACAAAGATGCCTTTTAAAAAGCACCTGCAGCAGTATTAAACTATTGAGCCATTATCATTAAGCAACAAGATGTTTTCTAAGAATAAGAAAAGTACAATTAAGAAACTGTTTCTTATATATTTTTTCTAGATAAAGACATGCAGAATTTCCAATGATAGAGAGCTATCTTTTTAATAGAGTTTTGTGAGTTATGGATACTCCCATGTTTCATAGTTAGATTGCTGAAATGCCAGTGATTGTACAAGAAAAGGGGAGTTGGAGAAGGAAAGGAAATTCTGGCTATAGAATATCTCAGTTCCCCCGCCTCTCATCAACTTTCTCCTGGACAGGTGCATAATTTATTTCACAATTTTCAAGTTTTGTCCCTTTTCAGTTCATTTGCCAGTGATCTTAAAGCAGAGAGGTCTAACCTTTTATTCTTCAGCTCAAAAAGATCCAACAGCTATTGGCTGCTTCTAGAATAAAATATAATTCATCTTTTTGGTGTTTAAAAGCCCTTTGCAATCTGATTCCAGACTTTTCACTTTTCACTTGAAGTAACAAATACTTCCTTATTTCAACTGAACCACTACATGTAAGACTTTATGCAGACTGCCCATTCCAATCCTTATGTCTGGAAAACATCCTTGTGTTTAGGAGCTTCCTTTAGAAATCATCTCCTGTCACCTCATACTCAAGACCTTTTCTAATCGCCTGCTTTGGTGTCCAGTTCTTTTCAGTCATGGCTGGCTATGTGACCCCATTTGGGAATTTTGGCAAAGGCACTGGAAGGGTTCGCCATTAATGCTACAGTTGAGTTTATAGATGAGGAAACTGAGACAAGCAGAATTAAATTATGTGCCCAAAGTCACAGAATTAGTACCTGAGGCTCAATTTAAGCTCAAAAATGTTTTCCTAAGCCCAAATCTGGCCTTGATGAACTCACTGTAATCCCCCAGTTACTGCATATAGAATACTGCCCTCTCCCACCCATACCTCTTTATTTTCAAATTGTTTATTATCTTATTTTTCCTTCTAAAGACTGTACGTTCCTTCAGTACAGGGACTGTTTGCTATTTATTTTTATTTTCCCTAATGTTTGGCTCATAACAAGCACTTGATAAATACATGTTGATCTGGAGATTTGTATATTTTTTCTATTAGATCACTTTGGGGAATCTGTCCTAGCTAAATTAGAAAAAGCCTATATTTTTACAGGATATCCTTGATTCTCCATTTTTATCCTGATGCCTTCTATGTCCAAGGCTAATTATCTCAATTCTTTTTGTTAGCTATTGGTAAGTAATTGGGAGAGACTGAGAGAAAAGGATGACAATTGCAACTAAATGTTTAAAAAAAGCAACTGTTTTGTGTATTTAAGCTCTTTATAATGAAAAATATTATATTGAATGACAATTGACATATATCCACTGAATATGATATAGTATAGTATTTGAAACACAGTAAATGCTTAATAAATTCATGTTATCTTAAAATGTAAAGATTGTGTTCTTCAGTTCTAGATAACTGTGTTGGGATTGTGAATGAATAAACTATAAACACATACACACATATATATAAATATATATACATATGTGTCTACTTATATAGCGTATATGTATAAAGTACATATAATATAAAGATGTATGTATACATGTGTGTGTGTGTGTGTGTAAATATCTGCAGTGTAGTGAATGTATATATAGTATATCAGACACATGGCAAGATCAACCTTAGGATTTTACTACTGACAAAGATCCTCAGGGGTGATATTGGAGAAATGCGCATTCCTCCCAAAATCTTTATTTCAATGTTTGTTTTTCTGGGTAATGTCTATTTGATAGGAACTCCTTAATAAGTGCTTTATCTGTTTATCATCTGACTATATCATGAGGTTATTGTGGGTTCAGTTCCAGACTACCACAATAAAGTGAATATCACAATACAACAAGTTACACAATTTTTGAGCATTTTGGTGCATACAAAAGTTATATTTATATTATACTGTAGTCTGTTAAGAGTATAATAGTATTATGTCTAAAAGGAATTAATACATTAATTAAAATACTTTACTGCTAAAAATGCCAACCATCATCTGAACCTTCAGCAGTTTATAATCTTTTTGCTGGTAGAGAGTCTTGCCTCAATGTTGAAGGATGTTGAATGATCAGGGAGGTGATTGCTGAAGGTTGGGATGGCCATAACAACTTCTTAAAATAAGACAGCAATGACGTTGTCCCTCTGATTTATTTCCTTTTGCTTGAATATTTAAGAGATAAAGTTAGGAGTACTAAAAGGCCTAATTTCATTATTGCTATATCTTGGGAAACAGGGGAGAGTGGTCTGAGAAGGAGAGAAATGGGAGAAATTGCTAGTTGGTGAAGCAATCAGAACACACACATTTATTAAGTCTTATATGAGTACAGTTTGTGGTGACCAAAGACAATTCCACCAATAATATTAAAGATTACTGATTCTGTACTATCATAAGATATAATAATAATGATTAAGTATGAAATATTTTGAGAATTGTCAAAATATAACACAGAAACATGAGGTAAGTCCCAGTTTTTGGAAAAATGTACCAGTAGACTTTTTCGACGCAGGATTGTCGCAAGCTTTCCATTTGTAAAAAATGAAACAAATATATGCAAAAGAAATGTGCAAAAACCCCACAAAAGCAGGTTAGCCTATATTTATGCATCTCTATCTATTTACTTTACATCACTGAGATCTCCTCAGCCTCTACAACTCCATAATCCTTGAGTATAAAGTTGTCTATTTAAAAGAAGTTATTCTGGGTACCAAAGACAATTTTTTTCTACTGTAGAGAAAATGATGATGTTATAGCATATAAATCTTGAAATCAATGTGATAGAATTCAAGTTAATACTTAATTATATAAGTTCTGAATCACTTCCCTCCTTTGCTATCTAATATTTCTGAAAGTTGGCTTTTACAAGTGATCTCACCAGGTGAGAGTTCTGAGGAGCTAGCTCCTGAGCCTTCTCTTGAAGAGTCTCAGCAGTCCTGCAGTCCCACCAGCAGGGATTAGAATTGGAAACCTCAGCCTTGTTTCATAAAACAAATTCAAATCCTATCAGTGCACTGTGAGGCCCTCCTATCTTGATGATCAATTGCTCCATAGGCATAAAAGGCACTCAGAGATATTTTTCCCAGTCAATCTGTTAGATAAACATTCATGATATTATAAGTCGAGAAGGAATGACTTCTTGGAGTCGGCAGTGATGCTGGTGTGCAAAGAAACACTGAGAAAGAGCTGCAAAAAAGAGCTTTTTATTTAAATCAGAATATAAGAGAATAGATTTCAAAAAAAGGAAATGTAAGTAAAGTATTTTGCAAAGCATAAATCACTACATTAATGTCAGCTACTATTAATCCTCAAAATTGTCTCATTATCTCTTTGTAAATGTTTCATCTGTATGTAGAAAGGTTTGAATGGGACAATCTGGTCACCTTGATGAGCTTAAAGCCCTTGATGAGGGCAGTTCCTGATATTTTGAATATATATATAAAGGATTCTGTTACATCCTCTACCTAAAGCTAATGTAGCACTGATTAAGTCTCAGTTTGGGGGATTATTTAATTGCCTTAAAATGTAATGTTGTGTCATAAAAGAGAGCAGATAGACATGTTCTAGTCATTGGAGAGATCCAAAGGAGTAGGCAAAGATTAGGGATCTAAAAGTAGATCTGATTCTCAAAGAAAGAGAGAGGGAGAGACAAAGGGAGAAGGGGTAGTGGATTAGGGGAGTAATACCAACCCTAATGCTGTCCACAGCCTGAAGTTCCTGGGTGTGGGGTACAACAAACTAATTTTAAGGGAATTTTCCTGCAATCCTGTAATTCAGAAAGTCATTGGATAAGATGCGTTAGGACCCCATGATGCTTTCAGTTAAAGAATCACTCACTAGATGGTCATTCAAATGATGAATTCACTTTCCAGAGTTTTATGTACTAAATGAATTGTTCCAACTGGATGTTGTCCAAGGTCATAGCAGTGTGATATGGTACTTCTCTACAACTGAGTACTTTGCCCTTCACCCCCAATTCTAGTAATGAACTTAAAAGTGGTTAGAATGCAACAATAATCTTGGTAATAGTCTTGCCAGAAAGAACCTGCAAAAATGGCCTCATATCATGGTAATATATTTCTGCTGAGGTCTGCCCTCAAATTCACGAGATTCATGTCCTTTCTGCTATTTATGCAAAATCTGACCTAGTCAACTAAGAACACTGCAACTATCAACCTATTAGAGATTCTTCAGAATGCCCTAAAGGAAGATTCACTTTCCATCTCACTATATCTAATATAAATTAAATCTAGCTACTTCGCTGTAACCAGAAAAGTAGATTAATTTTGAGGCTCTTATTCTTTTTAATATTAGCTGTCCACTCCACTGTCCTTCAATTCTATTTTGTACGATTTCAGAGCAATTGAAACATCTTATTCTGAAACATCTTAGCTTTATTATTCACCAGAAAATAAATTCATCTTCCTTGTTTCTTCCTTGCTTTCTATTTTTTTTTTGAAAATCCATTTTTATTTTCTATTTATTTTGTTCATTCTCTTTATTTTTCCAAATTAGCCTTTTGCCAGAAATTTAATCTGTTGAAGAATATTATATAATTTTTGTATATTTGTGATCTTGCCTATCCTAGTTTCTAATCCGTACCTCCTGATTTCAGTTCATGCTCCTTCCTTTCCCCCTAGATCTCATGTATCCCTTATCATGGCAAAAGTGAATGTCAGACAACAGCTAAGCATGAACCTCTCAGTTTTACCTAGATAATTAAAATGTTGCTAGAGGATGCAATGTGGATTTGTTGGCAAAATTCCTTCCAGTCAGTACTAGCTGAAAATGAATAGCTGGAGAAGAGCTCTGTTTATGTTAATTCATTCTTACTTTAGTACTATTTTAGATGTATAATAAATTATGTTTTCCTCATCTATAAAATGAGAAGAATGGACTAGAAAGATCTCTAAGGTCCCCTTTAGATCTAAATTCTATGAAAAGAAAGGAAGCAAGATGAAATTGCTAGTAATGGTTGTCTCATTCTCAAGCTAATTCATTGTTACAAAAGCCTTTTTGAATTTCTATTCACTGGGGTGACAAGCGTTATGCTACTAAATTATTTCAGATGGCCTATAAATAATGTTTCAATGTAAAAAATGTTCATTTCTATTACCTTTAACAGGACCCAAACTTAAAGCTGTTCAATAAAAATTACAGCAATTAGAAGAAAGGAGGAATCCTGCCGACACTCAATTATTCAGGGAAATGGGAGGAAACCCGAAAACTAATTATTCAAACTCAGAGATGGACAAAAACTGAAATTATAGTTTGGAATGGACAAGGCAGGGAAGCATTCACAAAAATGACTAAATAATCTTTCAAAAAGGCCCTTTTCAATTTCAAATTGAGCATCCTGCATGCTCTAGTTTTCATAAGAATATTTAAGAATTTTATCACTGTCATCTAGGGGCCATTCAATCTAACCTATATTCATCAGTGATTTCTATGTTATAAGCATAGCTGACAAGTGGAAGCTATAGAAGTATCCTTTGATGATATATGATATCTATGAATCTACAATAATCAATAAAGAATAGACAGATATAGCGATTAAACAAATTTTGATTTCAGAATCTTTGATTAATTCACATTTTCTACCATTTATTGCATCTAATAACCCACTTTCTCCCTAGGGATATTCTGTAATTATATGATGATTGAGCACCTAAATGTTTCTATAGGGAAAATTCCTGTAGTAGGTGGAGGGCTGAGATAGGATATTGGCAACGTTCTTTTCAAACACTGTGATTCCTATCAAGGATTCAAAGAAAGCTGATCATAAGCCATGATAAAAGATAAAGTAAAACAGACGCACACCTACACTGTATAGGATGTGTTGGGGGTTATACAGGCATTCTCTTATGTCTTAAAACCATGATGGAGAATCAGTTAGCTATAATCACCTACTCCTGGAGTTAAAGAAACCCAAGTCCAAATATTGCCTCAGTTTCTTAGTAGTTGTTACTTGTAAATTATTTTACCTCAGTTTCTTCGATTGTGAAATCAGGCTAATAATACCACAAAACTCTAAGGTTGTGAAGATCAACAAAGTAATATTTATAAAGCCCACCATAATAGGCTGTATAGAAAATCTACTTATTATTATTATTAATCTTTAAAAGTTTCAGTTTTAAGTAAAATTTAGCGTTGAATTAAAAATAAGTTTAGGCAAGTTATTTTTCTTTAATTTGATAAATAAAACATAATGTCTTTTATTCTGAGTGTTTAATAAATGTTCATATTAGAACAAATTCTCTAAGAGCACATCCTTATGAGAGGTGTTAAATATGCAGGGAAGAATGCTGATGATGACAACAGGTTTTAGAAAACAGAAATTTTTTTAAAATGAGTTGTAGCAATTCATGTAGAAAGAAATTGAAGTTCTTAGTAATGGCATTGTTTTGGTGCTCTGTGGAGAAAATCAAAAGACCTTTAAGTAATATTTATAAAGCAGTAGGGATTGGATTTGTGCTTTAATTGATATAGAAAACTAGCCAATAGGGAACTTCTGCTAACAATATAGGTCAACACCTTTACTGGAAATTAGAGTTTTCTAGAGCACTGAAAGGTTGTTACTTGCCTAAAGTAATGCAGAGAAAATCTGTCAGAGAGAATTGTATCCACACATTCCAGACTCCAAGGTCAGCTCCTTATCCACCAAAATGGAGTCCTCTGAAACAAACAATTTAAAAAATGATAAACTGAAAAATAGAAAGACTCCTTTCAGTTCCTTTGGTCCAGAGGCCTGAGATACTCTACTTTGTGTTTCGATTGAATGGTGCTTCTGACCTGGTCATTCCTGTGTACTTAGTTGAATGAGTCATAATCATATGAAGCAAAAATGGGGCAAAATTTCCTGAAGCAATGTTCTCTGGGGAAGCATCCAGTCATCCACAGAATGATTAGGTTGAGCTTGAATGATCAGGAGTCAGAATGGAAAGTCATGTAATTATCAACTGCATTACTAAAATAGAAGTGATAAGGAAGTAGGACAGTTAGTACAGATAAATTACTCATTAATTATTGTTATTAAATAATATCAGATTATCAATAAACTATATATTTTCTTTTCTTTTTCCTATTTCCCTATGAAAATGTCTTGACATTTGTATTTCTGGTCACCTTTAAAAGGAATCAAAATTATATTCCAAATGCATATCTACTTCTCTTAAAGATATGACTTTGCAATGGCCCTATAAATTTTCATTTGCAGTAACAAATATCCTCGTTTTTTTCTGGGCATATTTTAAATTAAAAACTATCTGTCCTCAATTGCTTGTTATTACCTGTTCAATTTATCTTGAATTAACTTATTTTGGATTTTTTAAAAAATGTAAGTCACTATGAGGAAAACATAGCTCTTGCATATTAAAATTATGGTATATGAATGTTATGGAATATTATTGTTCTGTAAGAAATGACCAGCAGGATGAATACAGAGAGGACTGGCGAGACTTACAGGAACTGATGCTAAGTGAAATGAGCAGAACCAGGAGATCATTATACACTTCGACAACAATATTGTATGAGGACATATTTTGATGGAAGGGGATTTCTTTGACAAAGAGATCTGAGTTTCAATTGATAAATGACGGACAAAAGCAGCTACACCCAAAGAAAGAACACTGGGAAACAAATGTGAACTATCTGCATTTTTGTTTTTCTTCCTGGGTTATTTATACCTTCTGAATCCAATTCTCCCTATGCAACAAGAGAACTGTTCGGTTCTGCAAACATATATTGTATCTAGGATATACTGCAACATATCCAACATATAAAGGACTGCTTGCCATCTAGGGGAGGGGGTGGAGGGAGGGAGGGAAAAAAATTGGAACAGAAACAAATGTCAATATAAAGTAATTATTAAATAAAAATTAAAAAAAAATGTAAGTCACTATGAGGAAAACATAGCTCTTGCATATTAAATATATACCTTGTTCTTCCTTCTCTTTTCTTTGGACTAAGGCTACCAGCAGTTCACACAATGCTAAGTGACCCACCAAAAGAGACTTCCTTTCAACTTTGTTGCTTTTGTGTCAGTTGGGTTGTGGAATGAATAGAGAAGTAGAGCTCAAATAAAGAAGATTATGAGATTTAGGATAACTTGTTAGCCTTTTGGCTTCATTTTTTTCCATTTGTGAAATGTAGATAATTACCATAAAGTGAGAATAGTAGTAGCATTCCTTTCTCATAATTGTGAAGATAAAATGATCTAAATATTTGTAAAGTGCTTTGTTAAACAAAAAAAGTCTATAAAATCTATATAAATAGTAACTATTGTTATAATGATTTACTTGTAGAACTTTGCATCAGTTTTTTAAAAATCATTATTTAAAAAATTAATTTAAAAATACACTTTAAAAGTGTATTTAAATAAAAAGAGAACAAAGATTATGTAAACAAAACAAAACAAAGTTTCAGAGCTTCATAATCACTGATAGAGAAGCCTGACAAGCATGAAGCAACTCTCATAGTTAATACAGGAGAACACTGAGTGAAAATACTTACTCTTCATGGTAAAGACTTATTAGCCATAGTAGCTATGACATAGTACCATATCCCTAGTATGTGCCATCACTTGTTCTGTATGTCAGATAATTGTGTATTATATAGAATATAGTTTTCTAGGTAATATAAAGTAAAGAAAGGATTTCCATTAAACTGAGACCCTCGATATATATATATCGAAATATATATATATATATATATATATATATATATATATATTTACCTTTCAGTTTATTTGTGTGTAGTTGACTAGGTGGTCTTAATGACTACATTTTCTAATTTTAATTAAACGAATCCTCCCAAAATAGGTTCATAGTTTAAAATTATTCTTGCAAAAAAAATTTTTTTGAAATGAAGACAATACTAAGAATGTGAGCATGAATGTCCAAGAAAATGAAAGAGCTGATGCTTGTCAGTCTAATATGAATTATTTTATTCTTCATTCTCATTATGAAGTAAAAGAATGCAAATAGATATGTAAAAAGACAACCAAGAATATTTTGAAATTATTTGAAAAATGGATTTATATCCATTATAATAAATGATGAATTATTATATTATAACTTAGATTATATTGTACTTTTTGCTCTTGCCTAATGATAGCATGAAGCCATCAAACTTGCCAAAATATTAAAAGCTGATATCTTTGTTGTCTAAATTATCATAACTGTCATCTATTGATTAAAATAAATAATCAAATAGTAAATGAAAAGAGAAAAAATTCTAAATTGTTTAATAATCTGAAATAAATTATAATGGGATTTGAATTTATCTTTCAAAAATATGAAAACAAAACATTTTACAGTTAGTTTGTCAAAATAAAATATTTGCATTAGGGATATTGGATATTTAATAGTTAAATTTCAACAAAACTTTGCAAAATTCCTATAAGGATTTGAAAAAAATTCATGACTTAATAAGTTTAAGTAATGAGTTTAAGCTTCTTATACTTAGAGCTAGTTGTCTTGAGAAAGTACCTTCATCCTCCCCCACATATTAATTATTTATTTCCCCATCTCTTAGCCATTAAAATCAAATATTGAAATAACCTGAATTTAAGAACAGAATTTCAAACCACAGCATCTCAAAGTGAGAGATTTTTTTTTTGAAATGACAGGTTATTAAGAGATATTGCTCTCACAAAACGGCATTAAAGATGATCACCAAACAATTTATATTTGTAATATTTTTGAGAACAAAAATTTTGGTATCATCTTCTTCATTCTTTTTAATTTCAGTTTTATATGGGTTGATAATATCCATAATACATTTGTCTAGTAGCACCTGCATTTAAGGATCATTTAAGTGATACACTGTGCTTGGAAACTGAAACATTAATTTTAACCTTGTTTGTCTCAATTCCTCATCTGTACGATAAGTTGAAGAAGAACATGGCGTCTTTGCCAAGTATTTTTGTCAAGAAAACTCCAAATGGGATCACAATGAGTTGGACATTGCTGAAATGACTCAAAAACAACATCCATTTGATTCAAAAGATATACATCCCTTGGGGGTATATTCGAAACCTTTTTCTTTAAACCAAAGGAGGAGGTGATCAAAAATGACTGAAGAACATTTCTGTAGACATTCATTCTGTATTTCTGAAGTTGCTTAAAGTCATTTGAACAATCCCCCGTGGATCTCAGTTCAATTCTCACCCAATATCACCAGAAACTTTAAAAATTTAATTTTTTTAGGCTAAGTTAAATCTCCCCTGGACTCTACTCCTCCATATCAAAAAAGGAATTGAGAGAGACTTTGGTAAGAAAACTTTTCCTTTTTAAACCTCACCTGAGCAGTCCCTTTGTTCTATGCAAAACAGTAACTGCTCAGCAGCTGGAAAATTCTGAAAGGCTCTTGACCCTTGGCCCACTTGCTCACAACATATCACAGATTGGTGTCTTTCTCTGACATCTTTGTAGCATTCTTAGAAAAGACACAGAGAAGTCATTTAGCCAGTCCCACTACCTTCCTCAAAAACTGAATATAAATCAACTGAGAGAAACTTTACCTGCCTTTGACAATCTCCAACCTGACAGGTACAGTGACTTTCTGTGACAATCTATCCTTTGACCCTCATCATCAAGAGTCCTTTGACCTAGCAATTCTATTGCTCAACATATATTAAAAGAGATAACAAGAAATCCCTATCTTTAAGCACACATTTATATATCTATTAACAGTAACTTTAATTTGAATAGCTAACAAATAAAAAAAATCAATTTGCCCATTGATTGTAGAATGTCAGAATAATTTACCATGTTATATTAAGATAATGAAATGCAACTATGCAATTAAAAAATGAAAATATATAAATATATAAAAGTCATCAGTGAAGGTCTTCAAATAGCTACTATGTAAATATACTATAAATTCATAGTTCAAGTCCACTCAAGGTCAATCATTTATACATGTGTTTCTGCTCAGTGGAAAAAAAAAGTTTTTTGAAGGTAGGAATTCTAACTTTATATTCTTTATATTCTTCTAGGGAGAAGTTTTAAAGACTATTAATGCAACCCACTCAGGAACTGAAATCTCTATCAGATGTATACAAATGCACATTCTATAATGATAGAAGGGGTAGAGGGAGACTTGGTATCAGCACCTTATGTAATGAAATAATTAAGGTGGTACTGTGGAAGGAATTTTGGGTTAGAAATTACCCATCCTTGTCCATCCACACAGTTCTGTGCCTAACCAACTAGGTGACATGGAGTTAAACACTTTCTTTTCTCTTCCACTTAGTTCCTTATATGTCAAAAAATAGATTCTGAACTAGGTGATCTTAGAAGTTCCTTCTAGCATTAGAATTTTAGAATTGTAATTCAGAGTAGAGGTTTAGTTTGGGTTCTAGGAAAAGAATGGACAAAAGGATTTGTAATTCAGGATTATGCTCCATTGTTGATTTCTTTTTTTGTTATCATCGTTTTTTATTTACAAAATATATGCGTGGGTAATTTTTCAGCACTGACAATTGCAAAACCTTTTGTTCCAATTTTTCCCTTCCCCACCCCCTCCAGATGGCAGGTAGATCAATACATGTTAAATATGTTTACATATGTTTTAAATACAATATATGTATATATATCCATATAGTTATTTTGCTGCACAAGAAGAATTGGACTTAAAAATGTCATTGTTGATTTCTTAAGGTAGCAGTGGCTGTTGGTTATAGTACGTACAGCTTTGAAAGATATCATTGATTTTGATCTAGAAAAGACACACGTTTATCTTTTTGTAGATTTTATAGGTGAGGATTTTATAGATGAGGAAACTGAGACTGAAGTTAACTTCCTTGTTAAAAATCTTGAAGGTAGTAGTAGAAGAAGGCTTTGTTTTTATTCTTATTCCATAGTTAGCGTTTTCCCCTAACAAATAAAATCAGAACTACTTTAATATTTTGCTATGTACAGCTCTTTCTCTAACGATTATAATTTTTACTAATTAGGGAGGAATATTCTGAAGTAAAAGAACTCTTCATAGTAAAAGTACCTAATATATAGTCAAGTTTGGAGTCAATATCAATATTACTAGTTCCTTTATTGATAATAACTGCCTGTGATTTCTCATTCTTACGACACAGGAATAGTCTTACTTTATTTAAAATATACAAAGATATAGATAACTTCCGTGGTCCCAATCTTTTCCAGAGTTCTTTGGCAAATTCTTGCAAAACTCCAATGAGAAGATATCACTCAACATTCTGTGCCTGTGGTGGCAAATTTCCATCCTGATCTAAGAGTTAACTCATCTCTCCTAAGTAGTACCAAAATAACGTTTCTCAGATCTTGTTTTAGCCAAACTATCTGGTTTGCAGTCACAGTGTTAGCAGTGGATGACTTGTATTGGCTTTTATGTGTTTTTAATTTGTGATGAGGTACATGATCAGTTTTATGCATTTCCATAGTTGATTTCCTCTGCTTTTTCACCAAGAGAGTGACCATATCAACAAAGCTATTGTACCATCCTCATCTCTACCATGCTTTATTTAATACGAGCAAATTTCTTCCAGTTATACTTCTGCATTTCAAAGTTACCAACTTAGGGGTAACCAGACATATTTTTATTAAGAATGAAGTTGGAATTTAAGAGTGTTAAGGATCCGAATTTCTCTACTACAAAGAAAAAGTCCACAGAGTATATTTTCAATTAAAATATTACAATGATTTTGTTGTATGTTGGAACACATTTACCCTTACTTAAATATGCAGTCTTTATCATCCAATAATAATATAGTTGTACGATTCACAAGATGAATGGGCAATGTTGACTTGAATTTATTAGGTCATTTCTACCACAAGAAAATTGTTTCCTGTAACCCAGACATAAAGCAAGTCTTTCTATAAAATGTTGATTTTTAGTTTAGAAAGTCAGTTCTCATTCTTCATTTTGTTTCCATTTGATAATGCATTTGAGATACTGGAATAGGGAAAGAAATAATAATCATTTCATGAGTTGCTTCTTCCTCTCGTTATACATGACCTTGCAATATTTAAAAATGCATTTGTATAAATTCCTGATAATCTTCATATGCATTTCAATACACTGCTGATTAGTCTATAAATTCAGAGCTCCACATTTTTAGCTTCATAACCAAACCTTTGAAAGAAAAATAGTATGTTACCATAGTTAGTATACTTGAAGGCAATTTATCTAGTGTGATTATTCAAAATTCTACTATTATGAACATAAGATGACTGAGAGCCATTGTGCACAATCCACTAACGTAAATTAAACACAAAAAATCTAATGAAAACACATAGTTTATTTTAAATGTGAGGAGAGTCAGACTCCTGATTGTTAATATACATATTTTGTGTTTAACACTTTATAGTAGTTTGTCAGCCATTAGAGAAATGATGCAGAAATTGAAAGTAATCCAGAGGATCTCTGGTAGAGAAGAAGCAAGTTCCCGAGCAACTGATGATTTCAGACTGATGACTAAGGAATATTTATTCTAGAAGTGTCATGTTAGAGATTAAAACTGGAAGAAATAAATAAGACTTGTTAGGATGCTTTTGACGTATTTAAGGGTGTGTGGGTGAGAATGAGGATTTTATCGAAATAATATAAAAAAGAATGAGTGGATGGTAGAGATGTTATGGAGGTAGACTTACTTGACACCAATGAAAGAATAATCCAAATGGACATGAATGGTGTGAAAATAAGAGAGAAGATGGATGGCAGTTCCATAGATGGAGAGAGTGAATTTAAATATTTTTGCTATACTTAAAAAAGGAAAATAGAAAGCTAATTCTTTTTCATAATAATAGCTTTTTATTTTTAAGATATATGCAAAGATAGTTTTCAACATTCTTCCTTGCAAAACCTTGTGTTTCAAATATTTTTCCCTTCTGACCCCCTCACTTCCTCCCTAGATAGAAAATAATCCAATATATGTTAAACACGTGCAATTCCTTTATACATATTTCCATATTAATCATGCTACACTAGAATAATCATATGAAAAAGGGAAAAATGAGAAAGGAAAAAAAAAGTGAAAACACTATTTTGTAATTCACATTCAGTCCCTATAGTCCTCTCTTTGAGTACAGATGGCTCTCTCTATCACAAGATCATTGGAACTGGCCTGAATCACTTTGCTATTGGAAAAAGCCATGTCCATCAAAATTGTTCATTGTATAATCTTGCATCAGTTCATGTAAGTCTCCCTGGCCTCTCTGAAATCATCCTGCTGATCATTTCTTATAGAACAATACTATTCCATAACATTCATAGACCATAACTTATTCATCCATTCCCCAACTGATGGGCATCCACTCTGTTTCCAGGTCCTTGCCACCACAGAAAGGGCTGCTACAGATATTTTGCACATGTGAGTCCCTTTCTTTCCCTTAAGCTCTCTTTGGATATAGTTTCAGTAGCAACCCTGCTGGATCAAAAGATATGCACAGTCTGATAGTGCTTTGAGCATATTTCCAAATTACTCTCTAGAATGATTGGATCAGTTCACAACTCCACCAACAATGCATTAGTGTTGCAGTTTCCCCAAATTCCCGCCAACATTTGTGAAGTGGTATCTCAGTCTTCTTAATTCATATTTCTCTAACAAACAAATAGTATTTAGAGCATTTTTATATGGCTAGAAATGGTTTCAATTTCTTCATCTGAAAATTGTCTATATCCTTTGACTGTTTATCATTTGGAGAATGGTTGTATTCCTGCCATTTTGAAGAAAGCTAATTCTTAAGAAATAGAATTGTTTAGTAAACAGTTGTTCTCTGAAGAATAAGGGAAGGAAAAAGCCAAAACATGAAAATATTGATTTACTTTAAAAGCTAGGACAGTCAGACTTTTTAGGTACTCCCTGTGAGTCTAAAACTGTGGGGGAGAGCATGTGATGTTCACACATAAATCTCACGAACAATCCAGATGTTCTCAGTCCCAGATGTGACATTGGGCCCATTGAAATTTTACAATAAATTGGTAGTGAACAAATGACTTTCTGTAGGAAATGGGATGGGCATAGACATCCAGAGAAGAAGCTTCATGATCTCAGTCCAGTGGAAAATCCAGTTATTCTGGTATCCCAGTTAGCAAAATACTGGCCAATGTTCAGCATTATAGGAAGCAATGGACATCTGAATGGATAAGATGAATACCAAGATAATAATTATTAATGGGAATTGAGAGATCTTAGCTCTTGATGGTAGTATAAAATTGTATAAATGAAAGAATTCTAATTCATAAATATTTCAAGTTCTCATAATATAAAACCTTCAGGGACAGGAAATATAAATATCTCAATGACCAAATATCTTGCACATTTACTTATTTAGAATAAGCTGCACAGTTGATTAAACAAAACATAATTCCAAGATCATCTCTACACTGCCCTGTCCCACTTAGTTCCATCATCTTTTTTGACTGTCTTCACAAATCTTTAAATATCGTGACATTACCTGGAGATAGCAAAGATATTCTATTCCTAAATGTTTGCAGAGCTTACCTTGATGAGCCTTCCTTTTGATCTAATTTTACTTCACTGATTAAATCTCTGCAGAGAGTAAGAAAAGATAAATTATATTGAAGCTAAATCATGGGAATGTTCATCCATCATGTGAGCCCTATACAGATCTTTTAATATTGCTTGATAAAAGATATAATTCAACATTTGTTCCCGAAAATTTCTTAAAAGACATATTTTCATTGGAGCTGAGACAAAACCGTGTGCTGATTTCAAGCCTGCAGAAGTGAAATCTTATCCTGTAGATGAGGAAAGCATAGACTTGGGAAGAAGCATTCGTCAAACTCCCTGAGAGCAGCAATGTAGGGCTCTCCTTCACATCTTATCAACAAAATTGGAACGAATGAGCTTGAAGACTTAGCCCAAGTTGGCAGAGGAGCAGCTGTGGCCTTCTTGGTTAGTGATGCAGAAGTGATAACTAAAGCTTCAAATGCTATTCACAAATCAAAAGACATCAAACGCAAGTATGAAGAGGAAGTATTCTGGTGAGTGAAGAAACCACTTGGGAGAAGATTATTTTGATCATTGATTCAATCATTTATTTTGTTGTAAGTCAGCAGTGTTCAACTGCCAGAGGGTCACCCAGCTGCACATCCATCACTTTGCCTTTATGAAAAAAAGAAACAAATGACCTAAAATCAAGCTGACATCAGGGGCATTTTCTCATCAGGAAAGCAAATTTCAGGGAATTTCTTTGACATCAGTTTCCAGTCAACTATTTGTCTCATATTGTCCACACCTGTGATTTCATTTACAGTATAGTACCAAAAAAAGTCATATTAGTGTGAGCATCTTGAATCATCCAGTGAGAAAATATTAAGCTATGCATATGTTTTATTGGCCCTATGTTATTTTACATTTTTATCAACGAATGAAAATCAAGGCCTATATTACATATCTATTAAATTGTCAAAGGATACAATGCTAGAAGGAATAAGTGACAGATTTGATGAAAAAGTCAAGTATCTTGAACATTGGGCTGAATCTAATAAGATTAAATACAATAAAAATAAATGGAAAGTTTTATAGTTGGGATAAAAAATCAGCTTTATCAGTAGAAGATGAGGGAAACATGATTCTGAGTCAGTTTATCTGGTAAAAATGACCTGGAAGTTTTATACTGCAAGAAAAATCCTAGTCAACCTTGTTTGTCCTTCATTCTTGAAGATTACCTTGGCAGCAGGTAGATGATGCCTTGAAATAAATGAATTGCATTTGAGTGAGTGTGGGCTGTGAAAAGCCAATTTTCCCTCATTTTTTCTTCTAGAACCGTCTGGGTCCAGTGGCTAGGTATAGATAAGGAAGACTGGAGATGGCCCTGGATGAAGTGGGAAATGTTGCCGTCTGTATTTACGGTCTATTAACTGGTCTCAGTTTGACTGAAGCAACTGCCCATTTAGTGATTAAGGCTAGGTAAGAATGACATAAATTAAAGAATAGCCTTAGTTAACCTAGTCATCAACGAATGAATTAATTAGTAGGTCAATCCGGGAGGGAAAATCCTTCAGGTTCCTGGTCAAAACAGCAACTATTACTATTTATTTTCACTCTGAGGCAACTGGACCAAAAGAAAGATCAAGAATATGAAAGCCATAAATGTTCACAGGATCTTGCATTGCACTGACTGCCATAATTGTTGATCTTTCTATTGTTCTCTCAATGCACATCTCAAATATTAGGCTTTGGTCTGAAATTCTCTATGATTTCACAAAAGCACAATAAATCATCTTGAATCTATATCTTATAAAACTCAGTTGTAGGAACTGGGACTGATTAAATTGGAAGTACATCAGCTCTTTTTAAAGTTATCTTTCCTTTTTTGCTTCTTCAACCCCAGCTCCTCTTCTTGCCCATTTGGGCTAAACAGAATATATCTAATTCTTCTTCCACAATGGATGCTGTAGTCCTATACCACACCTTAGAACGCAGTAAAAAGGAACTGAGAGGTCATTGATATATTTACATTTCCTGTCACTGAAGGGTTTATATTATGAGAACTTGAAATACTTGTGCATTAGAATTCTTTCATTCATTTATATATATATATATATAATGCCATTATATAGCATTACTCAGATTTATTTTGATAATCCAGCTATAGAAAATTTTGATTTCTTGGAAGAGCCATGGCTACCATTACACTGTTCAGGGTATGTGGTTAGAAGGAAAGTAATATAGATATTCTTTAGAATTGTGATTAAGAGAGTATTTCTAGAGGTCTGACTAGAGTATTCATTTAGGACTAGACATTGAAACTAACATAGAATAATTTCTCTTTGGAGTAGTTGCTGAAGATTATTCCAGAGACTTATTGCTAATGGATGAAGTCATCAAGAATAGGAGAATAGTGGCAAGGAAGACTTTGTTATTCTGATACATTAGACATTCTGTGATCAGATGACAGAGGGAGGAATGGTAAATCTCATTTCTGTTTAATATAGAAGGAAGAGATTAAAAGGTAAATATTATCGGTCTTTCATAGTAGGGTAAGAAAATAATAATTTTACATCAGGAAATATGGTGGATTTAGATGACTAGAATATTAGGGAGAAGTCTCAATTCACTTTGCAAACCTCAAAATATCATTTAAATGTTAGCTATTATTATCATCATCATATCAGAGTAGTTGATGTACAATTTAGGAAAATAAGTATCAAGGGCTCCAGGAATATAGAGATAAAATTGATAATGGAGAAGCCAAAAATGTTTTCCTTAAATGAGCCTGCCAATGGAAATGAATGAATAGTCTGTAAGGGGAGTTGCATTTTTCATCTGTGTCATTGACAAAAGCTCTATCTGACTTGGGTAAGATGATCAGACTCATCCGCTAATTGTGCTCCTCTTATTTGCAGTTTGATAAATTGCAGACTATAGTGAAAAAGGCTGAAAGTCTCCACTTTTAATGAAAGCAATCCTATTAACATATTACTTCTCTAGAGTTTCATTTGATTAACTTTTAGGACATAGATTTATGTGAAGACGAAATCCAAGCAATATATCATGGATTATCATCTCTGTCTGTATTCAGAATTTTTCAAGGAGTTTACAATTTTCCAAGAAAGACAATCTGTAAATAATGATTATCTGAAATTATGTGATATTCACCATTTGTAATTTTTTAATATTTAATATTAAAAGTTTCTGTTTCCCATCGATGACAATTATGCAGGTGTTATAATTTCACTTTGAAAGAAACTTAAATAATTTTGAGATTACCCAACATGAACTTTGTCATAAGGGTCTTAAAAAATTCATGAAGAGACTTAAAGATCATACAATTTTCACCTATAAATTTGAAGATTTCTGAGACTAGAATGACATTCAGTATGATGCTAATTGAATATATTGACAAAAACATTGAATTTATTTCACAGAGTTATCGAAGCTGGGAATCAAAATGACTGTGACAGACTTTAACTTACTGTGTGACCAAAATCTGAAATATAACTGAAAGAAAATTTGAAGGAGATTTTGAATGCAGTATCAGACACATTCTGAATTCAATTAGTGCATTCCAATGTAGATGTATACGTTTGAGCAAATGAATTTTTGGAAGTAACATATATTTTATTCTTTTGACTGTGAGAGAAAACTTTTTGGTATCTAAATGATTATTATCATTCTGTTCAGATCACCATGGCAATAGTCTTTGGGGTAGAGTTATAATCACTCTTTCTTTCTTCAAGGATCTGGGGAAGGTTTGATGATGTGATATCCATCTTAGTTACAAATATTATACATTTTAGCAAATGGGGGAATATAAACACCTTGAGGCCAAAGATGATTTTTAAAAAATTTTTATTGTCCTTGAACAAAATAAAGTACTTCATAAATAGTAGTCACTTAAGCAATGCTCAATGAAATAAAATAAATTATAACAAAAATAACTTAGTAAGCGTAGGGATATTTTTGACAAACACATTCAACTAGTTGGTGCTTAGTTTATGTGCGATGTCGGAAAAGTCATTTAGCTTCTTAGGAATTCTATTTCCTTAGTTTTTATAGCGAGAGAATTAGACTAGGATTAATAGGCCTCTGCAATCACTTCTGACTCCAGATCTCTGGTTCTGTATTTCTATGATCCTGTTTTAAAATTGATCTACTGTAAATATATGTGAAAATAAGTTCTAGATTATAACAAACAATCATTTAAGAAAATAAAGTACTATTTTAAAAAGTTGTTGCAATTATATGTATGTTAGCGTGCATATATATGTATGTATATACTCACAAATTCACATTATCTGCTTTCAAAAGACTTACATGCTCTTCAAGAAAATAGTATAGAAATGACATTCAAGAAAAGATGTCTTATTGGGAAATAAGGATCATAGCATCATAAAGTGGTTTTAACTATTTGTTACATATAAAATAGTGCTCTCATTGTGGTTTGATCCCCCAATCTATGTGAAGATAATTGAATAAGAAATGAGAAATCAGGATAGTAAGCCCCAATGGAATTGTCAGAGAATGAGGGGTAGGAGAACCTACTCTGGTTCTTTTCATCCTCATCTATTTCATGGATCTGTTTTTCTATTCTCTCTCTCTCTCCTTCCTTGCCTCTCCTCTCTTCCTTTCTTTTTCTCTCTCTCTGTCTCTCTCTTTGTCTGTCTCTTTTGATCTCATTAGCTTTTCTAGCTTTATTTGGTTGATGAGTATATAAAACTATAATCTGTCAAACCCATGAATAAGGTGTCAATAGTTCCATAAGAGTTTCTTTCATATTATATCTACAAGAAATATAGAAGACACTAGAAATCTTTTTTGTCTTTTTCGTTACACTTTTAAAATTGCAATTAGAAATTTCAGAAGCATCATCTTGCAATGTGAAGATCCTTTTGTATTTACATTTGTGGAATTTCTCCAAAAAATTAACTAGGAAACTTTATCCATATTAGAATATATACATTTTTAATTGAAAACTATATTTATGTTCTTGAGTGAATATGATTATTATGAAATTTAAAAATATCCTTGAGAAAAGGGTGAAAAGTCCCACCTTCCCTGATATATTTGGATTTAAAGCTTAAGAAAAGTACAATATATTCATTTACTGTGTGCTTAATGTTGAGACATGTAAGAGAATGCAAACTTAAAAATTAGGGCAAGTTCTGAAGCCTGGAGTGTGAAAGAAAGAAATCCAGATTTACAGAAATTGGGCTTTCAGCAGATAAAAATTTTAATAGAAATTGAAAATCTGGCCTACAGCAATTGGTTTAAATAATGCATATATGATTTTGAGTCAATCTATAAGAATAGGATTGAATTGCTACATCCTTTTAGGGGCTAGAAAAGATGAGGCCCCTGGGTACAATTCAGTATAATTGCCAATAGATGGAGCTTTTTCATTAACTATCGAAAACTTTATACTCAAGGTCTCTTCAGGCACAGATTTCTGAAGTTCTGAGCAAACTACTCTCAATCAGGGATATATGCAAGAATTTCCATACTGGTGACATCCCAGAAATATGAATGAGACGAAAAAAGATGGAGGAAGGAAGTATCTCCCTCTCGTCCCCTCCCTCCATCAATTTCATTCCCTGGTAGAGTAGCCCATTAGTGTCGAGGCAATCCATGATAGTTTTAATTACTTATCTTTCTAGCTTCCAGGTACTGAAAATCCAGCCTGTCAGTGAAAAGGAGCAGTGGGAATAATGGAGGACATTTCACATTTCCCTCTTTGATCTAACATAAAAAGCAGTCCTGGGCAGCAATCTATGGACGCAGAGCATGGGATGCTGCTTCAACAATGCTGAAACAGCAGGCGCTCATCAGTTTCCCCACTGATGTTTATTACTTCATTGAAGGCTCATTACATTGACTCTCATGGACTAGAATATATTATGCTTCCAGACTACCTCAATTCTAGTGACTACATTTAATTTAACAGGTGTCTGTTAATTTTCAATTATGTCTTATTCCAGATGCTGGTTATACATAAAGAAAGCACATATGTGCTTGCCCTCAAGGAGATTACATTCTACATTTTTTGGAAAATGAAAGAGAATTAACTATGGAAATACTTTTAACTTTTACTTGGACTACAACTTATAGCTTTCAATGCACTTTTATATATGCATGATATCACTTGACCTTCCTTAAAATCCTTGGAGGATTTTTTAGTTATTATTGAAATGCTAGATTTCAGGATCAGAAAACTGGGACCAAGAGAACCTAATGATTTCTTCTAAGTTACTGCAAGCAAGCAGCAGAATCTGTACTAGAACCAGAATCCAAGTCTTTAGATTTCTATTCTATTTCTATTTATCTACAACAGTATGGAGACAGACAAGCATATGACTGGCTTCCAGCATACGTGGTCACATGGTAAAAAGTTCCTGAGGCTAGGGTTTTAGCTACATGAATTCTCCTCTTGGCTCTAGTGCTCACTATTTATGTAACCATAAATAAGTTATTTGAGTTCTAGAAGGCTTCCTTTCTTTCTCTTCAAAATATGAGATCAGATGCAGTACAATGGAAAATGCAGTGAACTTAAGGCCAACATTGGACACTGGACTTGAAGCAAGTCACTTATTTTGTCTGGGCTTCAGGTTCCTGGGAGGACTGGATTAATTAATTTCTAAATTTCCTTCTAAGGTTAAAATTCTATGATTCTCTGTTTCCTGTATCTGAATTTACAAGTGCATTCAGGATTTTGTTTTCATTCAGCCCATTTCTACTGATTGTTCTTTTGAATGGGTCCCATTGCTTGATAAAAATTGTTTAAAAAAATACTGAGTATCTCACATTCTTGAGCTTACATGTTTATGCACATGCACACACATAATCTTCAAGCATAATTCAAGGACATTTCCTCCTTATTTTATATAATACCTCGTTGAAATATCCAAATAATTTCATTTTTGATAGATGCAGGATTCAGGAAACTTCTAGGTGATGAAGATTGGAAAATATAGTGAGAAGAAAAAGAGGGAGGGAGAAAGAGAAGAAGAAAATCAAAATGACATAGGAATAATATGCAAATTGAGTTCAAATCCAGACACTTAATAGTTCCTAGCTGTGTGACCCTGGGCATGTGACTTAAGCCTAATTGCCTGGGGTGGGAGGAAGAAAAAAAATGGCATACAAATAACAGATAAAAGGTTATAGCATTGCAAAAATTTATTTGCAGAAAAAAGGAATTAGGAAGATTGTCTTTGTAAAATGTGGGTCATGTAAGAAACCCTGAGGTTTCTGAGAGTTAGATGATTCTAGAGAATGCATTCCAGTTAAGGTGGACAGACTTGTTTTTTTTAGTAAAGGATAGGAAAAAAAAAAAAACATCTTTTAGGGTTTTTTTTGAGAAGGAAAGAAAGACAACAAAGTTCCGAAGAGCAAAATATCTCTCATCAACTTTATTTCTTTCTAAAATTTGAGATTTGAAAACTCATTGAAGAAAATATAAATAGTTGAAAGAATTTGCTTCCTACTTAGAAATAAGATTAACAGCTGACTTCTGATTGACTTTTGTCCAATTTAAGCTTCCCAAGTCTTTAGCCTTCTTAAGCATCTTGGGAAGGTTATGTCATATCAATGGGACCACACTTTCTCTGCATAATAGAAAGGTTTCAAAGAACACATTGCTGAAGAGTAAGTTTTAGCATATCATCACTTCCTCTGCTTATCTTCTTCAAGATTGCTTGATGTCCAGAGCCTGCTAATTATCCCATTATTAACTCTTGGAAATTGGCGTTAATGCTTTCAGCACTTCAGTAGTATCGATAATGTTGCAGCCAGATTTTTACATCAGTTAAAATTCATCCATCAAGAGATGGTATTCCCTGTTAGGAAGATGACTGACTTTAAGGAGGTTTATTACTATTGAAAATGCCAGTCCCTTGTAACAGCTTACTGAATGTCCCTGCCACTAGAAAGGTCAGTGTATAAGATGTGACTAATACTGCTGTCATAGAGCTCATATATCTCAATGCCATTTTTATTGTGCCTTTTGTTTGCCACATATTGGATGGAAGCCACATGATTTTTCATCTCCTTCAAAAAGTAGATAATGGATAGCTCTCATTTAAAGGCACAATACTTTCATTAAAAACATTTGGCATTAGATGGATCAGGTCTATCGGCTTTCTTTCTACTTCTTCTTGGTGAATTGCTTAGGGAAAAGCTAAAAGTGACCAAGAGCTATTTCCTGCACTGGATGATCTGTCGATACAGTTGAGCAACTAGATTTTTCCTTAGTTTGTAGGCTTCTAAATGAGTACTCATACAGCAACTTTGAAGGTTACCATTCCCCATTCCTAAAGTTTGGATAGGAGGCAAAGTAATCGAATATGTTGTCAAGGGCCAGGGATTTCTTTCAGACCTGCCTTCTTTCTCTGCTGCCCTACTCTTGCTCCTTCTCTTAGTACTATACAGATTGAAAATGATAAAGAGACTCAATTCCATTGTGGCCTTGGTGGAAATAATCTGTGACATTTTCCAGAAACTGAGTTCTATCCCCTTTACCCCCATCAGTTACATTTCTCTGCACACACATCTATTTTTTTTTTTTCATGGATGAAATGATCATTGTATGGTATAGACACAAAAGAGTAGAAATGTGCTAGATTTGGTATCTGAGGATCTTATTCATTTTCTAATTCTGACATTTAACCTAAGTATGTCTGTTACCTCATATTTAAAATAAGAGATTTGTGTTAGATGGATTCTAAAGTGCCTCTTTGCTTTGAATTTACATTGTATGATAAACACACATACACAAGGAGGACTGAGATAAAGAGAAACAGAGATAGAAACAGCAGCAGAACACTGTATTTGTCTAAACTTTATCAAAAGACCACTATGATCATCATTATTCAGATTGATAATCCTTCAATATGGCAAATTCTTTAATTGTTCAGAGAAGCTGTTTTAGAGAAAGCAACCCATGGATGTGGGGTACAGAGGGTTGAGTTACATTTTTAATCAATTACTTCATTTCCAGGGTCCTCATTTGGCTTCTTTTAAAGAAAGTCAGATGGGAAAACAATAATAAAGCTCGTCTTCTCTAACCCCATCGCTTTTCCTGCTCTTGTTCTTTTCTGAATCTTTCACTTGAATTCACTCAGTTATGAAAGAACAGTTCCTTCTTCCAGCCCAGGCCATGGGCTCGCTTTGGAAAAAATCCAGCCATTCTCCATCTAACCCTGGGATTTGACAGAGCACATACAGACTAGGGGTTTGTTAGATGTAGAATAGGCTTGATGTGCTTGTGGCGTTAATGGGGCTGCTCTGGGGTCACAGGCAGTTCTTAGATAGCGACTTGGATGTCATGTATATCAAACAAAGAAGCTTATCCAGGAAGGCAGGGTAAGGCTGGTGGCATTTGTCACCTGCTAGTACAGAGACACCTCCTGTAATTTCTTGAACCTATGATGCATTACATGATCACTTTTCATCTTCAACTCCTATTCCTGCATCAACCAAAGGAGAGAGGGAAATTATTCTTAAAGTGTTATGTGGAGGATCAAACTGAGGTCAGGGCACCTCAGCTTAACCAGGAAAGTTCTTCAATTTGGTCAGATTCTACAAGCTTTTATCTCTGCATGATTTCTTTATCAAGTTGCAGATTTAACTTGCTTTTAATAGCTTCATAGCTGCCTATACAACAGACCAACCATGATTTTTCAATAAGAATGACAAGATTTCTTATGACAATGTGTTTTTCTCATGTTATTGATTTTTTTTTTCTTTTTTGCTAATGAGGAAGAGTGTAATTGAAATCTATAAGTAATCTAAAAACGTCATCCCTTACTTCAGTCCTGTGTAAAAATAAGTAGGGAAAAAAAAAAAAAAGGACTAATTTGACTTTGGCTTTCCTTGATAGAGATTCTGATGAGCAAAGAGAAGGATAAAAGGTAGACAGACTGAGAAGAAGGAAAGAAACAAGGGACCTAAGTAATCTATCAGCTATAGTTATATTTTCTATAGTGAAAAGTTGACTTTATTTGGGTCATTCTATTATGTTCAATTATATGTAATTCAAATCTAAACAAATAGAAGGCATGGAAAATTTAAAAAGCACTCAGAGAATTGAAATTTCAGATATAAAAAGCCTGGCAAATGCGACCTTCCAGGAAACATCAGTGATGGCATATTAATTGAGACTGTATAAGAGAAGGCAAGGGAAACTTCACAGTATAATGTACGGACAGCTTAGGTTTGTTCCAAATGTTTGGTCTTCATTAGCTCATTCCCTTGGAGATTATAAAGTAGTAGTGGAGTGAAGGTGATAGAATTCTGAATTATTTGTATTAATATTAATGTTATTATTATTATTACACCTACTAATACAACAAAAGGGATTTAAGTCTGCTGCTAATAAGATGTCTGCCCTTGGCCAAGTTATTTAAATTTTCTAAAGCTCACTATTCTTATCTGTAAAATGAGAGGTTTCAGTGAGCTAATTCCCTAAAGTAAGTTCTTCCTCTTTTTTTTTTTTTTTTGTTTATTTATTTTTATACACATTGTTTTATGAATTATGTTGGGAGAGAAAAACAGAGCAAAAGGGAAAACCATGGGAGAGATTAAAAACAAAACAGGAAAAGGAAGTGAACATAGCATGTGTTGATTTACATTCAGTCTCCTTAGTTCTTTCTCTGGTGGCAGATGGCATTTTCTGACCACTTCCTCTAATAGTTTGTGATTATTTTTGGAGGGTTATTAAGAATTAGAATTTCTTGATCAAAGTCTTTGATTAATCTTCAACTAAAGTATAAGGTGATAGATAGGTAAGTCTCTTTAACCTTACTATTTCTGTCTATAGGATATAGGGATTATGATAAACTAATTATTCATTGGAATTTCACATTATAGTTGTAAGAATGGCTGATGGTAAAAATTTGAAAATTCAAAACATTGAAAAATGTTTTATTATTATTAATCAATCACTCAATACTTGTTATTTGCCTACTAGATATCAATGTCAAGTGCTTTTCTAGGTTATATTAATAAAAGAAAAAAGAATGAAAATATCATTAGGTAGAAGATGATCAATAGAAGAACAAAGTGGAAAAAAAATCCCTGTATACAAGAAGCTTATATTTTAATTTGGAGATAATGTGAATAGTGTGTGTATATATATATATATATATATATATATATATATATATATATATATATATATCAGTATCTTCACATGTAATATATATATTGCAAGGTTATTTGAGAGAGAAGACCCTGGCAGTTTGGGGGATGCAAAAAGTTAATTCAGAAAAAATTTTCTTATCTTTAATCTTAGTGTTCCTTTAATGTGTGAAAAAACAGAGAGGGACTCTATGAGAGAGTGTATTCCAGGCATGAAACTTGGTTGATGTAAAGCCATTGAGAATGGAAATAAATTGTACTACCCGAAGAACAGAGAAAACGTCAATTAGATGGATTGTTGAGTTTGAGAGGATAATGTTCAATGAACCTGTAAAGAGAAGCCTGGGATAGGTTATGGAGGGCTTTCAAAGCTAGAAAGACAATGTTACATTTTATCATAATGCCTGGTACAAAGTAAGTCTTTAATAAATGCTTATTTTCTTGTTTCTGTATACTAGAGGCAATAGGAAGCCAGTGGAGTTGATTGTGTAGGAGGGTGAATCATTTAATCAGATCTAAGCTTATGGAAAATTCATTTGGCCTAGGATAAAATGGAACACTGAGAAACTTGAGCAAGAGACACTAATTGAAGGTTAGAAGAAATCTATGTGAGAGGTGATCACAACCTGATATAGGGTATTATCTGTGTGAAAAATGAGAGTGTAAGATGTGAAAGATGTACTTGGTAAAATTTGTTAATTTTTTGATTATGTAGAGTACTGAGGGAGTAGAGTTAAAGATTATGTCAAGTTCACAAGTCTTAGGGATTACAAAGGGGAAAGGGAGACTTGGGGGATTAATGATTTTAGCTTTAGATATGTTCAATTTGAAAATGGTAACATGAGACCATGGATAGATATCTGAATCTATGGGTTATCTCCAAAAAGAAGTCAGTTAAACTAGTTTGGTTATATGACGCTTCTTATTGAGGGAAAAGTCCTGAGAGAAAACTTTAGGACATGATATAGATAATGTAGGTAAATATTGAAATAGGTAAGGTCTTCTATTAAGCCCTTCCCAGTTTCCCAGTCTTCTTAGAATTTACCACCCAAATATTCTCTGGTCCTGTGACCCAGGACTTCTGCTTGTTCTTTGCCCTGGACAACCCACATCCCACCTCTGGACATTTTCTCAGGCTATCCTTTATGTCTGGAATAACTTCCTTCCTCATCTTCACTTACTGACTTTTCTAGCTTCCTTTAAATTTCAATTAATATCTCATCTTTTACGATGTCTTTTCTTTCATTCTAATGCCTTCTCTCTATTAATTATCTCCTATTTAGCCTGGACAAAGGTTTTTAAAAATATATTTAAATATTAAAAATATTTTAAAAAGTATTTATTGACATGTCCCCTCCCCCTTAGATTGTCAACTCTTTGAGGCAGAGATTTTTTTTTTTTGATTCTTCTTTTGTATCTCTTAGCATGTCTGGCACATCGTAAGTGTTTAATAAACATTTGTTGTTTGGTGTGATTGATTGGTGTGACCCAATAGAAGAACCAGGATAAATTTGTGTCACAGAAGACCAGAGTAAAAAGACAATACATTAGAAAATGTTGGAAAATAACGTTGGCAAATGCAGCAGAGGAGTCAATAAGAATAAAACTGAGAAAAGAACATCAATCTTGACATTTAAGACATCATAAGACTTATTTCAGTTGAGGGAGGAGGTCAGACATCAAATTCTATGGAATTAAACAGAATGAGAGGAGAGAAAAGACATGGAGGATTATAGATGTTTTCATAGGGTTTTGTTGAGGAAAGGAAGAAAGGAATGAAGTGACAGCTAGAGGGGATGATAGTAGAGTCTATATAATCATCTTTTTGGCAGGGGTTAATGAGCCTTACACATGTTTAACCATTAAGGAACCAGTTCTAGTACCCAGGGAGAGGTTGGAAGGTAGAGAAGGGTAGAAAAGACATGAGTGAGGATGCAATTTTCTAGAGGATACATGTGAGTTTGGAATCTAGTGTGCCAGCACTGTTGTTTGTCTTTGTAAGGAGCAGGGGCAAGTCTTTGTTAAAAAATAGGAGCATGTAAGAAAGTATTGTTATATGTTTTTGAGATAAAAAAGCGAACGATCACATATCTAATGACTTCTAATTTTTAGTAGAAGAATAGGTAATGACCAAATGAGAGAAGGGAGGATGAAAGGTTTGAGAAAGAAAAAAATAAAAATTAGAATAATTTTTTGGGACTTAAATAGGGACTCCAATATGGAGGAATAAAAAGGATGACCTGTTACAATGACAGTCCAATTGGTTGAATAATGTGAATGTGTCATATTTCCTGTAATACTTCTTCCAACTGTTCTCAATGGAGTTAGGCAAATGATGGGAGTAATTCATGGCTGAGATTTGTAGAAGATGAACAGTAATTAGTCACAGGGCATGGTATTTGATAGCAAAAAATGGCTAACAGGTTAAAATCAGTAAGAAAGGGAAATGAAGTCAGATCAGTGATAATGACTTGAAAATTACTGAGAAATGGAAGTGTCTCAGTAAGAGCAAAGAATAGATTATGGCCAAATAGAATGATGTGAAAGTTTCTAATTGGGGAAGTGATTCACTGATGTGAGGATTATGGTGAAATAAGTACCGCATGCTTTGAAAAAAGTGGGAGAGTGACTGGTGGATTAGTTCTATAATTTGAATTAATTTTTTTGAAAGAGTGGACTTCAAAAGAGGAAAAAATACTGACAGAAGGAGCTAAAAAAAGAGTCTGGAAGTGATTACAGGGGCAAAGAATATTTCAACTATTTTCCAGGTCCAGTGTTGGAATCCTTACTAACTGCTAACTAATTAGAGTTGATCTAATCTTACAAGAAGATGTTTTGGGCAGAACCTGAAACAAGGTACTAAGTAGAACTAAGTTCAATGAGTTCACACCTCCCTTGAAGCTCGTTGGGCCAGAGAGCACTATGGGAGAAAACCCATAATCCCTCTCTCTCGTATCCCACAATTCCTCCCTCTTGGATAAAAGAAACAGACAGAAGCTCTCGGTCAGATTTCAGTAGAGTTACGCCAGAAGCCCTCTCTCCGAGGCAAGGCAGAATATTTTCCACTTGGCTGGCTGGTGGCAGAAGTGTTCTTCGGAGAGTGAAGATGCTACAAGTCGAGATTTCAGCGGAATGACATGAAGAGTTGGAGCTGGCTGGAGGCTGAAGAAAACTGAGGCAGAGGCTGAAGGACCAGACCTTTGGATTTGGTGACATTCGGAGAGAGCTCTTGGAACCAAGCAGAGAGATAGGCCTCTAAGCTAACCGGCTATATTGGGACAATAAAAGATCTGAACTTTTATCACCTGGCTGTGTTTTGAGAAGAAAAAGCTCACCAACATTTTGGCGCCCTGAACGTGGGACAAACAGACCCCTCAGTGGATTTCAGTGGAAAAGCTACGATCCTGATTCAAGTGGAAAAGCCTCTGATCCTGATCCAGTGGAAAAGACTCTTCAACCCAGAAATTAGAGTGAGTACAACAAAGAAATTTTGTTAAAAGAGTTAAAGTAGAATTTCAGCTAAGATGGGACAGATATTTAGAAAAGAGCCTGTTTCTGTTCAAGGAAAAGGAATTAGATCTAGATGAATGGAAATTGGTTGGAGAGGATCTTTGTCAATTCTATGAGACGCTGTGCCACAGTAGGCACAAATGCTTATTATGCCCAGACTATGATGAACATGGAAAGACAAGGTCCTTCTTGGCAGAGGAATTCTAGAGAAACTCGTCGATGTTTTCAGTGCAGAAAAATTGGACATTTGAGAGCTCATTGTAGATATGGAGATAGAGTGAGAAGACAGGGTGAGAGAAAACCCAAAACCCCTGTATACAAGAAGCTTATATTTTAATTTGGAGATAATGTGAATAGTGTATACATCATAAATGAAAAATGAATATATATATATATATGTATATATATATATGTATATATATATATATATGTATATATATATATATATATATATATCAGTATCTTCACATGTAATATATATATTGCAAGGTTATTTGAGAGAGAAGACCCTGGCAGTTTGGGGGATGCAAAAAGTTAATTCAGAAAAAAATTTTCTTATCTTTAATCTTAGTGTTCCTTTAATGTGTGAAAAAACAGAGAGGGACTCTATGAGAGAGTGTATTCCAGGCATGAAACTTGGTTGATGTAAAGCCATTGAAAATGGAAATAAATTGTACTACCCGAAGAACAGAGAAAACGTCAATTAGATGGATTGTTGAGTTTGAGAGGATAATGTTCAATGAACCTGTAAAGAGAAGCCTGGGATAGGTTATGGAGGGCTTTCAAGGCTAGAAAGATAATGTTACATTTTATCATAATGCCTGGTACAAAGTAAGTCTTTAATAAATGCTTATTTTCTTGTTGCTGTATACTAGAGGCAATAGGAAGCCAGTGGAGTTGATTGTGTAGGAGGGTGAATCATTTAATCAGATCTAAGCTTATGGAAAATTCATTTGGCATAGGATAAAATGGAACACTGAGAAACTTGAGCAAGAGACACTAATTGAAGGTTAGAAGAAATCTATGTGAGAGGTGATCGCAACCTGATATAGGGTATTATCTGTGTGAAAAATGAGAGTGTAAGATGTGAAAGATGTGATTGGTAAAATTTGGTAACTTTTTGATTATGTAGAATACTGAGGGGGTAGAGTTAAAGATTATGTCAAGTTCACAAGTTTTAGGGATTACAAAGATTGTGGTATCTTTAAGAGAAGTAAGGGAGCTTGGGGAAAGGGAGACTTGGGGGATTAATGATTTTAGCTTTAGATATGTTCAATTTGAAAATGGTAACATGAGACCATGGATAGATATCTGAATCTATGGGTTATCTCCAAAAAGAAGTCAGTTAAACTAGTGGGAACAGATTTGGTTATATGACACTTCTTATTGAGGGAAAAGTCCTGAGAGAAAACTTTAGAGAAAACCTAGTTAGGACATGATATAGATAATGTAGGTAAATATTGAAATAGGTAAGATCTTCTATTATGCCCTTCCCAGTTTCCCAGTCTTCTTAGAATTTACCACCCAAATATTCTCTGGTCCTGTGACCCAGGACTTCTGCTTGTTCTTTGCCCTGGACAACCCACATCCCACCTCTGGACATTTTCTCAGGCTATCCTTTATGTCTGGAATAACTTCCTTCCTCATCTTCACTTACTGACTTTTTTAGCTTCCTTTAAATTTCAATTAATATCTCATCTTTTACAATGTCTTTTCTTTCATTCTAATGCCTTCTCTCTATTAGTTATCTCCTATTTAGCCTGGACAAAGGTTTTTAAAAATATATTTAAATATTAAAAATATTTTTAAAAAGTATTTATTGACATGTCCCCTCCCCCTTAGATTGTCAACTCTTTGAGGCAGAGATTTTTTTTTTTTGATTCTTCTTTTGTATCTCTTAGCATGTCTGGCACATCGTAAGTGTTTAATAAACATTTGTTGTTTGGTGTGATTGATTGGTGTGACCCAATAGAAGAACCAGGATAAATTTGTGTCACAGAAGACCAGAGTAAAAAGACAATACATTAGAAAATGTTGGAAAATAACGTTGGCAAATGCAGCAGAGGAGTCAATAAGAATAAAACTGAGAAAAGAACATCAGTCTTGACATTTAAGACATTATAAGACTTATTTCAGTTGAGGGATGAGGTCAGACATCAAATTCTATGGAATTAAACAGAATGAGAGGAGAGAAAAGACATGGAGGATTATAGATAATGTTTTCATAGGGTTTTGTTGAGGAAAGGAAGAAAGGAATGAAGTGACAGCTAGAGGGGATGATAGTAGAGTCTATATAATCATCTTTTTGGCAGGGGTTAATGAGCCTTACACATGTTTAACCATTAAGGAACCAGTTCTAGTACCCAGGGAGAGGTTGGAAGGTAGAGAAGGGTAGAAAAGACATGAGTGAGGATGCAATTTTCTAGAGGATACATGTGAGTTTGGAATCTAGTGCGCCAGTGCTGTTGTTTGTCTTTGTAAGGAGCAGGGGCAAGTCTTTGTTAAAAAATAGGAGCATGTAAGAAAGAATTGTTATATGTTTTTGAGATAAAAAAGCGAATGATCACATATCTAATGACTTCTAATTTTTAGTAGAAGAATAGGTAATGACCAAATGAGAGAAGGGAGGATGAAAGGTTTGAGAAAGAAAAAAATAAAAATTAGAATAATTTTTTGGGACTTAAATAGGGACTCCAATATGGAGGAATAAAAAGGATGACCTGTTACAATGACAGTCCAATTGGTTGAATAATGTGAATGTGTCATATTTCCTGTAATACTTCTTCCAACTGTTCTCAATGGAGTTAGGCAAATGATGGGAGTAATTCATGGCTGAGATTTGTAGAAGATGAACAGTAATTAGTCACAGGGCATGGTATTTTAGCAAAAAATGGCTAACAGGTTAAAATCAGTAAGAAAGGGAAATGAAGTCAGATCAGTGATAATGACTTGAAAATTACTGAGAAATGGAAGTGTCTCAGTAAGAGCAAAGAATAGATTATGGCCAAATAGAATGATGTGAAAGTTTCTAATTGGGGAAGTGATTCACTGATGTGAGGATTATGGTGAAATAAGTACCACATGCTTTGAAAAAAGTGAGAGAGTGACTGGTGGATTAGTTCTATAATTTGAATTAATTTTTTTGAAAGAGTGGACTTCAAAAGAGGAAAAAATACTGACAGAAGGAGCTAAAAAAAGAGTCTGGAAGTGATTACAGGGGCAAAGAATATTTCAACTATTTTCCAGGTCCAGTGTGAGGGAGTGTTTCAGAAAAAAAGTTAGATGACTTTAGAAAATCAGTACAGAGGTGACCTTCTAGCAGTATAGAGTTATCACAGGAGTGCCAAAACACAGAGAGAGCTATCCTATAAATCAGTTATGAGAAAAAAGAATTGGGGTTAAAGAAGAGCTTGTTTATTTTGGGATAACAGTTAAAGAGGGAATGCCTCTTTATATCTGAAGATAAGATAAGAAGGAAGAGGAACAAGCATCAATTGTATTAACCATAAGGGAGTTCTTCCTCATAGTATTTTTTGTTAATACTACTTCATGCACAGATTTTAGAATACATGTAGAGATGAGCAATGTAGCTCATCTAATCTCATTTAATTTAGGTTAATCTAAGAATAATCTTAATTAGATTAGTTTGTAGTAATGAAATATGAAGTTTAAGAACATAAAAACCAACTATGTTCCATAAGGGAAATTGCATATTTTGTTTCTAATATAAGCAATAAAGATAAAAAATAAAATGTAAAATTTATATAAATATGTATATTGCCTATACAAATATTCATATGTATATCTACAAACTTACAAGTGAAGTTTGTATTTCTTCTTATATCTTTTTAAAGTCAATCTCCTTTCTCCCATCCATTTCTCCCCTTTACACATACACACACTAACATGTACACACACTAACATGTACACACATTTACATGTGTGTATATATATATACATATATATATATGTATATATATATATATATATACACACGCACACCCATGTATGCATATCACAATGTTGGTTAAATAGTTTGTTGTAGTTATTTTAATTATATACCATTTTCCTTTTTTATTTCCTTTCTTTTTTGTATTAATTTTTATCTTTGGTCTAACAAATAGGTGATCTGGCTATACAAAAGCAGCTGAATTAATCATTACTGCTACATCATTGAATCACTTCCTACTAATTCCATATATTTGCTGTGAGTTTGGCTGAATACCATCATCCAAATGACACTTTAGCTCTGATCTTAGAAAGGAATATACTCCAATTAAATCTAATTCACATTTATTAAGTGCCTACTATATATAGAATGTTATACTAAGCTCTGGATATTAGAAGAAATAAAGTTTAGATCAAATATCATCTTATTATGCCCCAAGTCATTGACCATATACAAGAGAAAAATGAACTGAATATGGAAATGACTATGAAACAAAAACAATGAATGATAAATCTATAAGAGAATAAAAAAGATTGTAGTGTGATCTCAAAGGAGAAAATGTTTGTTCTATCATGGGATAGCCACTTAATCTCAAAATACCCTAAAACAAGTCTCTATGAATTATGAGTTAGAGATAAATTATTGATATACATCCTTGGAGGGAATTTCTAAAACAAGGCTTGCCAACACTGACAAAGTCATAAATTGAAACCAAAAATAAATAGAAAAACTATTGTGTGCAGGATACTGTGCTATCCCATTCTATTATGAAATATGCAAATTTGAATGAGCTCTAAAACTTTTACCTTTGACTTTACAGTCTATTACGGGATGGAAATCATAAACACAAATATTATAATATGATTATCTTCCCTTCTCTCAAATACTAGAACAATTATTATTGACGTGTTTTTACAAATAATCATTTATGCTACAGCGCTATTTTTCTGTGTTATCATCTATAACTATCTTTTAGTTGTTATGTTTTAGTAGCTTTGGAATGTTAGAAATATCATGTACAGACTAATTCTGGCACTTGTTCCAACTATAAAAAAAAGTAAAAGACTTTTTTCTGATTGGACATATTCCCTGTGGAGGGCAAAAAAAAAAAAAAATCTATGCCTTCACCAAAATAGACCTATAACTTTGATTTCAGGAAAATCTTGCTTCAAATTTACCATTAATATAAACTAGTTGTGTAATTCGATGCTTTGTCTTTCAATGAACTTTTTTTCCCCCTGAGGCAATTGAGGTTAAGTGACTTGCCCAGGGTCACATAGCTAGGAAGTATTAAGTGTCTGAGGTCATATTTGAACTCAGGTCCTCTTGACTTCAGGGCTGGTGCTCTAGCAACTGTGGCACCTAGCTGCCCCTCTCAGACAACATTAAAAAAAAAACATTATTATTAATTGTTTTGTTTTTTTCTGGTCATACATATAAACTAATGTTTTAAATACTCATTTCTTTATGAAACCTGTTGGGAGAGAAAAATCAGAAAAAAAGGAAAAAAAAAAACACAGGAGAGAAAAAAAAACCAGAAAAAAAGAAATGAATTTAGCTTAAGTGCTTGGGGAAGAGGATCTGCTTATATTTCCACAGATGAAGAAAGAATCAGATGGCTGACAATGAGACTGTCAAAAGGATTCTTAAAATCTTCAGAAATCATTGGGTTCCCTGAGATGAAAAAATTGTTGATGAGACTTTTTGCAGTACTTCAGAGCTTACAGGAATTATTAGATTCCTGGCACATGAACTAATGGACAATGGATTCCTTATGGACTATTTCTAGGACTTATGGACATTTGTAAATTTTCAGGTCGATTTATGTTGTTACATTACTACTAGCCTGTGTTATATTACTATGTGCTTATGTATTTTAAGCAATTGCAAGAATCATTGGATTTCTTGAGATGAAAGATTGTTGATGAGACTTTTGCAGTAGTTAAATTTTCATGTTGATTCATGTTATTTGTTACATTACCACTAGCCTGTGTTATATTGCTGTGTGCTTTTGTAAATTATGTATAATGCCTCCCATATTGATGGATTTATGTATACCATGTATATCTGTTACAAAGTTCTGGGTTTTCTCTCACCCTGTCTTCTCACTCTATCTCCATATCTACAATGAGCTCTCAAATGTCCAATTTTTCTGCACTGAAAACATCGACGAGTTTCTCTAGAATTCCTCTGCCAAGAAGGACCTTGTCTTTCCATGTTCATCATAGTCTGGGCATAATAAGCATTTGTGCCTACTGTGGCACAGCGTCTCATAGAATTGACAAAGATCCTCTCCAACCAATTTCCATTCATCTAAACAGGCTCTTTTCTAAATATCTGTCCCATCTTAGCTGAAATTCTACTTTAACTCTTTTAACAAAATTTCTTTGTTGTACTCACTCTAATTTCTGGGTTGAAGAGTCTTTTCCACTGGATCAGGATCAGAGGCTTTTCCACTTGAATCAGGATCGTAGCTTTTCCACTGAAATCCACTGAGGGGTCTGTTTGTCCCACGTTCAGGCGCCAAAATGTTGGTGAGCTTTTTCTTCTCAAAACACAGCCAGGTGATAAAAGTTCAGATCTTTTATTGTCCCAATATAGCCCGGTTAGCTTAGAGGCCTATCTCTCTGCTTGGTTCCAAGAGCTCTCTCCGAATGTCACCAAATCCAAAGGTCTGGTCCTTCAGCCTCTGCCTCAGTTTTCTTCAGCCTCCAGCCAGCTCCAACTCTTCATGTCATTCCGCTGAAATCTCGACTTGTAGCATCTTCACTCTCCGAAGAACACTTCTGCCACCAGCCAGCCAAGTGGAAAATATTCTGCCTTGCCTCGGAGAGAGGGCTTCTGGCGTAACTCTACTGAAATCTGACCGAGAGCTTCTGTCTGTTTCTTTTATCCAAGAGGGAGGAATTGTGGGATACGAGAGAGAGGGATTATGGGTTTTCTCCCATAGTGCTCTCTGGCCCAACGAGCTTCAAGGGAGGTGTGAACTCATTGAACTTAGTTCTACTTAGTACCTTGTTTCAGGTTCTGCCCAAAACATCTTCTTGTAAGATTAGATCAACTCTAATTAGTTAGCAGTTAGTAAGGATTCCAACAGTCCAGTGTGAGGGAGTGTTTCAGAAAAAAAGTTAGATGACTTTAGAAAATCAGTACAGAGGTGACCTTCTAGCAGTATAGAGTTATCACAGGAGTGCCAAAACACAGAGAGAGCTATCCTATAAATCAGTTATGAGAAAAAAGAATTGGGGTTAAAGAAGAGCTTGTTTATTTTGGGATAGCAGTTAAAGAGGGAATGCCTCTTTATATCTGAAGATAAGATAAGAAGGAAGAGGAACAAGCATCAATTGTATTAACCATAAGGGAGTTCTTCCTCATAGTATTTTTTGTTAATACTACTTCATGCACAGATTTTAGAATACATGTAGAGATGAGCAATGTAGCTCATCTAATCTCATTTAATTTAGGTTAATCTAAGAATAATCTTAATTAGATTAGTTTGCAGTAATGAAATATGAAGTTTAAGAACATAAAAACCAACTATGTTCCATAAGGGAAATTGCATATTTTGTTTCTAATATAAGCAATAAAGATAAAAAATAAAATGTAAAATTTATATAAATATGTATATTGCCTATACAAATATTCATATGTATATCTACAAACTTACAAGTGAAGTTTGTATTTCTTCTTATATCTTTTTAAAGTCAATCTCCTTTCTCCCATCCATTTCTCCCCTTTACACATACACACACTAACATGTACACACACTAACATGTACACACATTTACATGTGTGTATATATATATACATATATATATATATATATATATATATACACACACACACACACACACCCATGTATGCATATCACAATGTTGGTTAAATAGTTTGTTGTAGTTATTTTAATTATATACCATTTTCCTTTTTTATTTCCTTTCTTTTTTGTATTAATTTTTATCTTTGGTCTAACAAATAGGTGATCTGGCTATACAAAAGCAGCTGAATTAATCATTACTGCTACATCATTGAATCACTTCCTACTAATTCCATATATTCGCTGTGAGTTTGGCTGAATACCATCATCCAAATGACACTTTAGCTCTGATCTTAGAAAGGAATATACTCCAATTAAATCCAATTCACATTTATTAAATGCCTACTATATATAGAATGTTATACTAAGCTCTGGATATTAGAAGAAATAAAGTTTAGATCAAATATCATCTTATTATGTCCCGAGTCATTGACCATATACAAGAGAAAAATGAACTGAATATGGAAATGACTATGAAACAAAAACAATGAATGATAAATCTATAAGAGAATAAAAAAGATTGTAGTGTGATCTCAAAGGAGAAAATGTTTGTTCTATCATGGGATAGCCACTTAATCTCAAAATACCCTAAAACAAGTCTCTATGAATTATGAGTTAGAGATAAATTATTGATATACATCCTTGGAGGGAATTTCTAAAACAAGGCTTGCCAACATTGACAAAGTCATAAATTGAAACCAAAAATAAATAGAAAAACTATTGTGTGCAGGATACTGTGCTATCCCATTCTATTATGAAATATGCAAATTTGAATGAGCTCTAAAACTTTTACCTTTGACTTTACAGTCTATTACGGGATGGAAATCATAAACACAAATATTATAATATGATTATCTTCCCTTCTCTCAAATACTAGAACAATTATTATTGACGTGTTTTTACAAATAATCATTTATGCTACAGCGCTATTTTTCTGTGTTATCATCTATAACTGTCTTTTAGTTGTTATGTTTTAGTAGCTTTGGAATGTTAGAAATATCATGTACAGACTAATTCTGGCACTTGTTCCAACTATAAAAAAAAGTAAAAGACTTTTTTCTGATTGGACATATTCCCTGTGGAGGGCAAAAAAAAAAAAAAAAATCTATGCCTTCACCAAAATAGACCTATAACTTTGATTTCAGGAAAATCTTGCTTCAAATTTACCATTAATACAAACTAGTTGTGTAATTCGATGCTTTGTCTTTCAATGAACTTTTTTCCCCCCCTGAGGCAATTGAGGTTAAGTGACTTGCCCAGGGTCACACAGCTAGGAAGTATTAAGTGTCTGAGGTCATATTTGAACTCAGGTCCTCTTGACTTCAGGGCTGGTGCTCTAGCAACTGTGGCACCTAGCTGCCCCTCCCAGACAACATTAAAAAAAAAAACATTATTATTAATTGTTTTGTTTTTTTCTGGTCATACATATAAACTAATGTTTTAAATACTCATTTCCTTATGAAACCTGTTGGGAGAGAAAAATCAGAAAAAAAGGAAAAAAAAAAAACACAGGAGAGAAAAAAAAAAAAACAGAAAAAAAGAAATGAATTTAGCTTGTGTTGATTTACCTTTAGTCTCCTTAGTTCTTTTTCTGGATGCAGATAGCATTTTCAATCCAAAGTTTATTGGGATTGCTTTGGATCACTGAATCACTGTGAAGGACCAATTTTTTCCTAGTTGATCACTACATATTCTTGCTATTATTGTGTCCACTGTATTCCTGGTTCTGCTTGTTTTGCTCAGCCTCTTCACAATCTCTTCAGGCCTTTCTAAAATCAGCTTGTTCATCATTTTTATAGAGCAATGATATTCCATTATATTCCTATACTACAACTTATTTAGTAATTCCCCAGTTGATGGGCATCTAGTCATTTTCCAATTCTTTGCTATTACAAAAAGAGCTGCTACAAATATTTTTGCACAGATGGATCCTTTTCTGTCTTTTATGGTTTCCTCGCGATACAGACCCGGTAGTGATACTGCTGTGATAAAGAGTGTGCACAGTTTCATAGCCCTTTGGACATAGTTTCAGTTGCTCTCCAGACTAGTTGCATCATTTCACAAAACAATTCATTAGTGTCCCAGTTTTCCCTCCAATATTTGTCAGTATCTTTTCCTGTCATGTTAGCCAATCTGAGAGGTTTGAGATGGCATCTCAGAGTTTTTTTTTTTTTTTTTTTTTTACTGTTCATTTTTCTAATCAATAGGGTTTTAGGACATTCATATTTTCAAATATAGTTTTAATTTCATCATCTGAAAATTGTCTGTTCATATCCTTTGACCATTTATCACTTGAGGAATGACTTATATTCTTACTAATTTGAAACAGTTCTTTATATATTTTAGAAGTCAGATTTTTATCGAAAACATTACCTATTAAGAAATTTTTTTCCAGCTTCATACTTCCCTTTTAATATCATTTGTGTTGTGTGTGTGTTTTGTGTGCAAAATCTTTTTAATTTAATGTAATTGAATTGCCCATTTTGTATTTCATAATGTTTTCTAGTTCTTCTTTGGTCATAAATTCCTCCCTTCTCCAAAAATCTGATGTGTAATTTTTTTTTACTCTTTGCTCTCCTATTTTGCTTTTGGTATCACACTTTATACTAAAACAATGTACCCATTTTAACCTTATTTTGGTATGAGGTATAATATGTAAGTCTATTACAGGCAACTTTTAAAGACTATAAATGACACAACAGGTGCCAATCACAATTATACATGGTGTTTCCCTGTTGGGAATCTGCTACACTGAAGAAATGTCAGGTTCAGGCCAAATTCATAGTAATATTCTTTGTGTTGGAAAAGAACTAGCAACAGTGTTGGTGCTCATCAATTAAGGAATGACTGAAAAAGTTCTAATATGTCAATATAATGGAATATCATTTTGTAATAAATGACAGATATGATGAATTCATTGAAATGATGCAAGATTTGTCTGAAATAATATATAACAAAATAAATAAAACCAACAAAATCGTATACTTTTATTTAATAATTTAAAAGGAAAAATTACTAAAAGGAAGTTAAAATTTTTGCTGTGGTGGGAAAACAGAAAATGGACTAAAGCAGAGATAATTAACCAGAACTATTTATTCCTTTCAGACTGCTAGCAGACAACCAGCCAAAGAATAATATCAGATGAGAAAACATGAAGGGATTGCAGTTTGTGCTAGTAGAGGAAGAACTCATATGTTCACAGATCCATAGAAGAATCAAAGTAAGTCTTTTGTTATTTCATTTTCACATTTTTATTTTCAGGATGTATTCTTCTAAGTACGTAAGTAACTAAGCATTTAGGGAGCTTGAAGTTTGTAGTTTGAAGGATAAGGATGGTCTAGGAAAAAATCTAGAGAATTTTTAAATGTGATTCTCTCATTCTTTTGTTCTTTCTCTTATTTGCTTTGGAATGAAGAAAACATAGGAGCATATTTCACTTACCTTCTACTGTGGAAAGAACATACTTGGCTATTAAAGGATATCTAGTACAAAATAGATTTTCTCTCAGTCAACAAATTAATAGCATCGTAGTTGTTTTCCTCTGTAGGAGAGTGCTGTCAAACATGATGCTAGCAATACTCCAGAGAGTTAATGGAACCAGATGAAAATTCAATTGAGAAATATTTAATGAAATTAAAAATAAAATAGAACATAGATGATGTTAATACGAAGTTTTCTCAGTCAATACATGGCCCACTTTGAACTTTATGTACTATTTAGTAGTATAAGGGAAAGAGTGTTACAAAACTATACAATGTAATTGCCGCTTTCAAGAAACATACTCTAGGGGCAAAATGACTATATGAGAGAATGAGTCAATGAAGCCCCAATAGATAAATCACAAATAAACTTTAATTTAGTATGTGAATTCCTCAACATCCCCTTCCTGAACCCTTCTTCTTTTACCCTATTGCATTTGTTGTATTCACCTTGTTACCAGAAGTTTTCTGGATGTATATTCAATTCACTATTATCTTGTGTTCTCAGACTCTAGTCCAGTGCCTTTTATACAATAAGTGCTTAATGCAGGTATATTTAGTTAATTATTCAAATTATTCATTGTACAATGCATATACATCAGCTCTTACTGGTAATTGTGGTCAGTTCTTTACTATGAAAAAAAAAGCAAGCTATGGATGCTATATATAGCATATATACACATATATGTGTATGTACATATACATATAAACATGTGTACCTATATGATATATATATATATATATATATATATATATATGTAAAGGTGAAAGATAATTGTACTTTTTTAGTCTAATAACATTCTGTTTGCTCATTGTAGTTATTATCTGAGTAAATGTAAATCTCTATAAAACTCTTTGGTTCAATACATACACCAAAAAAACAAACAAACAAAAGGATATTCTTGAAAGAGAGACAAGATGTACAGGTGGTATCATTGTAGGTCGGTAGCTTAGCCCTTTGGATTTAGGGGTTCTAGCTCAAGTGCCATCTGCTTCTCTGTTGTAGTCCTAAAGCTACTCTTTCTAAATAGGAAATAAACTCATCTGTTTCAAGTGGTTTACTTATGTTTCTTCTTGAAAGGAATCTATTACAAAATTTTGTTTGATTCTAATCGAAAGCATAGTAACCTGTTTTAATCACTTTAGCAGTTTTCACTTTGGCCAGTGATCCCTGTGATATTTTTACTCTGGGAATCCAAACAAATGTTTAGATTCCAAAGCTGGAAGTAGGAAAAATGATTATATTAAGCCAGCCAAGATTTATATATGTCTAGTCAAGTGAAAAATTGTTCTTTCTGTAATCGTCTGCTCACATTATTCATTTGTGTCTCTGGTCACTTTTAACAGCCTTGTTTGAGAGAAGAATAAGTTCTATAAAAATATAACTGGAAAACAAATGCAAAAACTACATTCTTCATTAAGATGAAAAGTCCCTGAGAAGCTCATAAGTGAGAAACTAGATCATTGCAGTCATTAATCTTTTGCTGAATGTAGTTGTTTATCAGTTTCTTTTTGCTCTCTTTTCCTCTGTGTGTGTGCAAAAATACAATCAACAAGTCAACTTCTCTGCCCAGCTACTGATAAAAGTAAGTTTCTGTGATGCAATTTATCTTTAAATGAGGACGTTGCTTGATCAACTTTAGTCACTTTCCTAGTGTCATTGCCTCTGGTCATTAGTTTAAACAGTTCAGGATGCAAACATTCAAAGACTCTTCCTACATGAGGAAAAAAATGAAGAGGGTCATGTCATTGTGAGAATCTATCAACTTCTTCCCACTCATATGAGGAGATAGAGAAAATGAAAGTTTCTCATAGCTCATTTTTGCTGATGCCAATTAAATCACTTGTAGGTTTCTCTAAAAACAATCATAACCTTACTTATGTATTCATACTGGTGCTTTAGCCTTACATTGGGTGATTATTAATCACTCAATTTTCCTATTGTAAAATGGGGTTTGCTATTCATATTTAAATTAGCTCTGGTATTTGCTTTCTGCTTATCAGTGGGAGGTTGTATGCTAAGCTTCTGGACTACTAATGTAGAGTTCTGGAAAATGTATAAGCCCTGAAGATGACAGGCAACCTGTTAAAACCTAAAATTTTCATTTCAGAATGTCGAGATGTGGGTCGTGCTCATTTCCGTCGTAGGATATTGGGCTGGTCACATCATTATAAGGCATACATCTTGCTTAAGAAGTAAACCTTTGCTGAGTTAAGAAAAGAAATCACATTTATAAGATGTTACGGAGTGAAAGGGAAATTAAATCAGATGTGATGAATAATGTCTGCCTGAAATCCTGTTATAATTTATCTCACTCTGACTTATTAACCTCCCTAGACAGCCAATGAGTGAAGAGTTTTATGAGATAATTTTCTAAAGTGTCATGAAGGACCAAACATCTTTGCCTTTCAAAGACAATAACTGATGCGTGTGTGGTCCTCAAACGACAAGACTTAAAAACAAATGTTTATATTTGAAGAGGGAACCAGAACCTTTTCTCCACTTCATACAATGAAATTTTTCCTAATGAAATAAATTTTCAGAGATTTACAAAGTTTATACAAAGAAATTATGCCTTTGAATTCAGTTCTGAGTACAGAGTAATAATAAATACTTATCAATTGACTGAATTTTAACTGCATATAAAAATCAAAGTAAGAATTCCTATTTTCTTAGGAATTGGCCTGTTTACCCATCTTTTTAATTTTTGTGATTCTTATTTGACAACCAGTTACCTTCTGGGTCTGTAATTTAGCACTGGACCATCTACCATGGCTGATTATATTCCATCCTCATTCTGTCTTATTGAATCCCTCTGTTCCCTCCAATTTAAGCTCAAGTACCTTCTGTTAGTAGTTCTTTTTTCTTTAATGCTCCTACTCTTTCAACTGCTAGTGTTCTTCTTCCCTACCTACCTTCTATTTTACTTCATATTTATTGTCTTTATTTTTTATCTTCATACTTATGAATCATTTTTTCAGTTAGAACATAAACTTCTCACAAAGAAGAATTATTTTATTACTTTTATTTATATCCCCTGAAACTTGGTGCAGTGCCTGATGACATCCTTTTAGCTTGTGGACTGATTTGTCAATGGCTATTGGTAATGGCAAGAGGCTGTGTGCATAATGTATTAGCTTGTGAGCTTTTGGAAACCAGGGAAAAGTTTTTATCTTTCTTTGTCTCTCCAGAATTTAACTTAATTACTACGATGTTATAGATACTCAATTAATGCGGATTGACTTGACTTTATTTGCTGTAAGGGCTCTCTTATCTTCCCTTATTTCTAGCCAGAGCAATCTACTCATCTTTCTCTCTGTTTTAGTGGATGCAGGAGCAAAAGTGGCCATTCTTTTGTCTTCCTATTCAGTATAGAAACTAAGCCCTTCTATTGGCTCTTCGGCCTTGATCCATTCATGTCTTGGTATGTTTTTGTTAGCCTTTCATTCAACTCTGATGGCTTTATGGGATATGTTGCTGGGTTAAGGGTAAATAACAGGAAGTAATTCATTTCTATCTTCTTTTCAAGAATACTTGTATTTCTTATATTATTAGTATTACTAATAGAACAACTAGATTTTAAGAACACTTGGGAGGACCAAGCTGCCTCAATTAACATGGTGCATTTGTACATAATAGGAAGAATGGTATGAAAATATGTATTTCACAATGAAATTATAAATTATTTCTTGTTATTTATATTTAAAGTACATTTGCATAGCTACTAGAAATTGTGGTAAATTCTTGTAAATTAAAAGAAAAAAATGACATAATTATGTTAGTTCATGCAGTTGAAGTGCCTGATCATTCTTTGTCATCCACTTACAGAAGTCCATGCTATTTTTGTTTGTATTTATCAATTTCCCTGAAAATTCATGTTTCTTGTCTTATTAAATCTGTTTTTCACAATTTCTCATTGCTCTTCTGGAGCTAACCCACCATGTATTCTGTTGTCAACTAATGAAAAAAGTTTAGTTAAATGAACACTGGTCTTTAGAAAAAACAATTAGGTATTTTCGTTACCAAAATCTATGCCAACTGCTTTAGAGTAAAACTAACTAAATATTTTCATATGCTAATCAGTAAGATAACTAAATCAACTTGGAAATATCTGGATAAATTAGCACATCTTTGCCCCCCAGTTTTGGGATGTTTGTTATCATGAGCTTTTAGCATTACCCAGATTCCCCTTAAGCTTTTCCACTTAACAAGCTAGTAAATACTTAGATTAAATACCCACTGTTGTACTAAATGCAAGAGATGAGAAAAAAAAAAGGTTAGAATAGAACCCCTGGTCTCAAGGAACTCACATACTGATGGTAGAAAAATACAAACAATCATGTACATACAGAATGCATATACCAGGAGGAAAAGTATCTGCAGTGGGGTGGAAGGTTCAGAGACAAGATATAAAAGGGTCTTTTGCAGAAGATGAGTTCTGCACAGTCTTGGAGTGGAAGGGGGAAGAATAATGTCCTAGGCTTAGGGGCCAGCTCCTAAAATGGGATGGAGTTGGGAGTGAGTCACTGACATATTTTTTTCATTCATTTTAGTGGTTTTCAAGTCTTTGTGACCTGTTTGGGGTTTTCTTGGCTAAGATATTCAAGTGGCTTGCCATTTCCTTCTCCAAATCTTTTTTAAATAAAAAAAGGTGGTAAACGGGGTTAAATGATTTGCCTCGAGTCACAGAAAATGTCTGAGGCCATTCTTTTTCTTCCAGGCTTGGTACTCTCGCCATTGCACCATTTATTATTTTTCTGAAAACAAACAATAAAACTACACTTACTAACCCATTACTGGTGTGCTCTTTCTCCCCTGAACCTGGCAGAGGGTTTTTTTTATCTCCATGCTTTTTCTTATGCACTGTCCCCTTTTCTTTGTCCACAAAATATTGTTTTGTTTTGTTTTGTTTTGTTTTTTATTTAAGGATCAGGCTAAAAAAATCACATATTCTAGCATTTCCATTCTGTTTTCCAGTGATTTTTTTTATCCTTTAATGCCCAAAAGCCCTTCTTGTCTATGTCATTTATTTGACAATCACTGTGGGGGAGCCACATTGGGCCTACCGATATATGTTACTAATTCACTCTAAAAGGTCTCTGGGTAAAAACATCTGCTGCTTTTGTGCATGTTTCAGAATCACAAACTAATTATTTGTATCAGCTAACTACACCTTCCCAGCAGGATGGACAAATCATTCTGCTATAAGACACATTTGTCTTGGTTGAGGGCAGTATGGTATTTTAGATTTGGCGCTGAAAAGAAATGACAAATTCATAGACTACTTAGCACTTAGTAAAAATAAATATAGTCAGTCACAGGATTAAAAAGATGCTCCTCATGGGTATATCAATGGTTCAGTTGAGGTCAGTTCCCCTGCCTCATAGATTTTTGCCAGGGTGCTGTGCTGATCATACTATAACGAAGTGCTCCTGAATCCTCTTGGTCCAGTCCTTGGCGTTCAAATTATCAGTAAACTGCATCAATGACCTGAGCCACAGCCCACTGAATCCATTAAGTCTTAATGGTGATTTTGATAACTTTTAAGAAAAAATTAAGTTTACCATTCCAGGGGGTAGAGGATGGCAAAAGCCAGAGCTAATTGCAAGCAAGGAAAGACAGAAATCCCTTCTCACTTGTAAAGAGAAAGAACTTATCCTTTCTCAAGGTCTAGCTTCTTTATTCTTCACCCTTTTACTTCTCAATTACTTGAAGTCATATACTTCAGAACTGTTTTCTATTGCAATTTCAACAGAGAGTAAGATTGAAATTTTAAAGGGTAATAGTATAGCTGATCTTTGAAAATTCAATGATTGCTTTCTAATTCCAACCTTTTGGTTCTGTTCTCTATCTCTTATATGATCTGGGATTGATTAGGTAGGCTAGAGGAAATCAACTGATCAGGGACTCCCTAACTCCCATATGATGCTATTTATAAAACAGTTGTTCAAGAATGTGATTTTCTTTTGTGTGTCTGAAAAATCTTTCTTTGTGAACTTTATATGGACATATTTTCATTAAAGTAAATGGACCTACTACTAGCAAATGGCAGGGCCCTTGGGATGATCAGACTTTTCAGTCTGAAGATATATATAATAGTACATTAAATGAATTAAATTAAATTCAGTAATCTATGATCTAGTATCACTTGAATCATAAACAAATTGTTTTCTTGGGCTGGTACCCTAACCAGCTTCTTCTCATCCTTCTATTTCTGCAACTATTTCTGATTTTTTTTCCCCATATCTATCCATAAAAACTCCTACCTAACATTCTGGGTGCCATCCTCTTTGTATTCCATTTTGACTCTCCATTATTTAGCCCTAATTCTATCATGATTGCCATATCTCTTCTTTACTTAAATATCTTTTTAATAGAAGTATATTTACACTTACTAGTACTAATAACCAGCAAAAGATCAGGAATCTGGCCCTCCTTTCTGTCTCTTAAATATAAGAATATCAGAAAGATTCAGAAAGAAAAAATCGTCTAAAAATGTCATGGATAATTCATTCAAATATTATCAATTCCAGAAAGTACCAGCATAACTTTTGGTCACCCGTTGTTAATAGGTTAGTTATTATAACATTATTGGAGAAAATCAATTTCAAATGAAAACTTTCTTAGGAGATTAAGTAGCATTTTCCCCAAGTCATAGGTTTTCAGGAAGCAATTACAAATTGAGTATGTTGTTATTATTCAGACAAAGGTCATTATATTCAGGTAGCTAGTGACAGTGGATAGAATAATAGGACCTAAAGGTAGGAAAATCAAGTTTAGAATGTTCTCAGAAACTTACTGGCTGTATGACCTTGAAAAAGTCACTAACTCTCTGCCTGTCTCCTCATCTGTAAAATGGAAATAATATCTACTTCTCAGAATTTTCATGAGAATCAAATGAATCATTCATAAAGTGTTTTGTTCATTATCTGGCACATAATTAGTTCTTAATAAGTGGTTGCTCCCTTCTATTTCTTTTCCAAAAAATCAAGAACATAGCTTAAAAAAAAAACAAAGATAATTTTCAAAGTCAGTCAGTAAATAAAGCATTTGTTAAGTATCTTTTATTGCCAGGCACTGTGTGAAGTGCTAGGAGAAAAAAGTACATGTTCTCAAGGAGCTCTTTATATAAGGGATGGAGAACACTATTATGGACAAGTAAGATATATACTAGATAAAGTTGAAGATGTTTGAATTAAAGTAAAGGTGTTTGAATTAAGGGAGATCGGGGAAGGAGATTGGAAAGGTAGAAAGGGAACAACCTATGATGCTGTGAATATCAATATAGTATTTTATGGTTTATCCTGGAAATGATAGGGAGCCATTTGGGATTGTTGTTTTTTGTGCAATTATTGTGCGATTTTGTGCAATTATTGTGCAAATTATCCATTTTTATTGTGTTCACGATAGTAGTCTCACTACTATCGTGACAATAAATGTTTTGAAATAAAAACATGCAAATGTTAGATATCTGTATTAATTTGTAATGAATACAATTTGTAATTGATTTCTTTTGTTTCCTTATGTATTTTTGCCCTCTTTAAAGACATTGTTCTGAGGAATTCATAATCTACCTCATGCTGCCAAAAAATGTTAGTAACAAAAAGAAATAAGTTAAGAAGCTCTACTCCAAAGTTTATTATTTATGTAAAGAGTTGTAGCAATACTTTATTAATTCGGAAATGTTCAAAGTAGAATAAAGAAGATTTAGCTCAGATAGAAATGTTTTTTCTTTTAACCAACCTCATTTTGCTAATTCCGAAACTACTTTCTCCCTTATCTTGTAATTAATTTGTCTTTTCCTTTTTTCCTGCCATCTGAGGCATGAGTCCATTTCATTTGTTACTATTTATACCTAATTTGATTCCATTAGTTGGCTGTAACACAAGGTTCTCATCATGCCTTCCGTGTTATTCGGCACTGATTTGATGCATCATGCCCGTCAGAGAGATCATTCACAGTCTTTTTAGGTCTCATGCATATGAAAAATCATACTGGATGACAGTTTCTCCCAATTTAGGGCACCATTCTCTTCCATCTCTGCCTGTATTATTGATAACCCTCATTGGGTAGAAGGGAATTGGCTGCAGCCCAATCTGGAAGAAAATGAAACAGTCCTGATGATTAACTCTAAATGTAACCTTGCTCCACTGTGGATGTTAATCTTGCTTTCTACTGGACATGGACAAACATTAAATGTTGTGTGTTTAAATTTGGATCTGAAAATAAACAAAAATTACCCCTCCCAATGAAAATCCTTCTATTGTGTATAGTACAATTTTATGTCAATTGCTAAAGGGATATTTACAGGTGATTCTAGCATATAAATATGGGATTTGAAAAATATGATGTGACTAGGTTATTTGAGGTGTGCACTTTTCAGCTGTGTTTATTTCATGGCTCAGAATAGACAGAAACTCTAAAATGAGTTTTATTCTTTCTATTATATTTTAGGGACAGGACCACATTCTCTTGGCAATGTTCTGTTATCCTGATTATGATGATGGGGCAATAACCTTCACAAGATGGTGAAGCTCAAAAAATCCAACAAATATTGAACAGGCCAAATGCAAAGAAATCTGGTATAATATCTTGGGCAAAGGGGAAGATGTAAAACTGAATGCTCTTCCCCTACTCAGAGAACTTCCCAGAATTCATTTTACAAGGATTTACAGAATAGCTAGTATGTTCCAAGACATAGCACAGCTGGTGTAGCTTTTCCCCATTTCTTGTACATCTCCTCAATTTCAAATATCTCATAGTTATTTTAATTTGCATTTCTCTAAACAAAAAGTGATTTAGCGAACTTTTTCATATGACTTTAGAAAGCTTTGATTTTTTTTTATTTGAAAACTTCTATTGACTATTTATTATTTGTGGAATTCAGTTTTCTTTATATTTAATAAATGGGGGCCTTTATCAGAGACAATTTGTAAAAATTGTTTCCCAGCTTTCTATTTTCCTTCTAATCTTGAATGCATTGGTTCTGCTTTACAAAAGCTTTTTATTTTAATATGATAAAAACTATCTATGTTATATTTGATAATTCCTGTAATATGGATATTATACAACTTTGTGCATCTATATTTAATATTGATATTGCTTCATTGTTTACAGTACTTTTAACAAGATGTAATTTCCTTCCTCATCTCTTTAATTAGGCCTATTTTTGCTTTTAATCTGAAATCAAGATTTCTACCACTATTATTATTATTTTATTATTTTTAGATTCTGGTCTATCTTCTTAGTTTGACTTTATGTCTTTCTTTCTCCTTCAAGGGTGTTTTTTTGTAAACAGTACATTATAGCATTCAAATTTTTGATCAACTCTGCTATCCCTTTATTATTTTTATGTCATTTTCTCAAACTCACCTTATAACTGTTCCCTCTGTCTGTCTCTCTCTCTCTCTCTATCCCTCTCTCTCTCTCTCTCTCTCTCTCTCTCTCTCTCTCTCTCTCTATATATATATATATATATATATATATATATATACATACATACATACATACATACATATTTCTTCTAGCTGTACTATTAGCTATGTGATTTTTAAAAATTACAAGTATCACTTTCCCGCGTAAGGATGTAAACACTTTAACTTTATTAAATCGCTTATGTTTTCTTTTCCCTTTCTAAACCATTTATGCTTCACAAGGGTCTTTGTATTGAAGATCAAATTTTTGGTTTAATTCTGGTCTCCTTATGAAAGCTTGGAATTTTCCTATTTCATTGAATTATTATTTCCCCCTTGATGACTTATGCTTAATTTCACTGTGGTTTTTTAGCCCTAATTCCTTTGCCTTCTAGAATATCATGTTCCATGACCTTCAGACTTTTAGCGGCTAATTCCTGTTTAATCCTAATTGGGGCTCCCTGATATTTGAGTTTTTCTTTCTGGCCACTTGCAGTATTTTTTCCTTGAGCTAATAATTCTAAAATATATAAACACATACATTTGCATGTGTGTGTGTGTGTGTGTGTATAAAATGTTCTTTGGAGTTTTTATGTCAAAACATTTCCTGAGGTGATTAGTTTGATACCATATAAGAATGGCGGATGGAACCAAAACAAAGTGATCTATACATCTGGCCAAGCTTTTCAGTATGCGTCACATTTACTCACATATCTATGTACAAGTTGTAGGAGAATTCAGAACATCGTGTTCAGTGTTCTATCTCTTTGTTTTGGTTCCACCCCCATTCTTACATGCTCATTGCTTCATGGGAGGGATATCTTGATATCTCAGGAATATTCTTCAGGGAAAGTTAAAAGATCCTGTAAGTCAAGAACATGCTTTTGATCTCTTCCCCCACCCCAATACCTATCAAGCTATCTATACGATGTGGCAAACTTAAACAAGAATTTTTTCCAGTTCATTTTCTTAAACTTGTGTTAGCAACTACTTTAGGCCTCTACTAATTACTTGCTGGTCCAGATCAAAGCTGGGAGTCTCTCAAATGTAATAATAATATTAATAGTGATTGTAATAATATAACAATAATATTGACATAATACTTTAAGGTTTGAAAAAAAACTTTACAAATATAGTCTCATTTTATCCATAGAAAAATCCAGTTATTATCATCACTATTTTTACAAGTGAGGTAACTGATAGAGACAGTTGCTAAGTGGTTTGCCCAGAATCATTAAGGAAATAAGGGAAGTAAGGGGAGCTGAATGTAAAATCAGAAATTTAGGCTATGATCTGATATCTTTGCTTTTTACTTGTTTTGTTTTGCCATAAAATGTATTAGGAGTTAGTGGTCTTCTGTGCAAGGATTGAATTTCATGAAGTAAGTTCCTCAGAAGCCAAAGTCATGGGTTTGGCTTTGTTCTCTCTGAGAACATCATAAGTCCTAAATCAGATTTAACCCCCCCCCCCAATGTTCCTTTTTCCTTACTTTCTGTATTTCACCAGTTATAACCATCACCAACCCCAAAGCTTAAATATAAGAGCAGAAGTAACGTATAGCAAATACCTTGCTTTCCCTTCATTGTCTGTCCTTATCTTCTTGTGAAATGAGAGAGCATCAGCGCATCCCAGGTTTAAGGCCTGTACTACTTTCTATAGATGTGAAGATGTTCAGCATTCTTGCCTCTAGCATTCAAGGTATCTGTAAAGAATATTCTATATGAATATAATTCTGATATGCAAGATTTATGAGCTCTCTCTCTTTCTCTCTCTGTGTCTCTCTCTGTGTTTCGGCCTCTTTGTGTCTCTGTCTCTCTCTGTCTCATTCTCTATTTTGCCTCCCCTTTCCCAGTTATTAGTTGTAGATGCTGATGGACCATAGAATCATTCACTTAGAGATCATTTGCCAATAAAGTAGAAGTAGTATCCTCTACCCACACGTGGAAGTCTGTGAAATAGCTGTAACATAGAAATTTAAGTGTTTAGTAGCATTATAATAATCTTTTCCTTTCTTGCTTTTACTTCCTTTCCATAAAAACAAGACAAAATAACAGACAATTTCCCCCCAAAGAAACACCTCTAACAACAATAACCACCACACACTGACAGAAGTAGCATTCATATAGCTGTACTTTTTAAATTCCAAGACTAACTGGCCAATTCTGTAAAAAATGATGGCTATAAGCCTAAACTAGAACTCAAATTATGTACCAAGAAATAGAAGTATATTATAATCTTTTTATGAATGACTTTAATTTCAGTTCATTTCTTAAGAGTTTGTGGAAAAAAACCACCTACCTTCTCCTTCCAAAATTCCTTCTGTTTTCTCTTCATTGGTCATCCTTCTTTAGTTAAAGGAGAACTAAGATTAAAAAAAATACAAAATAAACTTATACTTCTTTTCAGATATTTTTGAACAATCAATTTCTTCCAGCTATGTAGATTCAATTAAATAAATACCAAATTAATGTAAAATATTATTTCTATATAAAACATCCTTTTTCAAAATAATACATGACATTAAAATATATTTCTATGTATATTTAAGCATAGGTATGTGTTGTAATATCTTTTAATATTTATACTTATATACTTTATGCATATTTATGTATGTATTATATACATATATAATTTTAATTTAAAATATCTTTTATACTTATAAAATATACTTTTAAATATCTTATTTCCTTATTATTCAATAGTAAAATAAAATTTTAAAAGACAATCTACATATTTAATAGATAATTGGGAGGGCTAGATCAAGAAAACCTTTAAACTTACTTTTTGGTTTAAGATCTAGTAGGTAATTCATTTACCCTTCATTTATTTGGGAAGCTTCCAAAATCAAATTTTAAGACTTTAGTGGTCATTTTCAAAAACCCAGTAAAAATCATTCAAACTGAGATTCCTGTGTCTAAAACATGATGTTTCTAAGTATATCTGTTCTTAGAGGAGAAAAATCATTGACAAATGTGGACTCACAATATTGAATTCTTACTCATAGGTATTTGTTGTCATTACTAATTAACGTTGTGCATCTACCACTTACCACATATTTGGAGTAATAGTATCACTTAACTACTATGTCCTCCAAATGAGAGGATTGTATTATATAACCTCTAGGGTCCTTTCCAGGTCTCAATCCATTATTCATTTTTTTTTTTTTATCAGAAGCTCAATATTATTATATTTAGTTGGTAAGGGCACCTAAAATTCAACAGAAGCCCAACACAGTTACTCCTTTTTTATAATTCCTCATCCCATATATATTTAAGTACTTGCAATTTATTTTTTTTAACTTCAACCTGATTTTTTAAAAGAAAATGTCTTTGAAAAACCTAGGAAATCTCATCAGACTATCCTTTTCTTAAGCAGCTATGACAATACAATTTTCCCATTGTGAAGACAAAGCAGCTTATATTTTCACTTAAATAAAGAAAAAAAAGTTTGAACTTTAAAACTTATGACTAGAAAAGAAATCTTGGGAAGGAATATTTGCTTTGCTAAATTGGTTTTAAATTAACTTTTCTATTGACAACGGAAAATGCTGCATAGAGCATGTGCAGTGGGAAAGCTTGGTTAGACTGAATACTTAATTACTCAGTTGTACTAGAGCTTTACATTGCTGCTACTTGAACAAATAAGGAGCTATTGGATTTTCTGAAATAAGAATGTGAATAGTATCTTGTACATAGAGAACTTTTCCGTGTAGCTCCATGAGGTTTGGAAAATTCTTCTTTCAGCTATGCTTTAACTACCTGCTTGAAGAAAAATGGGTATGGGAGAGGGATTTCCACTTCCTTACCTAGAGAAATGAATGTCAAGCTAAGGTGATGACCTTGAACATTACAAATGTGCCTTTAAAAAATAAACAAACATATTTCATTGACTCAAGAAAGGATTTATAGCTAATTCGTTTGGAGATAAAGATCATTTTTATAGACCTTAATTATTTTTATGATTTTCACATACAATTTAACGCCTCTATTTAAGCATCAACCAATTTTATTTATTTAGCATTTTCAATCATAAAATCATAAACTTAACTGTGTCTAAGTCAATGCTATTACTTTACAAATCACTAAATTGAGAACAAGTAAATGTATGATATCCTCAGTCACACAAAAAAGTGGTAAAGATGGTGTGATTTAATTTGAAACTTTGCTGAGTTTCAATTAAAAAGTAGGTACAGTATAAATCTAGTTCTTCAGCTTTGGCTGCTCAAAATTTTTTTTAAAAAGGAGGGTTACTTTGTATAAAACAAACCACTAATGTGAACAATCTACATTTATACTTGTTTAGCTATATTAGAACACTTATCTTTCTTCTTAGTATGAGTGTAGTCATGAAAACAGGAAAAAAGAACAAATCTCTCATTTTTAACTTTCCTTCATTAGAAAGATGCTGGCAGAAGTCATTTGACCTCTTCTAGTTGTCAGATTTGTTTTAAAAATGTATAAAATATATATTAAGTCAAGCTTGAAACAAAGGTAATCAATTGTTCTTGACATTAAAAAGTCATAATCAATTTGACAGCAAAATGATAGATTCTTTATTTAGAATACTTAGCTCTTCAGAGAACTAGAGGAATTATAATTAAATGTCTAAAATTTAAATAGCATCAAACTTAAGACCAGAATAACTTATTTAATAAAATATAACATTAATATATTTATTATGTTTTAGATATTTAAAACCCATTCACATCTATATAGTTGAATTGGATTCCTATGCTAGTCTGAACAAGTTTCCCAACAGCAGGGCTAGGTCAAAAATTAACTTTTCTCCAAGATTATTTTGAATCATCTTTAGTTTGAACATCAGTGAATACATTAAAGCCAAATTATTCATTTTTATTATATCTTGGTGAATTTTCATGGTTTACTTAAAAAGATTATTAAAACTTAAAAATTAAAAATGTGCTCCATCTTTCATTTCTGCATCCTATTGTCAGCATGTTAAAGAGTGAAATATATAAATGTATCAATGCTTCTAGTTATGAGAAACCATAAAGAAATACTTAATAAAAAACAAAAAAATGGAAGTTATTCTTTTGTTCCTGGATTAAGGAAATAACATCCAAAAGTTAAGAATTATGAAAATATTCCTTTGATTGAACATAAATCACATAAGAAAGAACAGATAGAAAGAGAGATTGATATTCTTATCTGTAGAGTTTTGAATGATCACATCTGGGACAAAAATAGAGTAAATCTAGTTATCTTTCATGGGAAAAACTTTTTAAAGTATTTCAAGACAGGTATGGAATTCCCCTAAGACTTCCCATCCTCATGCTAAAAATATATAATTCCTTTACCTGATCCTCAGATTAATATGATCTCAAAGTTAATATGGCCATATCTATTGAACAATATAATATTTCTATGTCCACACTGGCTGATTTTAAGAACATCTAGTTCACACAACCTCCAGATAAAAAGTTAGTTATTGAAATAGTTTGTGTGAAAATAAAGGCAGTTGAGGCTATTATTGTGGTGAAATCCATGGAAAGGCTGGGATGCCTGAGTGCTATTTTAGAGACAAAATTGACTAAATGGCTGAGGGAAAGGTAAGAAATCAAAGGTGTTTGACACTTTTGATCTGGGTGTTTAGAAGAAACATAATGTCAATAACCAAATAAGGAAGTCAGGAGGTGGGTCAGAAAGGAGAGCAAAGATAGTAAGTCTAGTTTTATACATGTTCATTTTGAATTATTACTATACCCTGCTTTATTATTTTCTTTTAGACATATTTTTAAATTAATTTTGTCCAGTCCAAGATTTTGGGTCTGTATTATTACTGGGATATCTATATAACTTTTCTTGAGGAAAGTATTAAAATATGTCTGAAACTCAGGGTTGGCATTGTAGATATGAAGTTCATTCACATATATGCAAGAGCTGAAACCTTGGAAATGAATGAAAATATTTTAGAGAGATAGAAAAGAAAAGAAGGTCAAAGACAAAGTCTTGGGTATTGTTTACTTTAATGGACCTGTATAACAAAATAAGGGACAGTAATAATGATAATAATTATTATAGCAACAAGAGAAAGATAGTTATCTATAATCTAAGTGAGGGTCAGTGGTGGGAAATATTATATGTTAAAAAAGGATAAAAAAAAGCCATTGATTTTCACTGATCAAGCAATCACTGGTGACTTTTGACAAAGCAACTTCAATAAAGTAGTTGATATGAGACTAAGAAGCTAAGAGGATATAAAATAAATTGATGATGACAAGTTGAAGATATTTTGGGATTGATACTAAGGGATTTGACATTGATTAGGAAGGAAAGATATAAGATAGCAGTTCTAAGGTCAAGGTCAAAGTAAGTCTTTCTTTCTTTCTTTTGCCAAATAGGGAAGATTTTAGGCAAAGAAATGATTCAATGGAGAAGAAACATTAAATGTATAGCATGTAAAGGGGATGATTGAAGTCACAGAGGAGGTAGATGGAAATGGGATCAAGGTAGATGAGTTAGTATTACAAAAGAGGAGAGGGCAACAGGATGCATCAAGATAGAAGTTTTGTGGTGTGGTGAGAGGAATTTAAGAATTATTTTAAGTTAGGCTTTTCTTAGTGAAATGGGAAGTAAAGTCATGTGCTGAGATTGGGATATTTGAAGTAAGATTGGAAATCCCCCCCACACTTAATAGTATTTTATATTTTCCAATCATTTTCAACATTCTCTTTTACAAGATTTTGAGTTTCAAATTTCTTTTTTTTTCTCCCCAACATGTCAAACAATCTGTTATAGGTTATATATGTATATCATATTGAAAATATTTTCACATTAGTCATGTTGTAAAAGGAAAATCAGAACAAAAGGGGAAAAACAAAAGAAAGAAAGAAAAAAACTTAAAAGTAGAAATAGTGTGCTATGATTTGTATTCAGAATCCAAATTTCCTTCTCTAGATGTGGATAGCATTTTATATGTCATGAATCTTGTAAAAAATATTTTGGATTATTGTATTTCTGAGCAGATCTAAATCTAAATATTGTCTGATCATCATATAATATTGCTATTATACTGTATAATGTTCTCCTGGTTCTGCTCACTTCACTCAGCACCAATTCATGTGAATCTTTACAGTTTTTTCTGAAATTTGCCTGCTCACCATGTCTTGTATCACAATAGTATTTATCCCATTCAACAAAAAGAGTTACTATAAATATTTTTGGACATGTGGGTCCTTTCCCATTTTTATGATCTTTTTGTAGGACTAGGAGTGTTGAGAATCAAGTCAAGATTTAGAACAAAGTGATATAATTCAGGGTTTCTTCCCCTTGCATTCACTTTTCACCCAAGAATTTTTATGTGACCCCTGGTGTGTGTGTATGTGGGTATGTGTGTGTGTGTATGTGTGTGTGTGTGTGTGTGTGTGTGTACACACATACATACATGCATGTAAATCAAACATTTAGTGGTAATAAATCATAAAGATATTTATTTTAAAACAATTCTGGGGCACACATCTAATCTAAGATTTATTAAAGATGAATGCAAATCTGCATATGATATACCATCTTTCAAACCAAAACCTTGGTTCATCTATAAGTTTTGAAAAAAAACAAAAAAAGCAAAACTTTTAATACTGACATAGTATACAAACTCGAATTTTATCAAAAATTTATTCATTAGTTTGTGTAGCTTAACCCAAAGCAAAGCACTGAAAATGCTTAGATGGGCTTTAAATGAGACGAATGTACTTATTTACTTTTACATAAAGAATTAAATCCTGCTGGAATATGTTATGTCTTTTACTGTTGCCAAAATTTTTTTGCAACCCCTACATATAATTACAACACCATCTGGGATTGTGACCCACAGTTTAAAAGAAACTCATTATAACATGATTCATAAGTACCAACGAAGGTCAAACTGAAGTTATATATTATTTATTCATAATGAATTAAATGAACTATTTCTATGCTTTTCTAGCTATCCTATTTAGCCTTAACATGAAAATCACAAGATTTAATTGGGATTACTTTTCATGTTCAATCAATCAACATTTATTAAGTGCCTAGTATGTTCCAAGCACTGTGCTAAAACCTAAGGATGCAAAAAAGGAAAAAAGAGATTTCTTGCCCTCAGGGAGCATATATTCTAATAAATGTGCTGAGGTGATATATGCCAGTGATGAAATTTGGAATTTACAAAGCATAAATGACACAAGGCCAATTGGAGAAAAGTATTCTAGGATGTTAGTAAGACTACTGTGGAAACGACGTGAGTAAAGAGCTTACTTTTTCAGGTAGGATGGCAAACAAAGTCAGAAGAAGAATAACTGGTTCTAAACATGTAAATACTTCCCCAAGTAGACTATCTGTTCTGAACCCTCCTATAAATATTATCAGTTCCCCTTATTCCCACAATTAGAGTATAAGCCCTTTCCGAATAGGACATCTCATTTTTTATTTTTCTATCCCCAGCATTTGGCAAAGTGCTTAACATGCAGTAAGTGTTTAATAAATGCATATTAATTCATTGTAAACTACTCCAAAATGGAAATTATCTCATACTTCTTTCCTATTCCCCACAGAACCCAATATAGTGCTAAGCACATGATAGATATCCAGTAAATACTTGACTGGCTGATATTTTTTAGCCTTCTCATACTTATCTGCTTCTGTCATCACTATATCTTGCCACATTGAACTCTTATAATCTATGCGTAAACGTAGTCACGGAAGGTGTCAAGGAGCTACAATTATCACTATTGTGATAGTATGGTATTTTTCACTCCAAATTCTACATAAAACATTTTCAAGTTTGAAAAACGTGATTAAAGATGGATAAAGCAGTAATAATTCGATTTCCTCAATGTTTAGGAAACTTTTATGACTAATAAGAGATGTCTGTCATAATACAAGAAAGAAATCCAGATTGGGTGTAATATATTTTGCTTTGTTCAGTGATACATATACTGTGTCTCATAAAGGAATTTAATATTCTTTCAAGAGCTGATAAGAATTATTGACAGGTGGTAACAGATTCAGTTATCTGCTTTTTGTAACTTTGGGTATTTCTTATTAAATCTCTGGAAGCTGATATTGTTTTTCTGATAACCTATTTTGTTAACGTTTGTTGCAAAGTTTAATTTCCTAATATTTTTGGAACATTAGGAAGGAGCCATCTCAGCAAGCTTCAATCTTCTTTCTCCCTATTATCTACCACCCATCACAGTGTCTCACTTACATTATCTCCGTTTTCTCCCTCCGTAACTTACTCCCTCCCTCTTTCATGTGAGAATTCATTTATCTTGGAGGTGAAATAAAAACTTTTCTAATTAAGAGGGTTAGTCTTGTCAAACATTTATTATTACACCAAATGAGAAATTGCTTCCTTCTGAAAAGAGATTCACATAACTTAAGGAAAAAAAAATGTAGATTTCTTCCAGGAGGAGCTTGCTTTATAAACTTTCAATCCCTTCGATTGCTTTCTGTAGAGCCAGCTCATAAATGATTCATACGTTGCCCAGAGGTATAGTTAAGGAGGGCAAACCGATGTCAAGAATACATGTTTGTGTAAAGCTCTATTAATAATGAATTAGCTCTCTTATAGGGCACAGGATATAGTGTCTCTATCTAATGAATGGCGAGCATTAAACTTGGCTATTTCTTTTATAAAGAGAATATCTCCCTTACAAAGCTAATATTCACCCTCAGATTCTTTGTCATGATCTTTTGAGAACTATAACAAGTTGATTAATGCTAAGAAAATCAAAGTGAACATCATATTTGTAAAACTTAACTGTGGACTTGATTTATTTTGTACTTAAAAAAAAACAATATATTTTATAACAATGGAGTTTGTGATGAAATGCATTCATTTTTTGCTCCAACATAATTCAAAAGGCATTTCTAGACAAAGCTTAAGTCATTACTGACTATTATAATTTTTGATAAGCAACTAGGGTTAAGTGACTTGCCCAGGCTCCCATAGCTCGTGTCAAGTGTCTGATGCTGAATTTGAATTTAGATTCTTCTGGCTCCCTGGCCGTGCTTTATCTACTGGTCTACTCAGCTTCTTGATGACCATTATTATTGGAAAGCAGTAGAACTGCAGATATAGTTCATAGTAAATTTGTGTTTTTTTAATACTTTATGTTTAATTGTATGTTATTTTATTAATTCTTTCTCTTACATCTGGAATCCCCTCTTTGCTCACCTTCATGTATATTAATCCCCAAGTTCCTTCACAGAACATGTCAGGTACTAATACTTAGATGAAGCCTTTCCTCATTGTTTCACTCTTGGAATTGCTTGATAATATTTTGAGTCTTTATTTACATGTATAATTGATATATCCCCCTAAGAGAATTTATTTTATTTTGTTTTTATCTTTGCATTTCCAACACCAAACATCGTGGCTTGCACATTTTAAGATGCTTAAGATATATTGTTGAATTGACTTTTTTTCTGAATTGATGCAAGCATTAAGTCAGCAAATATTTAATAAGAAGCTATTATGTGAAAAATACTATGGAGGAAATTCATGAGAGATTCACTCATGTTCCCTTGGATATTCCCCTTTCTAGTCAAATAGGGATTCAATTTGACTAACTTTTTTGATGTCATTAGATATCAATTCTTAAGCAAGCTTCTTTATATCTCTGAAGCTTGTAACCAGAGCCATAATCAGGGCTTTACTTGAGTGGGCTGAAATTTAGAGGGTGCTGGCCATTATTATGCTCTATTCCACAAGGAAACAACAGTTTAGTAACAATTTGGGAAGAATCATTCATTAAAATATGAAGATTACAGTGTTTACTTTTAGACTGCTTCACTAGCATCGTTCTTTTTTACTCCCTTGCCTCTATTCACACAAATTCATGTCATAGGATTTGTATCTCCCTATACCTTAATTTCAATTGTCCTGAGTGGGGCTGCTAGGTGGTACAGTAGAAAGGTTACCAGCCTTGAAGTCGGAATTCTGAATTCAAATCTGGCCTCAAGACACTTAACACTTCTTAGTCTTGTGATCCTGGGCAAGTCACCTAACCCCAATTGCCTCAGCAAAAAAACAAAATAAATAAACAACAAAAAAAGTTGACCTGAGGAATTTTTCAGGGTTTCTTGTCCTGAATCTTTTAGTAAAGTTTACTCAGAGTATAAAAGATGTTATTTATAGCTTTGGTGCTGATCAAAGTATATGCAATTGCTTTGCCTTTTTCATAAAATTTTATTGTTTTGTATAAACTCAAGCTTGCTGGAAAGTTTCAGTTTCTACTTCATATTTTAAGTCTAATTTGCTACCTACAATTAAGAGATTAAAGCAGAAACATGATTTTGATCAAGAAAATAACAAGAGCACAAGGTAATCTCAAAGTAAAAACAGCTAAGATGCCCTTAAAGCTTTTGTGTTTATAATTCTTCTGAAAGCAACCAGTCAAAGTGAACCTTATAAAGAAGTCAATTAAACTTGCAGTGTAGTTATGGCTCTATGATTAGCTGCAAATTGGCAGATAGTTCTGGAACCCAGTTTTCTCAGCCATCTAGTGAGGGTGGTTGATCCCTTCTAGATATGATACTATTTTATTCTCTTGGGTATATCAGAATTCAATACTGTGAGGGATCATTTCCCATCCATGGATGTAGGTCAGTGTGTCTAATTTATCTACCTAACCATAGCTTATGCAGGACTGCTATTACCCTTTCTTCTTTCTCTCTTTCAAATTTTCTCTTCCAAATTGCCTTCAGTTTATTTGCAATCAGGAGGGCCTGGATTCAAGTTCCATCTAGATGTTAGTTTTGTCATCCTGAGCAAAATCTTTCTGTATCCAATTTTCCTCATCATAAGAATGGGGTTAGGGAAGGAAAGGACAAATAAGGACTTTCTTATCCCTAAAATGTGATCTCTGTCACCTTGATTGGGGAAACTCATCACATATGAATTTCACCTCTAGACTATTGTTGCCCCACTGATTTCTGTAATCTTCCATTGATTGATAAAATGGGAAGAGTAGTAGGTTTTGAGTTTCAGGACCTGTTTCCCACATTGGCTCAGTTATTTACTATCTCTGTGATATGGGGCAAATTCTTTGACCTTGATTGTTTTCTGTTCACTATCGAAAGTGATCTTGGTCTCTCTAAAATCTCTTTCAAACTATAATACATTGGTCATTGTCTAGGTTTTTATGCCCGTGTTTTCATTACCTTACCAAGGGGCTTCTAACTTTTCTCAATTTCTTATTCATTCTTTTCTCTGATATGATATGTTCTCTGGCCTAGGAAAACAGCAACTTTCTTTTATTCTTATTCATTCACTGAGGCAAAGATGAGCCAAATAAAATACACACATACCCAGAAACACACATGTATAAATAAATAAATTTGTGGGTAAATAAGTAAATAAAAATCCTTCCTTCCCTCTGTGACCTAATATATTGACTTTTCTGACTTTCTTCCACAATTCAATAAGAGAAAGATACAATCTTAACTAGAGAAAAGAATTAGTTAAATTTAGTCTATCTCTCTCAAGTCTTTATTCCTGCAAGGGAAGAGACATATCATTTAGCTTCCCCCCACTTCTCCTTAATAAATCAGAACACAACCAGCGATCTTAAATTGATCTGAATTTCAATCTTGAACAGATTAGAAAATAAGCATTGGGGTTTTGGCGAAGCAAATAAAATGCCTTGAGAAAGAAGGAAGCCTCTAGAAAGAAAGGGAAACCATAGTGTTGTTATCAGAATAACGAGTATACTTGTATTCATGCATAAATTCTCTTCACATAGCTCAGTGGCAATTACAAAGATCATTTGAGTTTATCTTATTTGATCTTTGTAATGACATTTTGAGGTTAGTAGGTATGAATTATTATTTTATAGGTGAATAAACTCAAGCAAATTGCTGTTTAAATGATTTATCCTAAGTAACCAGATCTATTGAGTGATAAACTTGAATGATAACTCAGGTCTTTTGATTCTTTGTCAATATCAGTAACACTGCATTTTGAGCCAAATTGGTTCTTGACAAACCTTTAAGCTCTACACTTCAGGATAATGTCCTGTTTCTTTTGATTATCATTAATTTGTTTAAATGAAATATATTTTATTATAAACTGGATAATCATCAGCAAATGTAAATGTTCAAAAAAGGAGTATTGTATGACATATTGCCTCTTATTGAAATAATAATATTCTTGCTTTCTGACATTTTATTAGAAACACAAGATATTTTATCCACTTCAGTACGTATTATAATCTCATGGATGTAACTATGCTCTCAAGCTGATGCGGTTTCACCCTGTGGTGGGTCAGGTTGCCATTTGATTGTTTGTGTTTGGTGTTTGTCTATGACATCAGAAAGGTGAAGCCATGACTCCCAAGTGGGATTGGATTTAAGTGAAGAAAGACAGAGCAGAGTCACCAACCTCACTCTGTCCTTCATAGCCATCTGGGTCCAGAAGCAAGATATAGGTCAGTACCCTAGGATTCAGTGGGAGACTTTGGCCTTTTAAGCTAAACTGGTATTTTTAACTGGTATTATTTTGACTGAGCCAATCAGCAATTAAGGTTAGATAAGAAATAAGGCAAAAAAATTTGGCTAGGTAGAGCAGTAAACCTGGTGATCAACCTGCCATTTGTAAAGCGCAGAATGCATTGGATTGGGAGTCAGGAAAATACAAACTGAAGTTGTATTTCAGACATTTATTATTCAGTGTAATCTGATAAACTTATTATTAAGTCCCTACTATGTTTCAGGCAGGACAGCTAGGTGATGCTGTAACATATGAAGTGCTGGGCCTGAAGTCAGAAAGAAGTTGAAGTTCCATAACTTCAACTATGACTTCAGACTCTTAATTAGCTATGTGACCCTAGATAAATCATTTAACCCTATTTGTCTCAGCCTCCTCATCTGTAAAAATGATGTGGAGAAAGAGATGGCAAACTATTCCAGTATCTTTACCAAGAAAATCTCAAATGAGGTCATGAAGAATGACTGAAAAATAACTGAACAACAATAAAATTCAAGGTACCTAATTAAGTACAGGAGATACAATTAATGAGATTAACTTAAAGGGGAAACAACATACAAAAGGAAGAAAGAAAGCAGAGGGCAAAAACAGGATTTTGGAGGCTACCCAGGGCGGGCTTCTTGTTCTCTGGAGTTGAAACCAGGTAGAGCAACAGATATAAAGTAGAATGAAAAGGGAGACTAGTTTCCACTACGGAAAACATTAGCAGTATGACCCGAGGCTACTGTTTGTTTTTCAGTTTCCCTACCTGTAAAATAATGAGTTTGTACTTGATAGCCTTCAGAATCTCTTCCATCTCCAAATCTATGATACTCAGAACCTATAATACTATATTCACACAGGCCAAACAACTGACTTAAAGATGTCCTTTGTGGACTATATCCCTTTAATAATTTGGCAGCTACTGGAAGGCTTCATTCTCCCATAGAATAATATGAATCTATAGGAAAATGGATTCATTTTTTTTTCAGGACAGATGCTTAGATGACTTTTTATAAAGTAATAGAATAAAATATCTTTCTATTATTTTTATTAATCAAAAACAAGACAAAACAAAAAATTCAGGTCTCTGAAGACATATAAAAGCCTAAAAGAAGGATTAATGAGATCATGAGGGAAAGTTTATTCCCTTAAAAATATGAAGGAAGGGAGAGAGAAGAGTCCTGCTGATCCCAAGTTCCCCACTCTTTCCTTTCCTTGGCCCAAGCCATTCCTTCCAATAAGAATATATCACTAATTTTTTTTTGTGAGTTTCTCTCATAAGACCAATTGAGTTATGACAGGGATTTCAGTTCCATCGATTATAAAGTTTATGTATTTACAAAAAGGAAAAAAAAGCAATAGGGATAGAAAGATGGGCGGGCGGGGGGGGGGGAGGGAGGAAACACTCTTATTCTAATGTGTCTCTCCTTCTATCAAGGGGATAAAATCACATAAAGATAAGGAGGTTCTGTACCTAGAAGTTAGAATTAGGAAAACATAAGTTCAAATCCTGTCTAAGACATTAACTCAGTGACCCTAAACAAGTCTTAGTAACTAACCCTGGATGGCGCAATTAACCTTTCTAGCTCTCTGTTCTAAAAGGGACATTAAAAGTCATTGATTTGAATGCCCTCAATTTACAGATAATTTTTCTGTCCTGATTTACACATATAGTATATTCTCTTCTGGCCCCAGGCTATTTCCCCTATATTTACTCCAGGATTTATTTATTTTTCCCCATAGAAAGATCATATAGAACAGATAAAGAACTGGATGTGACCTCCTAAGGAAACTGAGGTTTAGATAGATCAAACCACTTCTGGAAATGGCAGACCACAGGAGACCCAAGGCTGGACTTTCTGAGTTGGAATCTAACAACTTTTGACAGCACTCCATGACTTGATAGGAAATAGTCTCCATTTCGCAAATTTAGTTGTCCTTGATCTTAATAGCTATGTAATCTTGGGAAAGTTAATTGACTTTTTTGAATTTCAATAATCTTACATTATCTTTAAAACTTAACACATCCATTTCTTTAATACTCACATTTTCTACCTTCATGCATTATTCTTTGTTATGAATAAAGAGTTTTGCGATTGCAATTTGTGAAAATAAGTTTTGATTTGAAAGCAAGTTGTTTCCAATTAATCTCTACATAGTAACAGTGATTCCTTTGTGGCTAGAAGTGAAGCATAAAGAATTCCTCGCAAGCTGATAGCTTCAAAGGCAAAAGGGAAGCCTGGGAAACAAGATGTGTAAGTCTATTGAGGTCAATGAGAAGCAAAACCACTTTGGGAACAGAGAACTGTCCATAGACTAGCAATGCTTAAAAGTAGATTCTGGGATTCCATAAGGGTAGGTGACTTCATCTCTTTTTCTGACCAGGAATGAAGCCAGTCTAAGTTAACATCTTTTCCTTTTCCATTTTTCCAATCACACCACATTTATCAGTATCTTCAATCTCTCTCTTGATTCCAATTTTACCAAGAAAGAAGATTTAAAAAAGTATCCCTTTTGTGTTTATTATTTTAGATTTTCTTCCTTTGTTCCCTCCCAAAAAGTTCTAGAAAAAGAGCAAAGGAGAAGAAATATTTCAAAATTAAAGTCCATATATCTTAGGAGCATATATCTAGAACTGGAAACTCTCCAAAGTCACCTGAAGCAATCATTTTACAGATGAGAAAACTGAGACCCATGAAGATTAAGTGAAAGTGACATTATTCTTGTCATTGAATTCTCATGGTAATATAAAAGTAAATACATAGAAATATGGATAGGTAGACATATATAAATAGATATAGACATATAGTATAAATATTGACTTTACAGAGAAGTAAACTGAATCAACGATATTTATTGAGTTGTCAAAAGTCATATGTCAGTAATAACAACAGCTCATGGTTTTGTAACACGTTAAGGTTTATAAAGCATTTGCTATGTATCATCCCATTTGATCCGTATGCTACGTATATGAAGTAAGCAGGGCAAATATTGTTTTTCCTTTTTACATTTGGAGAAACTGAGGCTCAGATAACCAGTTGCCAGAGGTGATAGAGCAGGAAAGAATATGAAGCAGGATTTGAATGCAGCTCTCTCTGACTTCAAGTCCAGCACTCCATCCACCATCCCATCCTTCTTAAAAAGTAATTAGTAGTATCTGAATCTGGTATCAGACCTTTTGAATTCAGGCCTAGAACTTCTTCCATGTGTAATATGGAAGTTTCTAGTAAAAAAATCAACAAAACACATCATCCCAATAGTAACAGTGAACAAACACTTTCCAAAAAGCTCAAACTTTATAATTTAACAAAACATTAGTCACAAAGGAATAAATGGGGCTTTTTTTTTCTTTTTGTTCCTATCTTGTCAAAATCGGAGCCTGTTACCCATTTACTTGTTCTCAAATCCCTCGGTAAGTTTGCCAATATGTTGAACAGCTCTCAATTAGCAAACAACATATGCCCACAGTATGATGAAATTTACTCTAAAGCTTTCTAAAGCTCCGTCTCTCACAGTTTAACAAGCTCACTATGGTGTCCTTTAAATGCAATAAAGCCCAATTTCCCACATGGGTATTTTGGATTTTCTTTGGAAAGTGTTTTGTGCTAGCTCTGGCAGGACCTTGCTGGACGGGCATCCGATGGGCTCTGGGATTGTCCTGGCTCTGTAGCTTCGCTTCATTAACCTGACAGGAGATGCAGGAGGAAGCAATGGTAAAATAGATCCAGGGTTTTGTCGTCCTTTCTGTTGTTTCTTTCCTACTGTTTTCATTAGTGGCAGTGGGCAGAGCATTTTATTTGCAATTAGAAAGACGCAAGTTCAAATCCTGTTTCAGACCCTTATTATCTGTTACTTAACCTCTATCTGGCTCAATATTTGTCAACTGTACAATGAGGGTGATACTAACACTTAACTGCCCTTCCTGCAGGCTTTTTTGAGATCTAATAAAATGACATCTATAAAGTACTTTGGAAGCCTTAAAAACAGTGTGATGTTTATGAAAAGAAGGAAATAAACAATTATGAAGCACCTACTATATAGGTACAACCAGGTACTGTGACAAATTTGTATTGAGATAATACAAATATTATCTCATTTGATGAATACATCAAACCTGAAGAGTAGGTACTATTATTATTCCTATTTTATAGATAAGGAAACTGAGGCAGACAAAGGTTAAGTGATTTTCCCAGAGTCACACAGTTAGTAAGCATTAGAGGTTGGATTTGAATTCAGTTCTTTCTCATCCTTGGGATAGCCCTTTAGAGCTGCCTTATTTATAGGATAAGACAATTGTATTTGAGATATGTGGGGTTAAGTGAAAGACTAGCACCGGGTGTGAGAACTTGATCATCCCTTTTCAGGGGATCTATCTTTGGTGTCCCTCTGTCACTGAACTGTGACTGATCTGGAGCCACTCCTCCATGGCTCCAAGAAGCTGTAACATGCACAGTAGGTACACCCCAATAAGATCATCTCGATACACCTGGTGAAGCAGATTGAGAGTAACCAAGAGGTCTCATACATGTGGATGAATTAGAGGGATATGAACCCCAAATGTGAAGACTTCTCCTGGTGGAATTGGCCGATGAGAACAATTTGTTCTATCAGCCATAAAGGAAGGCAGGCTTTAAAGCATTTAGAGCTTGGTCAGACATTAAAGATCCCAAGATCATCCACTTCACCCAGGCCATTGCCAGTCATTCCGACTTTTGTCATGACACTATACTTCTATAAGTCTGGAAGAGAAAGTGTCACTGAGGATCTTGTGAAAGTGCCTCATTTAAACCTAGGTCACACCTCCCACATGATATCATCGGTTCCCTATGAAAACAATGAACAAACAACCAAAATGAATTGTTAAATCAAAGCAGATAATTTATTAACAAGTATGTGTTAAAGGCTGACTTAGCCCCCAATACTATACTAAGCAATGGAGAAATCTCAGGAGAGAAGACAACATACAAATAACTGTAGAAAACACAATATTTACAGAATAAATTAGAGATGATCTCAGAGGAATGACACTGCCATTAAAGAGGACCAGGAAAAGCTTCTTGCAGAAAGTGCTTTCATCTGAATCTTGAAGGAAGCCAAAGGAACCAGGAGACAGAATAGAAAGACGAGAATACTAGACACAGGACACAGCCATTATAACACATGGAGATGGGACATGAACTTTTTCCTGAGAAGAATGATGAGAAATAAGTAGAACGGGATAAGATATGATAAAACTGAAAAAGGAAGGAAGGAATCAGATGATGAATGACTTTAAGTATCAAATAGAGGCTTTCATATTTGATCCTGGAGGTAAGGAGCAGTTTCCAGAAAAACTGAAAGATTTGTGGATAATTGGTCATCTGATCTGATAATGCTATTATAAGGATGCAGAACATATAAGAAAAATATGAAACAATTTCTTCAAGAAATCTGGGGAATCTGTTTTTGGGGATATATAAGGGAGATTGGAGAAATAGATGATAGAGACTACAGAACATTTCATAATGAGGTCTGCTTGGCTAACCATGGACTAAAGAAGAGGATCATTCACTATGAGAGTATTCATAAATCAATCTCTATCTCTCACTCTCTCTCGCTCTCTCTTTCTCTTTCCCCCCAAATCTATTTCTATATCTCAATCATTCACTTTGGGATATCTTGGTGAGTCTTTCACTTATTCAGTGAAGAAAATGGAATCTCTGGTCTGGGGAAGAAAATCATAGGAATCTGGAAGTCAGAGTCCAAATCTAGGATTTCAGTCTAGTATGCTTAGTCAGCCCAGCATTGCTGCCCTAAAGAGCAAAGAGTGATCTTTGTAGACTTCCCTACTTATTAGCATTTAAGATTAAGCTTATTTGGCAGAGATACTACCATTGGATGTGAACTTGAAGGGACCAATGTTATATAAGCAATGAGATAAATTAAGCCATCCTGCCCTAGAACCCCATATTTCTTCTTCTCACTCCCACAACCTGACACACACCATCACCATTTCTAGGAAGTTTCCTAGAGAATATGAAACAGAGGTATCGGAAGAAACGGAATTTTAGATATATCTTTGAAGAAAGTATCCTTTTATAAAAGTTAATTGATGTTAAGTAGTTACGTGAAACAGAATTTCTAACCACAGTACTCTAATTAATATGGATAAAATTACTTGGGAGAAGAACTTGAACCAATAGCATCAGAGAAGGCATAATTCACAAGTCTTGTAGTACGATGGAATCTAGAGAGACCTGGTCCTGCGAGACTGGAGTCAGAGTTTTCCTGTTACAGAGGAAACACACTAAGTTTTTTAGGTTTAGACATGATACCAGACTGGAGAAAGAATGGCGGGTGTTGGGGATGTAAGGAAAAATACAGGAAATATGAATAAATCAAATAGGCTCAAGTAAAATGAAGTTTAGGAAAATGCCCAAAGGTGATAGAATGGTTAGAGTAATGAACCTGGAGTCACAGAAACTTGAATTCAAATCAATCTCAGACACTTACTACTTTTGTAACCCTAAGTACAAATCACTTAATCTGTCTCAGTTTCCTCATCTATAAAACAGGAATAATAATAGAAACTAACCTAATTCCAAGATTTGGAGGCTCGAATGATGGATTTGTAAAGATGTGGCCCAGAACTTAGTATATATGAATTTCTCCTCCTTTTCCTTCTTCTTGCTTACTTTTTTACTCTCTCCTTCCTATCCTCATTCCCTTTCTCTTTTCCTCTCTCCCCTCGCTTTCCTTCCTCCCTCTGTACTTTTTTCCTTCCTTTTTTCCTCCTTTCTTTCCTTTTTCCCTTCTTTTCTTTCTTCCTTTTTACAGCCCAGAATGAGTCAAAGGAAAGAATTAGACCTGGTTTTTCCTGATTCTGATTACCCTGATCCTCTGCCTCAATGCACTAGATAATTCTGACTCTCAGTTAAAATTCAGAAAGAATAAGAGAACATTTTACTCACAAAGCATTTAAGCACACATCAATAACAATACAAAAGGAAAAGGAAAAAAAAAAGATTAAATGAAGAAAGCTTGGGAGAATGAAAAGAGCATTATCTTGGGTGTCAGATGAATAGGATTCTGATCCCACCTCTCATGCTTTCTATCTCTGTGACTTGTGGTAAATCATATCACATCCCTAGACCTCAATTTCCTTACTTGTAAAATGTGGGGGTTGACCTTTGAGGCCCAGTCTAAGTCTAAACATATGAGCTTATGAGAGCAATAACAGCTCACTGCCTGAAAAAAAAAAGAATCGTTTGCCTAGAGTCACTAGGATTAGATAGCTTATTTTCTCATATAAGAGGAGTATCTTTAGGTAAATCATTTTAGGATGAGAGCAAAACCCCTAATCTTAAGCTGCTAAACAGAGGTTCCTGTGGAAACTGCCTTTTGTTGATCCCTCTCTTATAAGTAAATATTCAAAAGGTTCAGGATACCCCATAGATCACTTTATAAATATTCAGGTGTCTTATTAAATTTTCTCTCTGTATCTAATAAATAAAGACATAGTGAAGATCTGTAAATGGATTTTTAAAGTGCTCCCCAATATCAGCAAACTTTTTCTTTTGAGATGCAAGAGGACATGGGGCAGGAATGCTTTGACAATTAAATAAGAACAAGTTGTGTAAAGGCAGATTTTGTATTGAGGTTGCTTATCCCCAATTGCAAAAATTCCTAGTGCCTCCTTCCCTAATTAGTCACCACTCCTTCCTCATTTAGGTTACTTCCTTTAATTTTAAACTTTAAGACATCAGTTCCTATGTAGAGAAACGCAAATGCTTTTCTGTAGCTTTTGTCATTTTTCTTTTCCTCTCCTCCCCACCTTGGTGTCCTGTTGCCAAAAGACAATGTTCTTCCTTTTCCCTTGTGATGAAGTTAACCCACAATAGCTTCCAAATTAGCCCTTCACTTCATGCCTCTGGAATGAATAATCATGATACTAATTCCAACCATCCTATCTGGGAATGGGTGAATGATGTAAATCATAATATACTTTAAAGCAAAAATTCTTAGATGTGTGGTCTGGGGAACTTTCAGGGGTCTATAAGATCAAAATTATTTTCATAATAATATGAAGAGATTTTAATTTCTAGAGTTGTAAATATTGATGAATATTAGTCACCTTGACAAAAGCTCTTAAATGATTCTTAGGAATTTTTGAGAGTATAAATAGATCCTAAGACCCAAGAGTTTGTGAACTACTGCTGTAAAGAGTCTGATTTCACTGATTTTGTAGCATAGATTAATCAGTTTATTTCCTTCAAAGAAATATAGAACATCAGACATGAAAGTAATCTTAGTTAAAAAAAGAAAAGGCCTGTTAGTCCATTTTACAAATGAGAAAACTGAGGCTTAGTGTTGCGAAATGGAAATATAAAGATTTAGACTAAGATCTTTTTACTTTAAATACACAAAGTCACAATCTAATGGATTATTATTATTATTATTATTATTATTATTATTATTATTTTGGTAACCAAGTCCATGAGGTTCTTGACTAAAAAAAATATAAATTTAAGAGTTATAAAGGGAAAATATCCCTCTTGGACTTTGCATAGAATACCAATATCTAGGGCAAGGCCCATAATGGCAATAAATCAGAAAAAAAAAAAAAAAACAGCTAAGAAATGCCCTGATCATCTTTGATGAGGTTTTTGTAGCTTTCCTCTCTTAACAACTCCCTAATTAAAGAATGTAGTTAGTTTGACTCTATACCTTCAAGAGCTTGTTAAATATTTCCTTTAGTTTTCTAGCAGCTTCAAGGCAATTTGCATTACTTTTGTGTTAGCTGCCAAGGTGCATGATGGTAGTTAAAAGGACAAATGAAAAGCATTTTTGTATTTATCTCCAGCTTTAGAAAAGGTTCGGTGGGAGTGGCAGACCATGGTGGGGGCATGCATCCTCACAGAGGAAGAAACCAACTAGCCATCTTAACTAGTGTTCTTTGGTGATATATTTCCAAACTCATCATTAAAAATGAATGCTGTTATCTTTAGCAATAACAACAGATGGGTATTTCTATTTACCGGTGTTTATTTAATAATGCATGAATTTCGGCACTCAATTTTCTCTGTAACCATAGATTTTAAGATTGTCGACTAGTGCTGATTTAATTTTTGAATGCAACCGTATCATTAAACATTCGCTTTTGCAAAACCACCTATTTCAATTATTCATTATGCTTATCTATAGAATAAAACTTGGTATGGAATTCTTATATTTCTTATGTTCCTTTAACAAATCATATTTTATCTTCAATTTTCTATAGTAAAGCATGCTGAATGTAAAAAGAAATAAGCAAAGAATAAATAACCTGTATATTATTTTTCCTGTTTCGTGGTATTCAGATTGTATTTAAAATTGTTTGACATCTTTAATGTAAATATCTCAAAGTTTACATGCTGTTCACCTTCTAACAATTTATGAATATATCCACAAGGACATCATCATGCGCTTCACCGATAAATAAATGCGCAAATACACTGACAGGTTTTATACTCCTTTCATTATCCCATCCATGCACAAATATATGTACACAAAGGATAAAAACGACTCTTGAATAGGTCAGAAGCTGTTCACAGAATGGCAAAGTCTAAGCCCCAGGGTGTGGGAGTAGAGTGGGGTGCAGGACTTTGGATAAAGGAAATTATTCTTCTTACCACATTTCTGCCTTGGGTGATATTAATGGATAATTTATCACATAGTTCCAAATAGAGGAATGGTAGGAGATGGACTCTGGAGCGTGTGGCTCCAGTCCAGTGTCCACAGATGCTCTCATCCTAGCGTTGCAACAGGTTTCTAATTGACTTTGAAAGCCTCTAAGGAACCTGTATTGGTCAGAGGCTAAATGAGTCTCTGCTTGAACCAGGCAGGAAGTTGATTGATTAATAGTTTATTTAAAATGTTATTTAAAATAGGGTCACTAATTATGCTCGCAAAGATGTTGAAAATTAAACCATGTTCTCAGGTTCAGGCCTATGCATATTTCTTTGTATTAATTATTCATAGAGGTGATGTGCAGTTTTTGTCTTCATTTAAGGACGAGTGCTTCTGTCCACAATCTACACTTCTAACTAAGTGGCGCAGAGTCTTGTGCCCTTGGAGAGAAGAATGGATTTACTAGACCAGACAGTATTTTGTTTTTGTTTTTCTTATAAACAGGCAGCATGTGTTTAACAGGGGGTATGTATAAACAGAATCTAAAGCTGGTAAAATTAGAGGCAAAGGAAAGTTAAATTTTTGTGTGATATTCTATTTTTTATTCGTTTTCTCCATTCTTTCTGGTTCATGGGAGTACTGGGGAGGTTTGGATGTGTGTGTTTCCATGTAGATAGCATCTCTATACAAAGTATAGAGATCTCAGTTCACAAAAGTAGCTCCTAGATGTTTCTTTTCTTAAAGCCTGTTGGATGGAACAGTGGATAGTGCTGGACTTGGAGGCAAAAGATTTGAGTTACTTACCATCTGGCTATCCTGGGCAAATCATTTTGATCTTTTCAAATCAGTGACCCCATCTATAACAGGGAAATAAAAATAAGTCTCCCAGAGTCATGAGAATTAAATGAGGGAAAATTTGGCAAGCATGTTGTAAACATGAAAGAGCTGTACCCATGCAGGCTGTTTTTACTATATGGTAAAACTTGGGTAAATGGATCGATCATGGGGAGTTCATGGTAGAAGAACAACACAATTTTTCCATTCAGTTTCCATAGATATCATGATGTATGAAAGGCAGGGTAGAAATATCTAGAGAGAGCCAGGCTTGAAGTCAGGAATGCCTATATAGTAAATCTTGGTTTTTGTTTTATTATGGTTTTATTTTTGTTTTTCGAGACTATCGAATTAAGTGACTTGTCCAGAATCACACACTGCTAGTCTGTGTTAAGTTTCTGATCCAGACTTGAACTCAGGACTATCTAGCTGTCCTCATGTAATAAGTCTTACCTCCTGTACATATTAACTATATGACCCTGTGTAAGCCACTAAACCATTTTATCAAGACTATAAAATTAGAAAGGGAGAGAGAATGCCCATGTGCTTTGGAAGAGGGAGTTTCCTTGCTAGATGCTCTTATTACAAAAGATATAAAAGGCCATGGTCAAAAATGAGGTCATGGAAAACACTGTCCAGAAAGTTGTGGTTTATGGCACTATATTACTGAGTAACCCTAGGTAAAGGACACTTTCCAAACATGGATTTCCTGATTTGATCATTGATGTTACTTTAGATTGCTCAGCCTTTACATACTGGAAGCATGGCTAACCACTTGCATGGTGAGATTGCAAGAACGATGAGACGGTCTTAGTCACTATCAACAACCTGCTTGCATGTCTGGAATTCCTTTTATAAAGGACAAAGTCTTGGTATCCAACTCAGAGTAAGAGTTACAAGCCAAATACCCTTTGGAGGCAACACATCTAAAGGCTAGTCATTATAACTTCAAGGTGAAGACCATAGATATTCTATGAAATAATTTCCTAATGGCCCTAGCTAACTCTGACTATTACACTTAATTTTTTTTACTCTCAGATGCTATCCAAAATGGATGACAAATGGAAATAAACATAATATAGCCATCTCTCTCTCTGTGAACATGTGTATATGTGATATACATACATATATACATGTATGTTCATAGACACATATATAGAAATGTGCACACATGCACACACGTGTGCCTTGTAACCTTTGAGATGGGGGAAGGAAGGAGAAATAAAAGTAAAAAGTACACAGCAAAAAAAAAATCTGATAAGGAAGTCATGAAAAGCTGGACAGCTTTGAAAACAATGTATAGTACTTATTTTATAGGTTTTCTTGAAATGGAAATGCATTGCTTTATATTGAAACATCTCTTGTTCTACTATGCACAAGGCAAGGTTATTTTATTCTTTTCTCATTTTGTATTTAAGTTTAAAATAAATTTAAAAACTGAAAGAAAAAAACAATTTCAAAATCACCCTGTAGCTATAAATGATTAATATTAATTCATGGCAATAGAAAGATGGAGATTTTGCAGCCTGATAGAGCCAGAAAGAGGAAAAGAAACAGCCACTAAACAGATAATGTTATAGCACCTTGGAGATGTTCAGTTCACAGAGCTTTCCATTCTCCTTTTTAATACTTTTCTGTGTTCTTTGAATCCTGGGATCTCTGCTGTTATTCATTTTGTTACTTTATCATTTCAACTTTGACCATTTGGTCATTTCAAAATGACTCTACAGACTCACATTTTCAAACTTTTCTCCTGCCTTCCCATTGAGTGTATTTTTATTTCTAATTGAATTAAAAGAGCTCTAGATGTCTCTAGCTGACACACCATATTTTCCTTCTAAAAATGCTAGTTTCCAAAAATCTAATATAAATAATCGGGGTTACCAGGGTACAAATGTGTGTGTAGTGATGATGTATATATGTGAGAGGGCTTAGCATGTCCTTGCGATGGTGATTCTCTAGCCCAATGTCCTTAGATTTCATGGGGAATTACTCTGGATGATACAACTATTCTCATCTATCTTCATAGACCCCATTTGCTAGACATAGCCATTTTGGGCCTCAATACATACCTGTTCCCCTTCATTTTTTGAGCCATTTAAAAAAAAATTGTGCTTTGGAGAGCCAGGTCTCATTCATGGGGATATGATCACTTCTTCTCTTGACACATTACTTAGCATGAACAGCATCTGCATTATTGGTGTGCTGAACATTTTCTTATTAAAGGAAATATGTATGTAATAATTTTACATACACCTATATCTAATGGTAATCATTTCTATAGTGGGATTGAAGAGGAGAGGAAAAAAAAATTAATTACATGATAACTTTCTTGTGTATTTGAAAGGAATAGCAAGTTGTATATTGTAGATTTGCAATTTCATGTCCAATCATCATTTTTGTAATACTGTTATGAAAATGCTTTATTTTGTAAAATAAAAATGAAATTAAAAATCATAATTAGAGTTATTCCAACTCTTTAGAATTATTCTACAATTTTAAATGATCAGAGACATATTTGTGGTGCTTTATGGGTAGCACCCATATAAATGTATACATTATCTCATTTGATCCTCAGAACAAGGGAGGGAAGGATAAGTTCTAGAACATCATCCTGTTTTACAACAGAAGAAACCAAGGATTGAAGAAGCTAGATCACTTGTTATGGGTCAGCAATTTGTGACTGGTAAGAGTGGATCTGCACGCCATATTATTCTGACTTGAAGTCAGCAATCTTCACACCATACTAAATTGTTTCTAGATATTGTATTGTTTAGTGAATTTTCCTTAAGTTGTTGAAGGTTTAAAAAGGGCATTATTTATAATGGAATAAATATAAAAACAACTACTTTGTTTTTTAAAAAAAGACAGTACTTTTCGTATCTCTGAAGGGCTATCTTGATGCAGCCAGGGCATAAAATGTGTGGATTCCTCTGTGTGTATGTACGTGTGTGTTTAAGTCTTTGTTTATTGCTTTAATAAGCGTAATATTTATTTCATGAGGCATCATTAACTTTTACTACAGATTTTCTACACTTATAAAGCCAACTGTCCATTTGATGTACTGGAAATTTCGATTTTTAGGAGAAGTATAAATGCTTCCATGAATGTGGAGGCTTCACTTATCCTTTTTGGCAAAATGCATTCTTGTAGGCTGTGAATTTGTAGCCACGGAAAAAAAATAAGTCATTTGACTTCCTAGCCAGAGGACAAATTTCAGTCATTCATATTCAGTGCTACCATTCTACAGAACAATATTCAAACCTAGAAAGATAGTAGAGTTGAAGGATAGAAATCTTCTGGGATAGCTGGAGAGAGATGTTGTCCCCTGGGGGTGTCAATTTCCCCTGTACCTTACTAGTTCTGAGATATAGGTTAAAACATGAAGTTCTATCTATTGCACCAATCTTATTATCTCTAAGCCTAGGGTAGCCTCATTCTCAAAATCCACGTGGAGGGAAAAACTTTTCTGGTCTGAAATAGGAATTGTTTTTTTTTTCTTTATGTATGGTTTAATATTTGTGTTATTTTGAATATACATCATTACTCTTACACACAGACACCTACAAGTTGCCTTCCCAATTGATATAAGTTAGTTAAGGACTATTTCCTCTTTTTTCTTTGTACATCCTTCTAACTAGTATAGAGTTGGCACTTAATAAATGCTTATTGATTGTAGAAAATAATGAGACCACTTAACAGATAACAGCCCCAAAGAAAGGATTTAAGGTGCAAGAAACAAGAGGGATTGCAGAAAAATAATGATCAAAAGACTCACAAGAAAATAGGCAGTATCTGCCTTTTCAAATAGAATATAAATAAGAAAACAGATACAAGAAAATTATGAGAAATTTATTTAAGAAATAGAATATATTTGACTACTTTCTCTGTCTGGCTTTTCTTTGCACTACAGTGAAACAATAAGACTGCCCAAGTGTCACCCTCCTGGATTCTCTCTAAGGTAAAGCTCTGCGTACAATGCCAAAAACATTCTTATTTGTCTCCATAGGAGGAAATTAAGGGTTGTTTGAGTTCATCTACTTGAATATTTGAGGAAATTGAGAGATGGATGGAGTTGTGATAGTGATTTCTTGATAATTATCTCACATGATGTGACCAGAAGGGGATTGGGACCAGAAGATGATTATATGCGCTTATGGTTGAGAGTTTTGTGAATCAGCAAGTTTTCAAGCAGGACTATCTCAAAACAGGTGACTTTTTCAAAAGCTAAAAATTGCGTGGGAATGCTTAGAACATGATATTGTCCCCTGCACTTAGCTTTCCCTCCATTTTACTAGCTCAGATATTCATGTTAAAACTTGAAGTTCATTCTTTTGAGTCAATCTTGCTGTCTCAGGGCCTAGATTGACACTTCTTACAAGTGCTCTAAAATCACAACCGGTTTCTTTCCATATCTATGAGCAATGATTGTCTGTTATGATTATAAGGACTCTGGGAATGGCTAGTGGTTTGGGAATTAACTTTTTTCTTTCATGCTCAAATTATTCTTATCATTGAAATTAGGTCTTACTTATTATTAAAATTAATTTTATTGTGAGGCTTTGATTTACAAGAAAGACACCATTTTATGTTTTATACCTTTTCTTAGATGAGATTTTTGACCCTATAATGAGAGTAGGGACTGATAAGGGATGTGGACAGAAAAAACAAACAAAAATAAACCGAAGTAAAAGGTACCATCTCATGAGGAAAAGGGAATAGAAAGAGAAAAGATGACAACATTAGAATTATTCTTTGCCTACCTTAATTTTTTTCAGGACTATTTCAATACATTGAAAGAGAGAGGAAAGATTTCTACACATTATTCCTTATCTCACCCACATGCCAATTATGGACAAGATTCAATAGATGTATAGAGTATTTCCTTTCACAGATTCAATTAAGTCTAATGTATAACTTGAGAAAATTAGAGTTTGGTTTGTTTAGATATAAGAAAATTTTGTAAGTGATATTGACTACAAATAAGATCAATTTTATTTTTTTGTCTGGATCCATAATTTATTTTACTGCTATAGATTGTTTTTTGGAAAGTTAATTTCCTCAGCTAACTGTTCTACAATTAATAATTTTAGTAAATTTCCTATGGCACCCAGAGGTAAATCAAATGCTTTACTTTACATGAGTAGCCTATGTCAAAAGCAAAACTTTAATCTAGATTTTCCTGACTCAGAGACTACCTTTTTCTTCATTTCTCACACCTGCTGCCTCTGAATGATAAGTATACTCTTTGACATTAAATTTATTGTATCCCATTCTTTCTCTCTTTTTTATTCTTCAGGATTTTAGATCTATGGGAACTTCTATAGCATTTCTTTATGCAAATCTTATATAAGAAGTATTAAATTTTTAAGCAAATAATGTAGTCATTTGTGTGAGAATAGCTGCTGACCAGTTTTTACTGTTATCAGTATTTGGGGTCATTAGAAGAATGTTGCCATACAAAAATTAAGGATATAAATATCATACTTTCATTCCCCTCAAATTAGAACTCTTTAAGTTTTATCATTAGGTAATTTCCCAGAGATTTGTCTGAAGTACTGAAAATATTCTAATTGAATTGCTGAGTAACTCTGATGTGGGAATATTGCTTGTTCATTTCATGATAATCATGAATATTTGCAAATGTTAATAACATAGTTTATATGAAATTATGAGCTATATGGATTATGTTAGTATAAACAATTATCAATATACTGGTATCTTTTTTTTTAGATAATGCTTTCCTACAATTAGGTTATAGTTGTTATTTGGTCACATTCTGGTTACTTGACTTATTTATTCACTCTTATTTATTCACATTTGGCATACTTATTGCGTTTTATAAATTTGTAATATTTGTTGTTTATATCTGGAGACAAATTTATTGGCTTGTCTAAAATTACATGGTTCTTATTGAACAGTTATTTGTCTGGGATTTCTCATCCTACTATAAAATCTAAACTATCTTTTGTAGAGGTTGAGAAATATTTCATTTTTATAATAGAAGTAGCTTCCTTGGACAGTTACATATCTATTTGTTGTAGCCTACTGCTTCACATAACATTATTTTAAAGGTATGTTAAGGACAAAGAGAAGAGTAAAGAAGGGAGAGGGACCCCAGTACTGGATAAGTGGTATAAATATATAGTAACATAGTGAGAAGAATGAAGTACTTAACTTTTGTTCAGTATTCTCTTTCAAGAGATGGCTGGTAGGATGGATAGAAAACTGAATTTGGAGACAAGAATATCTAGTTTTAAGTCCTACTTCATGAATATATTGTGTGATCTGCACAAATTACTTGGCTGTAGTGAAGGGAAGTTTCTGAACTGCATTGGTAGAGTTAGTTTTTCACTATGTCAAGAAGTACTAGACTGAGTCCACAGGTTTTTTCCCCTTCTAAGGGGACTGATTTCTGATTTTTCCCTTATAAATTTCCACCCTCAGTTTTAGCTTTTCTGTCAGAGCAGAATCTAGCTATCCTTAGTGAGTTCAAATCACTGGGGCTAAATGAAATACATAAAAATTGCTGAAAGTATTAGAAAATATGACTCTACAGCCACCCTCAATTATGTTTGATGGATCATAGAAAAATGGAGAAGAGTAACAAGAGTTACAAAAATAACAAGAACAAATGTTCCAATTTATTTGAAAGTAAAATAGGCAAATTATTGACTTTTAATCTATGGCACAATTCTATATAATAAATATAATAATATATATTATGTAATAATAGGGATGGTTAATTAGCATTTGGAAATAATGATCAGAAATAGCCAGATGATTTCATCAAGAATAAAGGCATGGTAAATGAACCTTATTTCAGTTTTTACAGGATAACCGGTATGGCAGATAATCTTTAGATATTCTATAACTCAGTTTGTATGAAAGTATTTGATGATTTGATAAAGTCTGTACTATTATAGTTAATAGTCATTATAAATACAATGTCCATGGAGGGAATTCTCTAATGGAGTGCTCCTGGGATATGATTTTCACCCTGCTATGCAATATTTTTATGCAGGCTCTTGATGAATTCACAAGTCCTTTTCAAATTTACATGAAGGTTAGAAAGATATCCCATACAATGAATTATCGTTAGGGTTAGTTACAAAAAAGATCTCTAAAGGTTATCATGGTACCAAATTGAATGGCATTAAATTCAATACAGCTAAATTAAAATTTTGACATTTTGGTTCAAAAATATTATGGAAAAAATAAACAACTAGAATATTTCTAAGAAGAGAAGATTAGGATTGTAATATGACTGGAAAATATGCCCAATGAGATTCTACTGAAGAAACTAGGCATATAACCTTAAAGAAGGGAAACATTGGGTAAAAGGCTATAAACATACTCACTCTTCAATTATTTCAAAATCTTGAATAAATGGGTTCAGATCTCATTTTGCTTGATTTCATAGAGAGAGGTAGGAATAATCCATAGAAGTTTCAGAGAAGAAAATTTGTATTTTAAAAAAGGGAGAAAATAGTTTAATGATTAAACTATTGCAAAGGGGAGTAGACTTCTGTAGGAAGTAGCAGGTTCCTTTTAATTAACAGTTCTTAAGGAGAGATCAAGTAACTCCTTGTATCCTTCCTTATGTATATTGTTGAGATTTTTGTTCAATTGTCACTTGAACAATATGGGCCTCAAGGTCCTTTCCAACTCTGAGTCTGTGATTTTGTTATTGCTATTGTTTTTTTCTGTTCTCTCTATATTCTAAATGTCATATTCTTACTAAAATCTGGCTCAAGAATAACTTATTATAATTATTGCGAAAACAGATTTTTCCCCCTTTTTTCAAGAAACTCGTGGAAAAGTTTCTTTTTGATGCAATTATTTTCCAGTCCCATAGTAAAGAGTGCATTCCTTGTTTTGTCTTGTTTTATTTTCAAGGATATACAAGGTATTTCAGTTATTTTTATATATTTATCCAATTTTAAAGGATTAGATATGATGCCTAATGCAACTTCATTTCTTTGTGGAAATTGAAAATGAGACACCCAGTAAAAGAAATTGAGTTACCAAAAGGTATGTAGTTATCAGAGGCAGCTCTTTGATAAGATTACAAATCTTCTAATGTCCCATTCATAGTTGTTTCAAAAGACACAGTGAAGGCAATGGTTTATCACAACTGTTTCTTTAGTATTTTACCTAAGTTAACTCAGTCTGTCAACTTTCATTTGATATTTATAAACCCTTACAATTTACCTGGCATTGTGCTAAGCACTGAGGATACAAAAAAGGTAAAAATCAGTCCCTTTATGTAAGAGGCCCACATTTTAATATGAAAGTTAATATATTAAAAGACATGTCAAAGGGGAAGTCATTAGCAGTTAAGATCAGCTCATTTACATCTATAAATTAGATGTTAGGAGTAGTGGGGATTTTCAACAAGGGAAGATAAGTTGAACCCTGTAGATTCCCTCTGAGAAGGAACAAACACTTTGTCTTGTGTGAACACATCTTAGTACATTATTTTAGATGTCCATGGTTAATACAATGGAAGTGTAGTCTTTGGAGAAAAACCATCAATCATTTCCACAAATTCTACTATACAACTAAAAAATAACAATAGAACATGCTGATATTTCTAAACCATTTTTAAATGGCAGAGAAGGAAAGAAGATATTATTAGTGGTTTTGTATGAAGAGATTTATTTCTTTATGTTGAAAACAAGATATTTATAAATTCAATGACATCATTTATAGTATGTCTTTTAAACAGTCTTTTAAAAAGATTTGTAAAAAGCAAGTCACATTAATTAATTCAATGATTAAATATACTTAGAAGTCTCACCTCTTTCCTCAAATAAGTTAAGAAATTAATCAGTTATTGTATTCCAATTATATTTTGTTCAATTTGATGTTATAATTTTATTTTATTAAACTGCTTCTTTAAATTATTATTTATGAAATTGTATTTATGAAATATCCTTGAAAAGAAACAGAAAATACAATAATTGTCCCTAAACAATAAAATTTCAAAATAATAAAAATATTTTGCCAGAACAATTTATTTTTGTGATTAATTTTTTTTCATTTTTATATCTACCTTTCTGTAAACTGACATGATTTAAACCCATTAATACAGATATAAAATATATATATATAATATTTTGAGTTTTTATAGTTCTTATAGAAACCTCCTGTTCAGGATCATTAAAATTAACAACAGGAACATTTTGTATTTTGTAGTTGCACATGAATAACACATAATAGATAATTAATAAAATATTTAATATAGTATTTATTAATATATTATATGAATATATAATGTTTAATACAACAATAAATAATATATTATTTTTCATAGGATACTCAGTTCCCATCATTGAAAAGAATGCAAAACTAAAAGAATTCAGAAGATACTTTTAGAATTGGGTTAATATTTAAAAATGTATTTGATCAATTTAATGTAATTCCTACTACTAATTCCTAGTCCCAAATACTATTTGAAGAAAGAAATCCTGCTTATTTATTTATATTAACTGATAAATCCAGATTACATATTTATTAGTTCCTAAACATGACTTGATTGCTGGATTTCTCTATAATTACTCTATCATTTGTTTCTGTTTTCCCTTTCTAGAAGTACTTGCAGAAAATCTACTATCACCTTAAGCCTTTTCTCTGCCATTAAATGTAATTTATGATTATATAAGTCCCAAAGGCTATTAAAACCTGAATGGACTTTAGAGATTATCTAATACAACTCTGAGTTTTCTAAGCAAGGAATATGAGGGATAGAAAAAAAAAAAGAAATGATTGTGTGGAAAGGGGAGGTAAGCTCCCTTTGAGCTGCATGTATTAAACAGGGAAAAAAATTCAAGTCTCTGGATGCGATTTTTCCTTTTTAATTTTTTTTGAGAACCTAGATAGGACAGTACATACAGTGTAGAACTTGGAATCAGGAAGACATAGTTTGAATCCTGCCTCAAACACTTATTAGCTCCATGATTCTGGGCAAATTCACTCCTTTAGCCTCAGTTTCCTCATTTTTGAAATGAGAGTAAAAATAACACCTAGTTCAGAGTTATTGTAAAGCTCAAAATGGACAACATATATTTGCATATACATATATGTGTTTCCAAATGTTAAAGTGATCTATACTTGGTAGATATTATTAATTTGTACTAATGTGAAGGAAGCCAAAGACATTTTGAAAACATTACAGATTCATTTCATTTGAGATTCCAAGTACTTTTGCTGTTTAGTTCATTAATATCTTAATGGTTCTCCTCTTCTTTCCTCTTCATCTTTATCTCTTCCTACTTCTACTTTTGGTTCTTCTTCTTCTTCTTCTTCTTCTTCCTTAGTAGTAATAACTGAATTCCTATGATTTTCATTTGATATTTGATATTTTTCATCTTGAGGATCCCTCAAGGAATACTAGAAACCTTAACATACCATAGAATCATTATGATATTATTGGTGATGATTGGAATATATACAAATAAGTAGTAATAATGTTTGAATTCCTATGACTGTACTTTAGATTTGACAGTATGCTTATATTTATAGCTATATCTATCTATCTATCTATATGTATGTATATATATAGCTATAGAACTTAACAGATTTTCCAAGCTGTCACTTCCATCTAGAGGGGACTTGAATTTGATAGAAAAAAAAAACACAAACAATTGTTTAACTAAAAATATGCCCTATTCGTGTGAATATTTTCCTTTACATCTTTCCTATTTTGAATGTTGATTTTTTTCTGTAATTTTACATCTGTCTTATGGGGTTCCCAGTGACTGTACATAAAAAGTTTCACATGCTTTAAGTGATTGCTCATTCATGTCCTTGTCCATCTCCCCCTCCTTTTCTTCCTCTTTCTCTTTGTTATCTTTCCCCAATTCATACCTATATCTTTAAACTATGGTCCATCTATTCTACAATACTAATCTCTGCTTTAGCCAGGACTATTCCTCATTCACCTAAAATCAAACAAGCAGACAAATATCACCATCAACAACAAAAACAAAATACCAAGTTTACTTCTATCTTTAAATAATTGCATATAAAAATGTGTGATTCTAATTAATAAGAAATCAAGCCATTCTCCAATTAATAAATGGTCAAAGGATATGAACAGACACTTCTCAGATGAATAAATTGAAACTATTTCTAGCCATATAAAAATATGCTCCAAGTCATTATTAATCAGAAAAATGCAAATTAAGACAACTCTGAGATACCACTACACACCTATCAGACTAGCTAGAATGACAGGGAAAGATAATGAGGAATGTTGGAGGGGATGTGGGAAAACTGAGACACTGATTCACTATTGGTGGAATTGTGAATATATCCAGCCATTCTGGAGAATGATTTGGAACTATGCTCAAAAAGTTATCAAACTGTGCATACCCTTTGATCCAGCAGTGTTACCACTGGGCTTATATCCCAAAGAGATTTTAAATAAGGGAAAGGGACCTGTCTGTGCAAGAATGTTTGTGGCAGCCCTCTTTGAAGTGGCCAGAAACTGGAAATTGAATGGATGCCCATCAATTGGAGAATGGCTGAATAAATTGTGGTATATGAATATCATGGAATATTATTGTTCAGTAAGAAATGACTGATAGGATGATTTCAGAAAGGCCTGGAGAGATTTACACGAACTGATGCTGAGTGAAATGAGCAGGACCAGGAGATCATTATATACTTCAACAACAATACTATATGATGATCAATTCTGATGGATGTGGCCCTCTTCAACAATGAGATGAACCAAATCAGTTCCAATAGAGCAGTAATGAACTGAACCAGCTACCCCCAGTGAAAGAACCCTCGGAGATGACTATGAGCCATTACATAGAATTCCCAATCCCTCTATTTTTGTCTGCCTGCACTTTTGATTTCCTCCACAGGCTAATTGTACAATATTTCAGAGTCTGATTCTTTTTGTACAGCAAAATAACGGTTTGGACCTGTATACATATATTGTATTTAACTTATACTTCAACATATTTAACATGTATTGGTCAACCTGCCATCTGGGGGAGGGGATGGGGAGAAGGAGGGGAAAAGTTGGAACAAAAGGTCTTGCAGTTGTCAATGCTGAAAACCTACCCATGCATATATTTTGTAAATAAAAAGCTATAATAAAAAAGATGAAAAAAAAGAATGTGTGATGATCAACTATGAAAAACTTGGTTCTTCTCAGCAGTTCAGTGATCCAAAGCAATCCCAATAAACTTTGGAAAGAAAATGTCATCTACATCCAGAAAAAGAACTAAGGAGACTGAATGTAAATCAACACATGCTATATTCCCTTCTTTTTATGTTTTTTCTCTTTTGTTTTTCCCTTTTGCTCTGATTTTTCTCTCCCAACATGATTCATGAGGTAATGTGTATTAAAATAAATAAACTTATGACAAAAATAATTTCATATATTTTCCTATGTAAAATGTTCTCCCTGTACGGCATACCTACCTGTTCAAATTAAATCCACGTCTTAAGTACCCTTTTAAATTTTGTCTGCTCTTTGAAATCTTTCTTGGCAATTGTAGCTTGTGGGGATTTATTCTTTGTTTTCTCATTTCTGAACAACTTTGAACTGTACTGTTCAATTAGCATATTCCTCAGAGCAAAAGCATATTCCTCTTGTCCTCATTGCTTATATGTTACCTGTACTATCTAATTCTGTGTGCCATATTTTAAAAGAGACATCAAGTAGTTCATATAAGTATGAAAGAGAATGACTAATTTTACTGATTATTATGTCTGGAAGGTTTCCTTTAGCAATTATTTAGGCTTCTATAACAGGATTATGGTTTCCTCTATTTTCCCGTAAGAGAGGGTAGGTTTTACTTATTAAAAGACAAAATTGTCTCTGGGCTTGATTGGACTTTGGTTCTCTTTTTTTTTTTCTTTTTTCCCTTCAAGTTTAAATTAATTAATTTATTTTAATATACATTGCTTTATGAATCATGTTGGGAGAGAACAATCAAACAAAAGGGAAAAGCCATGAGATATAAAACAGAAAAAAGAAGTGAACATAGCATGTGTTGATTTATATTCTGTCTCCTTAGATCTTTTTCTGGATGCAGATGGCATTTTCTATCCAAAGTCTATAGGGATTGCTTTGGATAACTGAACCACTGAGAAGAACCAAGATCAAGTAATAGTATAATAATAATAAAAAAAGTTGATCATCGCAAAATCTTGCTGTTATTGTATATAATGAATTTCTGCTTCTGCTTATTTCACTCAGCATCACTTCATGTAAATCTTTCCAACTTTTCTGTAATCTGTTCATCATTTTTAATAGAATAATAGTATTCCATTACTTCCATGTAGCACAGTTTGTTCAGCCATGTCCCAGTTTATGAATATCCGCTCATTTTCCAATTCTTTGTTACTACTAAAAGAGCTGGTACAAAAGTTTTTGCACATCTGAGTCCTTTCCCTCCTTTATGATTTTCTTGGGATACAGACTCAGTAATAACACTGCTGGGTCAAAGGGTATACAGTTTTATAGCCCATTGGGAATAGTTCCAAATTGCTCTTCAGAATGGTTGGTTCATTTCACAACTCCACCAACATTGTATCAGTGTCCTATTTTTCCCACATCTCTTCCAACATTCATCATTAACTTTCCTGGTCATTTTAGCCAATCTGAGAGGTGTGAGGTAGTGCCTCAGAGTTGTTTTAATTTGCATTTCTCTAATCAAAAGTGATTTAGAACATTTTTATATGACTATAGATTGCTTTAATTTTGTTGTCTGAAAACTGCCTATTCATATACTTTGACCATTTATCAATTGGGGTGGCCTTTGCTTCTATTGAAGCAGCTTCCTGGTCACCTAAGAATATTTGAAGTTTCACCTCATGTGGAATTAGGATCCTCCAACTTGGTGGACTTTTAAAACTACACAGTAACCATGCATCCCTTGTCCTGCTGGGTGGATGCATTTCCATATGGAGACAAGGATAGTAGTAAGGACTTTTAATAAGTCAAGAGCCACTTTATTATCATTGTGAATCATTTTTTGTGATGGCAAAGTTAACCTCCTTTTGTTAACTATTCAGTGACTTAAGAGTTTTGTTCTATTAAAAAAATCAAACCTGAATTAGTAGAGAACAGCATTTTTATTACCATCTAACAGAATAAAGGCAGAAATTTAGACATATAAGGGACTTAGCGTTGATCTAGGCCAATCTCCTTTTTATATACAAGGAAATATGTAGAATTAAAATGACAGTGTCAAAGATGTGATTTGAATCCAGACATCTAGACTCCAAATTCAGTGCTTTATTTTTCTTTTCTATTATAAAATACTGCCTTCAATATAGCAATGTCATATTAAATAGAATCAGTTGAAGGAACTTGGAATATTTACCGAGAGAAGTGAATGTTTAAATGGGACTGGGCAGATAGATATCCTCTAATATATGAAAGATTGACTCCAGGGATATGGTTTAGGTTTGTTCTATTTTGTTTCCTGGCAGAGAAAATAATTAGTGTTAAGAAGTTTCAAGGACATAGGAAGTTGGGAATTTCCTGTTTGTAGAGGTCTTCAAGAAGCACCTGGATATCTACTTTGGGAAGTAAAGATGAGACTCATACTTTAGGGTGGGGGGATGCATTTGAGCTAGATGATTTCTGAGCTTATTTCTAACATTGATACTCTGTCATTCTAAATGTTAAACAGAATTGATTATATGTGTCTCCCAAAATTCTATTCTGTGTCCTCTTTATGCTCTATAGTCTTTTGATGACCTCATTACTTCTCATAAATCCAATTCTGCATTATCTCTATAGAAATGAATTCTGGGTTTGTTTAATTTGTTCTAGTAGTCCCCTCAACTCTAGTCCCCATTATCAGTTGGCTTTTTAAGTATCTCCATCAAACATTTTTGAAATTATCTCACACTCAACCCTTATGAAACAGAACTCATTAATGATTCCCCAAACTGATTTCTTTTTCTGAAAAGGCCTAATGATATTTTCAGGCACTCATCTTGGAATAATCATGAGCCATTACCACTTAGACCCATGTATCCCATTGTTTGACAAATATTGTTAATTCCATCCTCAACATAGCTCTCAAATATTTTCTTTCCTCTCCATTCCCATAGTCATCATTCTAGCTCAGGCCTTTGCCATCTGTTGCTTGGATTACTGAACTATTCTAAGAAATGTTCTCCTGCTTCGTTTCTCCCTTCTTCAATTCACTCTCCCAAAACTGCTAAATTGACATGCCTAATCACAAGCTTTTAACCATACCAATGCCTCAATAACTCCATGAGCACTCTACCATTTCCAGAATTAAATAGAAACTACTCTACATGACATTAAAACCTCTTCCCAGTCTGGCTCTAAAATACCTTTACACCTTTATTATACACTATTTACATTTATTCTTTAGTGATTTGACTATTATATCTATATACACATATGCTGTATCCCATATGCATAACATACATGCACATATATACGTAGCTCAACTATACATACATTTTTCTCAACGAAATCATGATCTCTTAACTTTCAGGGCCAATTCTTTTTTTTTCTTCAGTATTTAGTAGACCATTTAGCGTAGCACTGAGTAGATAGGATGAGATTAATTTCATTTGACTGCTAGATTTACCATAATACTTTTTTACTCATTATTTACTGATGATCACCAAAATATATTTCGTCCCATGGAGAGAGTTTGCCAGGAGACCTAAGTTGCTTGGAAATTGTATTTTTTAATGTTTCATTTTTTTCCCTAGCAAACTTAAGGTTTCAGTGATTAAAGGTTGATTAAAAAAAAAGAAGGAATATAGAACAGATTAAAAGAAGGAAGACAAAGAAAAAGGAAGTGAAAAGTTTACAGGATAGTATAAATAGAGTGAAAATGATACATTTATATAGAATGGACAAAAAGATAAAAATAGTTCATGAAAAAAATGCAAAATCATGATGCTTTCTGACAATTTTGAATTTTTAAATTCTAGTTAGATCACAATAAATTCATTCCATTTTTGGTTGGTTAGAACATTTATGCATGCATACAAAATCCACTTAGTTGCTATAGATAGATATACAGAAATGTGAATGAATTCTGTAGGTAATAAATAAATATAAGATATAGCTGCAACTATCATATAGCTTATACTCTACTTGGTAGAAGAAGATATACGCATAAGTTAAATATACATATAAGAAAACATTTAGAATATTTTATAATTTCTTTGAAATCTAATGGTCTAAAAATGTTCATGTTAACAATTCTGAAAATATTTTCTTGTCTAGTCTGACAACTTAGGAAAGATTAAAATTGTCTCATTTGTGGGTTTCTGTATAACATTAATGTGCCTTTTTTTGGTTGCCCTTGGGAAGTTTATAATTGGGCCATCTGAAGAAACTAATCAGCTACCATAGAAATCCAAGCTGATGAGCCGAGAGATGAGCTCATATCTCAGAAGCATATATTTAAGATACTCCTTTTCAAGAGAAGAACAGAATCAATGTCAATGATAACAAGAGTTTAACTTTTTAAACAACCTTAGAGACTTTGCTTGAACAACTAGGAAAGAAAAAATCTTTTCTGTTCACTGCTCTTGTACTTTAGGAGGTGCTAAAGTACCACAGATCAAGAAACTTCATCTCCATCACTGATGGCTATTCAGCCTCCTTGAGTTAGAGAAGTGGCTTATGCTATAGCATCTCACGTGGTGTACATCCCTGTCGGTAGCAAGTGATGTCCTATTTGCAAGAACACACAAGTCCACATTATTTGTTTTTGTTTTACTCTGTGATCTCAGCAGCTTGAAGAAAATGCTTTTGCAAAGCTTTCTTTCTTTATTAATAAGCTCCCTAGCTTCCTTCTGTCGCATTTCTTCTCCCTAGCTACCCACTTTTCTTCCAATATTGTGGCCACTCATTATACAGGATTTCATAACCCTGAGTTCTCAGAGCTTGCACTGATGTGTGACAGGCTTTTCAGGACCAAGGACAGTGAAGGGAAACTATGGGAATGGAGTCATATTATTCTAAATAATACCCATGGCATACGCATAACATTTAAATTAAACCCAAATTTTATACTCATTCACGTTCTGCCCTTCATATTAGATTCTTTTTCTTGAAGATTAATGTATCTTCAAGAAAACGTAGCAGAAAAATAAAATAACTTATGAAGGTTTATGGCATTTGTTAGATTTTAACATGTAAAATTTTTCCTGTAGTATAAAATCCATGTAAAACATCATACCAGATTCCCCAAAGGAATGAAACTGTGAAGATCTGAGTAAGCAAGAGTGTAGGCGTTTGTAAATTATCATGCTGAATTTCCCACTCAATAAAATGACTGTATATTTGCAAATTGCTCATGATTGCACCCCTGAAAATAATAGTCTTTGCTTCAGCTGTTATTTATGTGACTTACAACAAACAGAAACACTCATGTATTAAAGTCAATTTCACAAGTAATACCACATGTACACAGGTGACCATAAAACTCAATAGTTTATGGAAACACATTAAAGTTTATATATTTTTCGTTAATCTTATGGTGGCTGTACCTTATCCTCAGTGAATGTTATGGTTCCATGCAATATAAAAGGGATTAAAACAACAACAACAACATGAATAGAACTTGCTGCAAGATCTGATTTGCTTTATTATTATGAAATATTATTAATATGTGTAGGTATATAGCATGTGTTTGTGTGGGAAAGGGGAGAGAGGGGCCAAAATCATGGTGGGGAGAGGGGAGAGAAAGAGAAGGGAGAAAAGGGAGGTGGAAGGAGGAAAGGGGGGAGAGGGAGAGGAGAAGGGAGAAAGAGATTTTTTTTTTAATTTGCCTACTGAAGGCTTGATGTTTTTTCTCCTATCAGAAGACAGAGGACAAGTTTTGAGTCATTAGAAGAGTAGGCACCATGTATTGTATGTTGCTGTTTTATTATTCCTGTAGAGCATATAGATTTCTTTTTTTTTGAAAATCACAGGATAAAGCATGTGGCTGGTAACTTTGCTAGCCTTAAAGTCTGGAAGGAAAGCTTGGTTTCTAGTCAAGTACTTGGTCCCTACAGGCTCCCTGGCTGTGAGAAAGTCATTTAAACACCTACTTTCACAGGTAGTTGTCTACAATTATAAGTGCCAAAGGAATTATTGAACTGCTCTAAGATAGGAACTTTATTCCAAACAGAGTTCTGCCCATCAATAAATTCATCAATTCAAACCAAAATAAAGATGAACTATGAAACTAGGATGCTAATATGTGACTTTAGATGATATATTTTGTTAAAATGCAGAAAATAAAATATTATGAAAAAATCAGTGTATTCCTTCATATGGACATTTTGATTTGAATAATGATGAATCAACACAACCCTGAAACCAAAATGAATTGCTATTCTAGTTTCTTGAAGACTAATGCTTTTGGGAGTGTCACTTCGAATAGGCAAAATGAAATTTTTTTATACTTTATTTTTAATTGAATTGAATTGTTTACTCAATAAAGCCCTCCCAACCCTATTAAATTATAATCCCCTCATTGATAAAGCAAGAAAACAAGCAATCTACCTCAAAAAACAACTTTCACATCATTACATTGATTAAGTTATTCAAAACTTCCAAAGTAATTTTTCTTTAAAATTTTATTAATATATAGATTGTTCACCTGGTTTTTCTTATGTCCCAATGCATCAGTTCATATAAATCTTCATAGTTTGTTTCTAAAACATCTTCCTCATGGTTTTATTTTTAAAAATAAATTTATTTTATTTTATTTTTTTATTTTTTATTTTTTATTTTTTTTTGGAGGTCAGCAAGCATTATATTTTCTCTTCATGCAAGAACCAAACAACAATTTTTTTTATATATATATAAATTTTATTTTATTTAATAATAACTTCGCATTGACAGAATCCATGCCAGGATAATTTCTACACGACATTATCCCTTGCAATCACTTATGTTTCGTTTTTTCCCCTCCCTCCCTCCTCCCCCCCCCCCCAGGATGGCAAGCAGTCCTATATATGCTAAACATGTTGCAGTATATCCTAGATACAATACATATTTGCAGAACCGAACAGTTCTCTTGTTGCACAGGGAGAATTGGATTCAGAAGGTAAAAATAACTCGGGAAGAAAATCAAAAATGCAAATAGTTCACATTCATTTCCCAGTATTCCTTCTTTGGGTGTAGCTGTTTCTGTCCATCATTTCTCCAATGAAACTCAGTTAAGTCTCTTTGTCAGAGAAATCCACTTCCATCAGAATACATCCTCATACAATATCGTTGTCGAAGTGTATAATGATCTCCTGGTTCTGCTCATCTCACTTAGCATCAGTCCATGTAGGTCTCTCCAAGCCTCTCTGTATTCATCCTGCTGGTCATTCCTTACAGAGCAATAATATTCCATAACATTCATATACCACAATTTACCCAGCCATTCTCCAATTGATGGGCATCCATTCATTTTCCAGTTTCTAGCCACTACAAACAGGGCTGCTACAAACAAAAAAATAAATTTATTTTACATGAATTTATATATGCTTTTTATACCTCCCACTAAATAGTAATAAAAAAGAAACCTGAAAAATAATGTCCTCGCCATAAATATATATGGTTTAGCAAAACAGTTTTCCACATTGGCTAAACCCTAAAATTTAATTCTTTTAAGGCAAATATGTGTTGAGATAAATGCCATGGTTCATCTCTAGCCATCATTATGTACTTGATTTTTCAAAGCATTGATAAGGTTTCTGAAACTTTTCAAAATTGAATTTTTCCTATATTATTTTGCTATATGAATTGTTATCTTGTTTTTACTCATTTCATTATAATGGCATGATATAATTCAATTATATTCGGATGTTCATTTGATGAACAACTTTTGTTTCTAATTCTTTGTCCCCACAGATTAACAATTATATATATTTTTGTATCTAGGGATCTTATTCCATTTTTAAAAAATTTCCTTAGTACTAGAACAAGCAGTGGTATTGCTAACCCATTCATCAATAGATATTCATAGTTTAGTAGCTTTGGGATACAATTTCAAATTGATTTTCACAATGAATTCACAGCTCTTCCAACGGTAGATTAAAATACCTGCTTTCCTAAAGTTCCAACTGCTGAAACTTATCCCCTTTTTTATTGTTTTATTATATTTGACAGTTTGATGGATGGGGCAGCAGAATTGTTTTAATTTGTATTTCTGTAATTATTAGTGATTTGAACCTTTTTTTCCCCAGATGGATTTAGATAGCTTATATTTCTTATTTTATTTACTTTATTTTAAAAATTGTCTATTCAGGGGCAGCTAGGTGGTGCAGTGGATAGATTACCAATCCTCAAGTCAGGAGAATCTGAGTTCAAATCTGTTCTCAGACATTTAACACTTCCTAGTTGTGTGACCCTAAGCAAGTCACTTAACCCCAATTGCCTCAACAAAAACAAACAAAAAATTGATCTATGCATATCCTTTACCAGCTATGTTTGAGAACAGTTGTTTTTCTTACAAATCTAAATTAGTTTCTTATATATCTCAGAAATGAGAACTTAATGAGAGAAATTTGCCACAAAGATGCCCCCCTTCTTGCTTCTTTTCTAATTCTAGCTTCACTTGGTTTTATGCAAAAATTCCCCCAAAAATTTATGTAAAGAAAAAGCCCATATGTTTTCCTGTGTTTTTATATTTCTATTATTTAACTATGATTTTTTTCAAATCACTCATTTGAAGATTAATGTTTTATTTTCTAATTCATTTCTGATGTCACCCTTTATATATATGTGTGTGTATAATGTATTGTGTGTATATATACATATAATATATATATATAGTACCTATATTGGAATATAATGCGAATGTCCAAGTATATATAATTTCTTTCTCTTTGCAATTTTCCATGCAGTTTTGTTGAAAAGTAACTTACCTATCAAACTGTGATTTTTAATTTTTGATATTTTTTTTGATTTCTGCATGTCTTATAACTAGTATCTTATTTGTAAGCAAGTAGCAAATCATTTTATGATTATGTTTATAATATTGGCTCCGTATATATACCATGTGCAATGAATATATCTCCAATTATTTAGATCTGTTTTTATTTCTGTGAATATTCTTTGGTAGTGGTATTCATATGACAACTACATACATATTAATAAGTGGCCAGAATATAAAGTGTAAGAAGAATAGAAAGAGGTGTGTGTGTGTGAGGTGATATGACAGAAGTTGTTATTTGGTACTAGCTTATGAAGAATTGGTGAATGCCCAACAGGAAATTTTATTTCATCTTGAAAGTGATAAGGAGACATTGGAGTTTCTTAAATAAATAGTACGATAGTTGGATCTATATTTTAGGAAAAAATTATTTTGGCAGCCTAATGGAAGGTAGACTGGAGTTAGCAAAGTTTTAGCAGGCAAACTGATCAGCAAGCTATTACAGGTCTGAAGAGATAATGGACAACATCTAGTGTTAGCATAATTGAGAATTGTCACAAAGATGAAATCAATAGATCATGGCAATATTTTGGATATTGGAGGTGAGAGATAATGAAGAATCAAAGATGATACTTAAATTATAAATCTGAGCAACTGTTAAGATGGTGGTACCCTCAACAGTAAAAGGAAAGTTTGGAAGGGGAGGAAGTTTAGGTGCAAAGATAATAAATTCAGTTTTAGATAAGCAGAGTTTAAAATGTCTATAAAAGTTTTATTTTGAGATATCTATACACAGTTGAAGATGAGAGACTAGGCTGGCTGGATAAATAGTAGATCAATGAAATAATATAGAGAGAAAGAGAAGAGGGCTCTGGGTTATTTTCTGTGGGATTCCAAGAGTTAGTGAGCATGATCTGGAAGAAACTCTGGCAAAGGAGAATGAGAAGCAGACAGATAGTCATGAAGAGAACCAGGAGAAAATACAGTCCCCAAAACCTACAAAGAACAAAGTATCAAGAAGTGGGTGATTGTGTCAAAATATGCAGAGGTCAAGATAGATGAAAATATAGAAAAGGCCATAGAATGTGGAGAGTAAGAGAGCATTTTTAACTTTGGAGGGGACAGTTTAATTTTCTGGTAGAATCATTTTGTTTAATCATTTTTTTTCCCAGTCTAATTTCCTGAATTTTGACTCTATGTTAGTACCAGGCTCTATGAAATTTTGTAGATGATGTTAGGGGTTTGCATGATCTTGTTTGGAATTCTTTTGTTTTCTGCTTTTTTTTCGGAGGAATTTCATCTTGTGTTCTTCAAGGATCTTTAGGGTCTCAAACTAGGTGCCTGTAATATTTCCATGCTACTTGATTCAGGTTAAGAACTGCTTACTGCCTCCCCGGACTGATATTTGCAAGCTTCTCATTAAGGTTTGGATTTGATTCATTGAGAGCTTGCTCCTGTGGTATGCTGTTGGACCCAGTTACTCTCCACTAGGTAGGAGGATTTACAAGTTCTGTGCAATAGAATTATGAACTCGAGCTATTTGCCATGATTATTCAGTCACAGAATTAAGACTAAGCTGGGTGCTAGCACCAAGAACTTTTTCTACTATTGATACTACATAAATACTATTGATTTTAATTTCCCTTGCTCAGAGTATAGACTATGATCTTTGCTACTCTTAGGGTCAAATCCATTTCTTAATCCCTGCTGGATGTGCCACCAATATGGGGTAAGGATATAAGAGCTATGAGTTTAGTTCTAGTAGTATTCTCTAGATATTATCAGCCCCCATTATTATTGATGTGAGAATTCAAAGCTTTCCCCAATATACAATTCTACAGTTTCCTCCTGGAAAGTAGCTATCCTCCTCTTATATTTGCAGACTTCTGCCTCCCTTTGGTGACCCAACTGTAAAGATCAATCATTTTTTTTCCTTGGAATTCTTGATTAGGACAGTTTGATGCTTTTCTAACCTTTTGTCAAATATTTGCTTACTGGTGGTGGATGAGAAACTGGTCTGTACTGTTTTTCCCATACTGCACCATCTTGGCCAACCTCTGTTCACTTGGCATAAATACAGGCAATTTTATTGTCTCACAGCTAAGGAAACTCCATCAGTCAAAGCCTTCCATGCTACATATATTCCTTTTCCAAATAGATCAGTTCCCCACCAAGAATCTCCATTTTTGAAGAAGATGTAAAGTTTTTCATGCTTTACTTTGGACTTTACATCATGTTTTAGTTGTCTTGTCCCACTGTCCCCATTTCTCCCTTCTATCATTGAAAATCCATTTTGAGGAATGCATTCTTCATTCTTTGAATTTCACCAACACATCTTTTCCTGGGTACCTCTACCATTCCCTCCTGTTTTCCAGCTCTATTTTGGGTATTTCCTACCTCTCATTTGAGTTTGAGCTTTTTGAGGGCAGGAAGCACTTTTTCTTAATTTGTTCATACCCTCAAGACTTAACAGAAAGTCTGACAGTAGCAATTGCATAAAAAAATGTCTGCTGACCTGTTGACATGATGTATAATCTTAGAAAGTTGTCTAGGGCACTAAGAGTTTAAGTGATATGAGTAGATAACAATCAGAAAGTACCAGAGACTCTGCTTGAACCTAATCTTCCTGATTTTGTAGCTGGCTCTCCATCTCCTGTTGAATACTGCCTACTTATACTCTCCATTCACATGGGATTTTTTCATCTATGTGCATATTATATCTACATTCCCCAGTAGAACTCATATTCCTAAAGGGCAAGAACTGTTTTGTTTTTGGACTTTGTACTCCCAGAACCTAGCATTGCTCTTTGCTGCATATATTAGACAATCTAATTGAATTAATTCTGCAAAGAAATCAATAAAATTAAAAAAATAATTTCATATATCATTCTATATATGTTCTCAGTACCTTGGTTAGTTCTTGGTGATCTTAAGGTTACTACCATTAGATAGAGTTCTCAAAATATTAAAATATCATTAAATATCTGAATTATTCCTCAGGTGAAATGTCAGCAACAACAGGGAAAATAATTTATAACAAATATTGTTATATGTACATGTACATGATGTTTTCACAATTACATTCTCTTTTGGAAAATGAAGACTCTATCATATGTGCATTTATGCTTATCTCCCTCTGTACACATATGTGTATATGAATATGGATATAGATGCAGATATATCCATATATACATATATATGTTTAATTCACTTTTTTCCCAAAAGAGTATATGACTATAAAAGTATTTGTTATAATAGTTTCTTTTAGTCTTAGCATTGACATTGCTCCCTGGGAATAATTCAGACATTTAAGAGACATATTAATACCTAGAAAAAATAATCATACACATCTATTTCCTGCAGATCACTCAACTAATGCATTTTGTAAAATTGAAAGCATATACTTCATGGTAGAAAGAACTTTAACTTCTAGTGAAATATAATTTTTCCCTCCCCATCACTATTCTCCCCATTGCCCACTGCCAATAATAATATTCCACAATACAATTTAATTAGTGCCAGCTCCTTTTCCAGCATTTCCCCTCTTCATTTTATACAATGTTCTACTTTTCAAATGTTTCCGAACAATTTAAAGACATATTGAATTAGAATTGTTACTGAAAAAGATTCAAAAGCAATTAAGTATAGCTTCATTAATGCTAGGAAATGCATTTTAGTAATTCAAAGAGAAATAGAATGGTTGAAATAAAAGAGGAGTAATAAAAAAACTAAGATGCATTTTATAAAAGTGCTTACACACAAATGAAAACTAGACATTTTTTGCTTTATTGTCAGTTTTATGGAAGTGAATAAAGGTAGTTATAATCCACTTAATGTTTATGTCCTTGCAAAAGGTAAAATACCCATTTTCTCCTTGTTTTTATAAATTAGCCTCTTGAAAACACTTGACTAATTTTAAATAGACTATATTAATGTTAGAAAACTTCCCCACATACACTTGATAGGAAAGAGATTTGAGCTTGATATCTTAACACCTGTTTTCTGAAGAATTTAGTAGGTTGGGGAGGAAGTAGTTTTGATTTTGCTATTAACACAGACACCTTCCTCTGCCCCAGACATATACTCTTGATTATTCATCCACCATCACTCTTTAAAAAAAATGGAACCCTTTATTTATAATGGGATTTCTGTACATTAGGTGCAAGAGTGCATTAAAGTCCTGTAATGATGTTTAACTGAATTACTAGAAGACAGATCAAAAAACAAATTGATAAAATTTGTGGGAATTCAAGCTTCAAATCCAGCCAAAAAGTTAGTGACAATTTCCTTCAGTTTCCATCTGACTGTTCTGAGATCTTTCCATCAGTTCTGATATTACTCAAGAAGGACTGGTGTTTGGCTAATGACATGAGCTAAGAAAGCACTCTCAAACTTGGTGATTTTGCTGAGCTCCAGATACCCTCAAACACTAGCATAGATGACTGCCACCTGTTCTTCAATTGCCTTTGGAGAATACTGTCCTTGTTTCAGCAACTCCGACGTACACCACAACTCAGCAGTTGTTGAGTAGCAGCATCTAGGTCAGAATTAAATTGAGCAAAAGCTGCTACCTCATGATACTGAGCCAACCCCAGCTTTATGGTACCTGCCACCTGTTTCATTGCTTTGTTTTGTGCAGCTGATCTGACACAGGACACAGTCAGACCAATATTAATGGCAGGGCAGATACCTTTGTAGAACAACTTTGTTTTCAAGAAAATCTGTCCATCAGTGATGGAGATGTCATTTATTGGAATGTATGCTGACACATCATCAGCTTGTGTTTTAATGACTGGCCACCTCTAAAAGTGTTGTTCATTTTAGCTGCTCTCCCCAGCAGATAGGAGTGCTATCACTCCTCCACACATCACCAGGATAAGCCTCAGGACCAGAGGATGATGGAGCAGCAGAGACATCTGACTGTAGGCAATAGCCTATTTGGACAAGTCATCATAGATAATTAGAGCATGTTTGCCATTACCTCGGAAATATTCTTCCATAGAGTATCTAGAGTAAGGAGTTAAGTACTGAAGTGGAGCAGCATCAGATGCAGTGGCTGAAACCACTATGATATATTTCATGTCATCTGCATCTGTAAGTCTCTTTACCAACTGAGCAATCATGGATCTCTTCTGACCAATAGTAACATCAATACAGTTTAGCTTCTTCTTTTCATCAGTTCCATCATTAAGGCATTTCTGATTAATGAGTGTATCAATAGCAATTGATGTTTTGCCAGTCTGTCACCAATAATCAGTTCACACTATCCATGACCAATTAGTACCAAGCTATCCACAGCCTTAATGCCATTCTGCATGGGCTCATGCACAGAGATTCTTGGAATGAATCCAGGTATCTTCAGACCAACTCATTGACGAGTTTTGGAACCAACTGGATCCTTTCCATCAATAGTGTTGCCCAGAGCATCTACGACATAGCCCCAAAATTCCTCACCAACATGAACATCTACAATGGCTCCTGTTTTCTTCACAATATCTCCTTCTTTAAACAGTTTGTCATTCCCAAACAGGACAACACCAACATTGCCAGGTTCCAAGTTCAGGGACATACCCTTCAGACCTGAAGAAAATTCCACCATTTCCTCTGCCTGAACATTTCTTAATCCATGTACACAGGCAATGCTATCACCATCATAGGACTCTCATTTTCCTCAAGGTCAAAAGAGGTATCAGCTTCCAAAACATGCTCTTCCAGAACAGAGGACACTTCAGCAGTGGCAGACTTCTGAAGGCAGCTATTAGAGGAGTAGAAGTTCCTGGTTGCAACAGAGGCTACTCTCAAGGCATTTCTAGAGATCAGCCCACTTGGTGGGCGAGAGTGTGGGTCAAGACAGCAGTGACTCGAACAGAGAGCATCCTTGCAGGTCTTCCTCAGGGTTCCTGTGCAGCTGCAGTCTCCAGACTGACTGCCACCATCACTCTCAAATAGCTATTGTTTCCTTCTGTTTTTTCAATATGGTATTATTAAACAACTGGTTTTAACTAGGACAGATCTCTATGGCTTTGCCATAGGCCATGACCTTTGAAAGACATTGAAAAACAGTTGTGATCTTTAACAGAAACAACTAAATTTAACACCTAGTTAACAAGAATTATTAGTAAACATCAATACATATTGTTTCAGTTGAACTGAATTTTGATCAAATATAATTTACAATATTGTACTTTTTTATAAACTTATACACAAAAAATCCTTATATAGAAATATCTTTTATTCAGAAACATGATATGGAAATATTGATATGACTAAATTATCTTACATAAATACTGAGCAGATGTTTGCATCTTTTCCCCATCCCTTTCAACTCTTCTTTGATCAATCAAATAATATTCTTTACCCTAGTTTACAAAATCCAAATAAGAGGAACTGATAACTAGAAGCCATAAGGAGAGAGAAGAAAAGAAAGGATGGGGGGAGAACTGTGGTAAGTCTAGAGCACTCATCAGTGATAGAATTTTGGAGAGGGGTACAGAGAATCCTTTCCTTTAAGGATTGCCAGATATGTTGCCATAAATAAATCTTTGAACTAATATTTGATTATTCATTTGTAGGCTTATGATTTTTTAAGCACTATATATCAAGACATTGTCTATCTACTACTAATGGGGTTCTGAGTGCACTTTAAAGATACTGTTAAATACACTGAGGAGACAGGTCAGAGCAAAAGGTTCAGTAGAGCCAGTCAGCAAGTGCAATTTCTGTAACCTATTTGCACTGCTGCAAGAAATGACATCTCTTTACCCTAGATTTGTTGATGTATGGGCTAGATTGGCAACCTTGTTTGCCAGTTGACCTCTAGAATCATAGGACAATGAGTCACAGTCTTAAAAACAATGATATAAAGAAAAATGGTATGATCTTTGAGTTCTGTCAGTTACTCTATATTGGAATTAAATTCATAAATGAATTGTCTTTCAATGTAAAACAAAAGACTGCCAACCAATAGAAAACCAAACTATATAAGGTAATTTAAAGACTAGCATGGCTGTTGTGTATCTCTGGCACAGACTCTTGAGAAATTGTGATTATGAAATTTCAATGTATTCATAAATATATGGAAATTCCTTCTCTAATTGGTTAAAAAAGCATCGAAGAGTTATCCTAAAAATAACTTGCGCCTGTTTTTTTTTTTACTTAAAATAGTTCTTTATTCTGAAATTGAACACCTAAAAAAGTCTTTCCATGCATAGAGTGAAGGCAAAAAATAACATGACACTAGGAATCTCTATTCTGTACTACATACTTTCTTTAAATATAAAGATATATATATATATATACATACACACACATATATAGAGATAGATAAATAGATAGATGTTGGAATCTTTACAAAGTGTAAAGTCATTAGAGTTGATAGAGACAATAATTATCTAATTTAGTATGGTTCAGTATGATTGATCTGATCTTACAAGGAGATGTTATGGGCCAGAAGAAACAAGGTTATACATAAATCCATCAATATGGGAGGCATTACTCATAATGGCATAAGCATATAGCAATATAACACAGGCTAGTAGTAATGTAACAAATAACATGAATCAACATGAGAATTTACACATGTCCAAAAGTCCTAGAAATAGTCCAAAAGGAATCCATTGTCTATTAGTTCATGTGGCAGGAATCCAATAGTTCCTGAAAGCTCTGAAATACTGCAATAGTCTCATCAACAATTTTTCATTTCAAAGAAGCCAATGATTCTTGAAGATTTTAAAAGTTCTTTTAACAGTCTCATTGTCAGCCATTCTCTTTCAGTGTCAGATGTTTCTTAAATATTCTCCTTTGTTTTGAGGTTTTTCTCTTTTTCTGTTACTCTCAGATGGATGAGGCGAATGTGGCTCGTTGGCACCCATCTGATTCCTTCTCTGTAGAGAAGATACAAGCAAACCCTCTTCCCCAAGCAGTTAACCTATCTGGTCCCTTCCATTCACCACTTTTTGGATCTCTCCACATCACCCGGTGATTATCTAAAGATAGTGGAGCTGCTCGCACTGGATACTGCCCTTCCGGTGGGTTATAAAACCTGTCTTCTGGAGCAAGTGCATCTTTATCAAAGATTAAAAAATTAATGGCATAGAGAACTAAATTTAGAAGTTCTCTAGGGTTATCCGTTTTATATATAAAACTTTATAATATACTATATATACTATATACTTTATATACTATACTACATAACATATATAGTATATTATATACTACGTAATACTATATAATATACTATATATTATATATATATATGCTATATATATGTACTTTTATTATATATAAAACTTTTTTATATATAAAACTTTCAAACTCTTCTATTTGTTTATGTTTATTTGTGGTTTTTAATGTACATTTAAAATGTTTCAGTGACCCTCATTTTTCTCCCTGATATAACCAGCACTAATTCTAGTTTTCCTATTCCTCCCAAGGGAGAGAAGGGTTAAAAAAATAAATAAAAATTTCTATCAAATAAGTATAGTTAAGTAAAATGAAACCAGGCAGTATTCACCTCCAAAAATGTTGCATTTTGTTTTCCATTTTGAGTCCATTTTCTCTCCATCAGAGGAGTATATTATTCCTTTTAGATTATCAGGAGCCATAGTCAGTAATTACCTTGATCAAAATTCATGTCTTTTTTACTTCTTTGCAATGATTTTTTGCATTGTATCGATAGTTTTTCTGGTTCTGTTCATTTTATTCTGAGTCAGTTAATACTAACAAGAATACTACAATTCAGAAAGAATTCACATCTTGCCACAGAGCAGCACAATATATTTATTAAGTTCACATACCAGAGTTTATTTAGCCATTTACGAATTGATGGATGCTTCTTAAGAATTCAATTCTTTTCTTCTCTTTTGTTTACTTATCTTTATCCTTACTTATCCCTACTTTAAAATCAGTATGTGTGTTCTGATTGCAACTATTTCTTCCCCAGAATTATCCTCCTCCTTAGCAATGGTCCCCATGCACTTGTTTCTCTATGGTGTTTGATGTATTTTCATGTAACGTTATTTGTGTCTAGCAGTACAAAACTTTATATACCATTACATTTGATGCCTGTTTCCCATACCCCTTCTACCATCTTTATATAATTTCCTCACTATCCTTTTTTAGCAAGTAGTCTGAGTCAAAATGATTTCCTGTTTGTTCAGGTTCAATATTTTAACCAAACAAGTCACATGTCACTCTACAGTTAACAAAAGGAAGGTTTCTTAGCCATAGCACAGGGAAAAAACACATGTAAATAGTGTATTCTAGTACTTCTAGCTAGGGTGGTCCCAGTCTCATATATCACCAAGTGATGGAGCAGGGCAGTAGATGGTGACTCAAAAGGTTTGAGACATCACCATCATTTGAAAAGTCCATGTGAGTGTGCTTTTTTATATCCCTAGTTGACTAGGAGTGCTTCAGTACTAGCCAGAGGCAAATCATAAGTTCTGAGAAAGGAAGCACAGCCTATCATCTTTTGGGGGGAAAACCTAGTCTAGATTAAGTGGTTGGAAGAAAGGGGCAATTTTGTCAGGAATTGGTCCTGAATTATGAGAAATGGCAAGTGCGTCCTCTTATTCCTTTCTACACAAGTGAATATTTCCTTTCTTAAATTTTGAATCCCTTCTCATTTTCATCTTTAAGCCTTCAGAACATCCCCACATTTTCTATTTTATTTTATTTTTAAATTTACCTCTCTCAAGTACATTTTGAAAAACATGTTCTGAAATGAGAATTTTTGTCCCTACTTCTTCTCCACTAGAATATTAATGCTACATCATTGAATAGCTCCTTATAATTGAACAGTTCCCTTTCTAGATGTTGTTTGATTATTTTGTTTGAATTTTAAAATATCTACTGAATCCTACTCTTACTTGAAAGTCCTATAATCCATTAAAGATCTACACTCAAGGGCAGCTAGGTGGCGCAGTGGGTAGAGCACCAGCCCTGAAGTCAGGAGGACCTGAGTTCAAATTTGATCTCAGACACTGTCTAGCTGTGTGACCCTGGGCAAGTCACTTAACCCCAATTGCCTAAAAAAAAAAAAAAAGAGAGAGAGAGAGAGAGAGAGAGAGAGAGAGAGAGAGAGAAAAGATCTACACTCTTCCATGTAATAATAATAATGTATTTAGCATTTCAAAGTAAATAATTTTTTGTTATAAACCCATATATTTAGGGTTTTAAATATTATATTTCAATTTTTTTTCTTGTTTTCAACATACATTTCCCAGTCATTTAGCTCATGAATAAAGTTTCTTATTATATAAACACATCATATCTAAGTAGAGCATCCTCTTAAATTTGGGAGCTTTATTCTTTCTCCAGTATAATCCTTTTTTCCTACTCCTTAATGCCTTTTTCTTTGATACCATCTGAGTCCTTTCATATTCATTCCCTCTGTCCATATATGCCCTCTCTAACTGTAGCAAAAGAGCCAGGTCCATCAGTGTTGATCATCACATAGTCTTGTTGCCATCTTGAACAGTGTTCTCTTAGTTTATTCACTTCATTTAGCATCAGTTTATATAATTCTCGCCATGTCTTTCTGAAATCATCTTGCTGATTGTTTATTATGGTACAATATATTTTATAGACTGACTGTCCAATGAAATATTTGACATTTTCTTCCATTTTTTCATTCTTTTTAGTTTGTTTGGCTGATTCTTGATGATTCATAGAATCATTCGTTTCTATTTCTTCTAGTTTTTAATATGTGATTTTTTTTAGTTAGCTTTTGATTCTCTTTTTCCATTTGGTTAATTCTACATTTCAAAGTGTTTTCTGCAGTGGATTTTTTTTTCTTTTTTTGCATTTGGCCAATTTTATTTTTTAAGGAATTGTTTTCTTCAGTCAATTTTTGTTCTTCCTTTCCAATATGTAGTCTGTTTCTTGTATACCTCTCATTTCTTTTCTCACTTTTTCTTCTCCTTCTTTCATTTGCCTTTTAAACTCTTTCATGAGGCCTTCTAAGAAGCCTGTTTGGGCTTGAGACCAATTCATATCACTCTTTTGAGATTTCTCATGTCGGCACTTTGTCCTCATCCGAGTTGGTATTGTGGTCTTCTCTGTCACCATAAATAGCTTTCTATAGTTAAGTTTCTTTTCTTTTTTGCTAATCTTCTTTCTTTCTCTTTCACCTTCCCTCCCCCATTTTATAACTGTTATGATCAACCTCTGCACTTGGGGTAAAGGTGACTCTGTCCACACCTTCTTGTGTAACTCTGAGCCTTGGTTTTGAGCTTGGGAGCCCTTTGTGTTTGGTGTTTTGCTCACATTGTGGATTAGCCCTGCATGCTCTTTCTAGGAAACAGCCTGGGTTCCCTAGCTGTCAATGGGCCTGAAGGGTGGTGCCTCACTGATCTGCATTATTACTGAGCCAGAACTGAGGGTCTCAGTTACTGATCTGCTGTGATTCAGACCCTCTCATTGGCTTTTCTGGACGTTGTATGAGCTGTGTGGAGCATCCCTTTCATTCCAGTGAGACTGACCTTTCTTGAAGTCTTAATTTATTTTTAGCTGGAAAGTTGTTTCATCCCATCAGACTCTGTTCAGGGGCTTTTTCATGTAGTTTTCATTAGATTTTGAGGTTTCTGAGGAAAACTAGGAGAGCTTGAGCAGCTTTCTGGCTTCACTTTGAGTAATATTTTCCACTTATAAAGAACTATGCCCTTCATTCTTTCTTTCAAAGTTTTCATTTCATTTTATTTCTTCTAGTTTCTCATATAGAAAAGTTGAATTGCCTTGCAATCATTATGCATCTTTTATGGTACTTTTACATGTGCAATGATTTTGTACTTATGGGATCTTTTCTTTCATCTACATAGCTTTCTTAGTTTAGCTAATGAATTGGGACTTTGATTCATTGCTATGTTTTTCTTCTCTTGGCTTGGGAATGAGATAGTTTGTTCTTCTGATTCTTACCGTGAGTCACCTGAGTTCTTGTCCTAACTTAAAACTCCCAAGTTTATGTCCCTCTGGTTCTTTAAGATTCAAAGTGCTGAATCATTAGGGCCTTAATTACATCTCATTACAGGATGATAGAGATCTTCAAATCCTTGAATGTCTTTGTTGAAACTGGATTCATAAAGCAAATCAAATTAAGAGGCATTTATTAAGTATCTATGGGAGATAAAAAGCATTTCCTACTCTCAAAGAAGCTCACAGTCCAATAATGGAGATGACATGAAAACTACTATAAATAAATAAAATATATGTTTGAAGTGATAAACAGAGAGAAGGAATTATTATTATTAAAAATTGGGAAAGATTTTTTACAAAGGAGGTGAGATTTCCTATAAAGGTTGAAGTAATTCTTTGAATCCAGGGGACACAGTTGAGGCATGAATCTTCTTGACTCTAGGACTAGTACTCCATGAGAGAGAGAAAAATAATATAGATTTGTACCATAAGATAAAATAATGGGGAGGTTACATGAAAACATAAGAAGTCTAAAAAAGTAAAGAAGGGTAGATTATGAAGAGTTTTTAAAGATAGCTGCAGATTTCCCATTTCATCCTGAAGCTGCTATGGTACCGATGGTGTTTATTGAGTGTATGTGTATGTGTGTGATATTAGAATTTAGATTATCAGAATTAGAATTTAGATATTTAGATAATTTATTAGATATTTAAATAGTTTTTAGATTTAGAGTAGTTATTATTTGGATAATTATTTAGATAATTTAGAAATATTTAGATAATTAGATAATTTAGATAATTTAAGAATATAGATTTGAGTAGATAATAGACTGAAGTAAGGAAAGATTTGAGAAAGGGAGATCAATCAAAATGTTCTTCCAATAGCCTAAGCTTGAGATGAATAGGACCTGTATCAGGATGGTACACAGTGACAAAGGAGAAAGAGATTATATATGAGAGAGATTAAGAAAAGAGAATCCACAATATATGACAATACATTTGATACAATAGGTGATAAAGACCGAAGAATCAAGGAAGATATTGATATAGATTGTTAATTTGGATGCCTGACAGTACAGTGGGGCCCTCAACAATAATAAGAAAGGTTCTACCTACTGCAAGGAATTGCAAGGTACTTTGAAATATAATTTGCAATCTCTAAAATTAGAATGAACACAAGATAGTTGAGCAATCATGACTCTAAGTATAATCTTTGAGTAATATTTTCCACTTATAAAGAACTTCTATTCTGTTGAGGTTTTCAAAAACTTAAGTAGGAAATCTGAGTTCATCTCTCAATGAACACTTATGGAAATACTTACAGATTTGTCTAATAAAAAGAATGGAAAATGATTATGGAAATCAGGAGGTTTGATGAGAAAAGCAGTATTACAGAGTAGGAAGAAGATTGGATATGGAACAAGAGAGCCTGGTTTTAAACCCCAGCTGGATCACCTTCAATTGGTGTGACTTTGAGTAAATTAAGTACCTTCATTCTGTTTTCATGATAAAAATAAGATAATTCATCTAGATTATATCTAAGTTCACTTCCCTAGATCTACAATTCCTTGGTATTATGATTGTATAATTACTTACATAAAACAGCTAAAATGACCTTCGTTCCCAAGTGTTTTAGACAAAAGATATGATTTTATTCATCTGATATGAACAGTGATCTTCCTTGTGAAAAAGCAAAAACAAATATTTTAGAGATTCAGAAGATCTACCAGTTAATAGCCAATATTACAAGGAAATTTTCATATTCGAAAATTTTAGTTACCAATATGTTTATTACCTATATCATGTCAATATCGATTTGGAAATCATGGAGTTGCCAAAATGTGAATTAATTTGAAAGATGTTTAAAAAAAAAAAAAAAGCAGTATTCAAGATAAAAACAAACACTTATACTGGCATCTTCATTGCTTTCAATGATATTTCAATTTCCTTTTTTTTCTCAAGGATCAAATAGATAGAACGCTGAGGGTTCCTGTAAGAAGTTTAGACTACATTTGTCAATGAGTATTACCTTACATGTGTTTAAATTGCATTACAAGAACTATTCAGCTACCTCATTTCCCGGTAAGTGCATTTAAATCCATATGGAGTACTCAGAGTCCTCTATAGTTCATAGCAATTTATCTCAGCAATTGGTATCTCAAACACTAGAACTAGTAATTACACTTTTTGTCATTGCACTGGGTAGCAGGATTTCCCAGTGCTAATAGATTCCAGCAATTTTTTGGTCAATTTATACCTGCATATATTTATAGAATATTGCAAATATAAGTTTTATTATAATGAATATTGTTTATTTTGTTATAGAAAATTTTGAGTCAGCATTTTCTGGCAAGTTTTTTAAAAATGTAGACTTTTACATTATGCACAGTTCTGCTATAATTGCTACTAACTTTGCTTCCTTGAAAATCACATTTCTGATATGATTTAATAGGAACCTGCAAAAAATGGGCAAACCAAAGAATTTTGATCACATCAATCATAAAATACTCTCATGAATTGTTAGAATTACAAGGTGCCTCAGAGATCATCTAATAAATCTAATCCACCCCCAGCACACCTCCAGCCTTTCCAAGCTTCTCCTCTATGTCCCTATGTGAGCACCTTTTCTCCATCCCCACCCATGCATACCTCAGCTCCTATTCATGTTGTCTTTCTCCATTGGGAATGGATCTGTTTTTTTTTTTTTTTTTTTCACTTTTATATGAATTTCCAGCACCTGGGACAGTGTTCATAGTATAGAATGTGCTCAGTAAATGTATATGTTTAATGGAGACCCAGAGGCTAAGTGTCTTACCCAAGATTATATAGAGTAGGCACACCATCATAGGTCTCCTAATAACTAGTTTGTTTCTATAACATGATGTACACACATGAAGTGAGAGAGGTTCCAATCCCTCTGTTCTAGGAGAATATATTTGACATCCAGTGATTTATTAGTTTAGTTTTGATGAATGTGAGTGAATGTTAAAAAGCAAGGCATTACACTGAATTTAGGGGAATAATTTCCAGTAAGCAAGAAAGAAAACAAATATTTATAAAGGCACTGTGTTAAACATTGGCCATACAGATTCAAACAAAAAGAAAGATAATTCCAAGCTTATTTGCTAATTAAAAGAGATAACATACAAAAGGAGCTAAAAAACCATGGGAAGAAAGGAGACAAATCAAAATACCTGGAGGGCATGTTTTTGAAATGAATGGAAGGCCAATGTTTTCCTTTCCATAAAATGATGACTTCAGGTAGAGGTTACCAAGCAAAAAAGACAGCAATTCTTAAAAATAAGCTCAGAAGAAAAGTACATGTATCTTTACATGCATACTTAAAATTATATTTTAAAAACAACAATAACAACAACAAAAGAACAACAATAATTTACTGTCCAGAGTATTAAAAACCTGAATATGTCTCAGTCATTTAGTATAGTACTTGTTTGACTTTGGATTGGTCACTTAATAAAACTGAAGTTCAGATGGTTATCTGTAGATATGTTTGATCCCCTGGAGAAATTGTTGTCATGACATTTATCATGTTGGTGTTGTTCAGTTGTTTCTCTCATATACAATATATTATGACCTCCTCTGTGGTTTTCGGGGCAACAATACTGGAATGGTGTGTCATTTCTTTCTCTAGCTCACTTTACAAATGAGTAAATTGAAGCAAACAAGATTAAATTACTTACCCAGGGTCACATAGTTGGTAAGTATTTGAGGACAGATTTGAATTCAGGAGGAACATGAACCTTTCTGATTCCATTCTGATTCTGAGACTGTTTTCTGCACTATTTGGCTGTCTACATTATTTTCAGTATTAAAAGTTCTTTTTCTTTATGGTAATTACCCTTATATAAATTACACACACACACACACACACACACACACACACATATTATATAAATTATTCTCCTATTACTGCTCTCTTTATTCTGTAGCAGTTTATATTCAGAATCCTCTGAAATAATTTTTTGGGGTTATTTTTCAGTAGCATTTTACCACATTAGTGTCTAATTTGTTTAGTTCAATCATTTCCTAATTGATGGGTAACATCAACATTCAATTTTTTTTTCTATTTACAAATTTTAGTTAATCTCATTAAGGAGTGCTATATTGGTTTTACTTGTAACCTTTCCTTCCATGGTATTCCTTCCTTTTAAACTTTACTGCATTATTTCTGCTTCTTTGTATATTGAATTGGTGTATTCCTATTATAAAAGTTTGTTTTTAAACCTTTTTTGTTTTAGATGAGAGGTTCATCTAATTCATATCTTTCTCAGATGTTCAAGTAAACCCATTAAATCCTTTATTTTTCAGCTTAGTCTCCCTTTGTATAATTCTCACTTATCTGGAATCTCTCCCAGAATTCTCTGCAGCCCATAGATATATACACATATTTCTCTCAACCTAAATGAAATACACACACATCTTATTTGGTTTTCTCCTTTCAGGATAAATTCCTTTAGAGGAATGGCTATTTTCTTTATTTTCATTCATTTTTAAAAAAAAATCTCTCTAATTGGTCTTCTGGCTTCATCATTAAACTGAAACTGTAAACATTTGTTTTATATGTAGAAAATCTTTTTAATTTAATGTAATTGAAATTATCCATTTTACATCTCACCTACACTTGAAATCAATTTGGAAAGACACAGATAAGATTCTGAAAAATCGAGAAAGGAAGATGAGACATTTCAAGCAATTGTCAAGCAAACTTCCCTAAAAAATTACTAAGAAAAGAAGCTCTGCTCTCCATCATTTGTTTTTAAGTTGTTTGCCCATCTATAACTGATATGGTAACATTTTCTATGTTCTTCAAATATTCTTGTAAAATCTCTCTTTATACCTAAGTCCTATGTCCATTTTAACCTTATCTTGCTAAATGGTGCAAAATATAGATCTATGCCCAGTTTCTTCCAGACTGCTTTCCAATATTCCTCACATTTTAAAAAACCAAATAGTTTATTCTTACCCCCAAAACTTGTCTTTGAATTTGTTAAACATAAGTTTGTCATTTGCTGTTGTAAATTATATTGCTACTTTGTTCCACTGATGTATTTTTTTTTAGGCCTGTACCAGATAGTTTTGATAATTACTGCCTTAAAACATAGTTTAATGTCTAAAACTGCTAAACTTCCTTTCTTTATATTCCCTTGTCCCAGGTGATATTCTTAACTTTTTGTTCTTCCAGATGATTTTTTTTCTAACTCAGTAATTGCTTTTTTGTTGTTGTTGTTGATAGTAATCTGGTTTTAAGAACAACTTTGAGCAACTAAGTCATTTTGATTATTATAAATACCCAAAGTATCTACAAAAGACCTATGAAGAAAGACACTATTTGCATGAAAAGAAAGAACTGATAAACAAAAGTTTATAAATAAGTTATAAAAAAAAGGTGTTACATATACATGTGTGTGAGTGTGTATGTGTGTGCATAATGATAATCTGGAGGGTAGAAAAGGAAGAAAAAAAGTTATGTGATAACTGTATTAACAAATTATACATAATAGGCTTGTGGCTTCATGTGTAATCATTTTTTTTCCTTCTGTTATGGAAATGCTTATTTTATTTTTTAAGTTCTGAATAAAATAAAATGCAAAACAAACAAAAGCAAACCTAAGCCCTAAAATTGTTCTCTCCAAAGTTACAGTCTCTTAAATGCCAAATCTACGGGCCTTTTCTTAATCCTCATCCCTGCAGAATTCCCAGCAGCCTTTGATGCAATCACTTTCTCAATGGTATTCTCTTTTCTGTGCATTTTCAAGAGGTTGTCCCCTCTGGATTCTCTCCTTTCGGCTGACTGAGAAGGCCCTTATCACTTTGAGCCTAGATCACCACAATGCCCTGATAATCCCCCTGCCTCAAACCTCTCTATTCTTATCATCTATCAGCTAAAATGACTTATTAAAATTGGCACCTGTGTGACAAAATCACCCCATCCTCATTTAGTCAACACAGATAGCTCCTTCTTGTCTTCACAATCAAATATAAAATCCTTAGTTTGGTTTTTGAAGTCTTCCATGATCTGGCCACTTCAAACATTTTCTGATTTATTATTCTTTATACATTGTTTTTGTCAAGATTAGTCTTTATGTAATGACTCAGGCTCTTTATTCCAAAGATTTTAGTCCCTGAGGCAAGAAATCTCCTTCTGGAGAATAAATATCCATTTTAACCAAGGATTTAATAAATAAACAAAATTATGTACAAAAACCCTCTGTGGTTTTAGAAAATTTTCTTTCTAGCCTGATGGCTGAGTATATTGTGGTTTTTTGTTTTGTTTTGTTTTGTTTTTTGCCTTTTTATAGCAGAGTGATAGCAGTTATACTTCTTTTGTGTTTTAAGCTAAAAGAACAGTGGCAAAGATCAAAATTCCTGTTTTGGGAAAGTGGTGACCCAGTTTAAGCCAGAAATGAAAAGCAGAGAGAACCTTAACCTTGTGCCTCTTGGAATTTGTTAAGGAAACAAACAACATTTAACACAAGATTGGAGGATCAACTTTTTAAGCAGCATCTATGTGATAGTAAATTATAGGTAATGTAGGCCAGTCAGAAATTGCTTATGTCTATCCTCTGCCAAGTGAGGCTTGATTGAATGCATCACGGGATCAGTGGTAATAGACCTACAGAAAGTAGTAGGATGACATCACCAGATGACATGAGGGTGCAGAGCTCTAGTAGGTTTGGTTGTCTCTTCAGGTTTACTGTCAGGTTGTACATGTTCTTTATATGTGTGTCCCTCTATATAGGTGCTTGCTCTCTCTATCTTCCTTACCTGTATTCTTCTCTTTGTTGATTTTTCTTTCACGCTTCATAGGGATAATGTATAACTGTTGGGGGAAACTTGCCATACATTCATGGGAGAATTGTTTTATTGCTATTTTTAAAAATATGCAAATTAATTTTATGCCTTTGGTCAGAATGTGTAATATTCCTTGCTCCAAATAAAGGCAAGTTTAATCAGTAAGAGTCAATGAGTTTTCTGGGTTAATCTAGTTTTATAAAGTTTTAAACCTATATCATATTTACCACATGTACATTAATAGGCTAGCCTTAATGTTTTATATAACTAATCCAAAATAGTCAACATTGATTTTGCTGAGATATTTTTATTTTATTTTACTTTTTAAAGTTTTTTATTTTCAAAATATGTGTATAGTTTTCAACATTCACTCTTGTGAAACCTTGTGTTCCAAATTTCTTTCTTCTTCCCTTCACCCTTCCCCTAGACAGCAAATAGTCAATATAAATTAAACATGTGCAATTCTTCTATACATATCTCCACAATAATCATAACAGCTATTTTTAAAATAATATATACGATTGTAAATATTTTTGTAAAGTATATTACTACTTTCTGGCAATTACCTTATTGAGATGTAATCCCAATATAGGGATCTCAAGTATAAAGAGTATAAAGTTTTGTAACTTTTTTCACGTATGTCTAAATCATTTTTCAGAATGATTATAGCAATCAAATTGAATTGACTAGAAATGAATTATATCACTTTTTCCACAGTCCTTCTAATAATGGTTTTGCCCATATTTTAGTATCTTGATAGGTTTATGGATATGAGATAATAGTTCTTTCTCACTTATTTCAAGGAATTATTGTGTGAGCAAATAAGACAAAAATACACTTTAGTATTTCTTGTGACATATTTAATTTCTATGTTATCATATTTACGTTTTTTTTTTTAAATTTGTTTATATTAAATGGAATTATTTGTTTACAAAGGTCATGCAAGTGAAAGAAGGCATTCTGAATTTACATTAAATACTTATGATTGATCTACAGATCAATAAGAAAAAATAAAAAATACAAGTCAATAAGAGTAGACCAAGTTGAAGTTAAACTATGATAAAATCCAGGTTTTGCTGTTGTCCTAATTTGAAAGTAGTCATTTTAATCTAGATTCTGACCCCCCAAAGTTTGATATGAATACTGATGATGAATAATATTTGTAATGGAAAAATAGATGCAGGATTAATTATGATGATTTTTAAAATTGAAATTGAAAGGATTAAAAAAATTAATAATTCCTTTTAAGTCAAGTAGTTAATATTTGTTTCTTTTGCAATTTCTTTCAAACAAATCCCTCAACTAATACTCTCAAGTACAGCAATTTATTCCCTTCTTCCCATTCTATACTGAAGCTTTAGTGCTTGTAATGAGGAAAATTGAAATTTAGAAAGTTAATAATTAATGAACTGGCTATTTAGCCAGTTTCAAACCAGGTGTAGACTTCTTAGGCACTATACTTACATTTTAATTTCAAATGTATTGGAAAACCATAAATCCCATCTTGAATATTATAAATGTGTTTTACTAGTAGATATAGAATCACCTAGTGCAAAATTCTGATAAAATCTGTTTAATTGTTGGTCCCTAGTGAGCTAAATGAGCTAAATAAGATTCAATGAAAAAAGCTGAATGTTGACTTGAAGGTTGTAAATGATATAAAATGTAGAAGACTGGGTTAAACATCCAAGGAGTGGCTCAAGAAGAAGACGTAAAAGAAAAATACCAAAAATGATAATAGGAATAGTCTCTCTGTGTGTTCTTGACTTCATTAATTATAGTCAGAGATGAAAGCATAGATTCCTTTGTGACCCAGCACATGAGTTAACCATTAGGAGGAGAGCAATAAGACAGCACAATTATTGGATGCTAGCAAAACAAGTGTGAGAGTAATGGCAATGAGATCTAGTTTCAGTTTTCAAATTCATCTTTCTGACTGGCTTTGAACCCTCAGGAGGTCATGAAATTTCCAAATTCCATACTATTTTTTAAGTGCAAATATTGAAGGTGTTTGTTTGAATCCAGTGACAAGAAAAGATGGAATCACTCTGTCTAATTAACCATTTGAACTATATCTAGAAACTGCTATGTTTGTATCCAACCATAGATGGGTTAAGTGTGTAAGAGTGATCTAAGACAAAAAGGAGATGCTGATATAGAACTCACATGACATAGCTTCACCTGGCTCATACAAATCAGCCTACAAGAGCTTGTTGAAGCTAATACTGTGAAGACTTTTAGAGCTTTAGCTGAATTACAGATAATTTGTGAACAGAGAGGATATTCCCTTCCCTTACTGGACCTTTATGCTCTCCTTTCTGCCAGAGAGCCTTGTCAGACAAGACATAAATCTGTCCAAATTTTGTGCTATCATTTTGTATAATTCATTTGGGGAAAAGAAATAGAAAGCTGTATATAATGTTAAATCTCTCCTGTTAAGGTAAACACCTATTGCATCAAAGTTTCTCATTAAAGAACAGAAAGCTAAAAAAAGAAAAGAAGCTTCACATGACAGTTGCCTTTATAGATATTTGATGCAAATTCTTCTATTTTATTCGTATTTTTGTTAAGGAGAAAATAACATGTGTGTGTGTGTGTGTGTGTGTGTGTGTGTGTGTGTGTGTGTATATATATATATACACACACACACACACACACACACATACTTAAACAATACTGATATTGTTGATTATTTTAATTTATTCATATGATTAAATCTGATTTAAACAGAAGAGGGATGAGTTTTCTCAGGAATGGGGAATCACATCATGATTTTAAATGCTTTAAGTCAATTGGCCACATACCAGATTAAGATAAGTATCCCTAACACAGAAGATAATAAAAGATTGTGGAATAATTATTACTGAATGGGGTCAAGATGGAAGAATAAAATCATGAAGCTGCTCCATCTCTCCCAGTTTCCCTCAAAATCACATGAATCTAAGCCTCTGAAGAGAGTTTGTAGGAATAAAACCTCTCTTCAGCTCAAGATAGACTGAAAAAAACTTGAAGAAAGAATAATCTCATTGGGGTGAAAATGGTGTTCTGCCCAGGAAAGCCAGTGAAAATATCTTAATCACAGAAAATCAGCAACTAAGACCCTCAGTCCTGGCTCAGTAGAAGAGCAAATGAATTGGGGCAGTTTTCAATCTCAGCTCAGAAGGCAAATTCTGGGAACCAAGCTATTTCCTTAAAAGAAGAGCAAAACTTCTCCCTACAAACACAAGGGGCCTCTATGCTCAAAGCCAAGGCTCAGATCTGCACAGGCAGCTTGGGACAGATCCATCTTTACCCCAAGAGAAAAAAAAGGAAATACCAAAAGAAAAGGAAAGAAAATGAGCAAGAAACAGAAAAGAATCTTGACTAAAAAACTTCTATGGTGACAAAGAAGACCAAAACACAAACTCAAAGGAGAATAAAATGTCCAGAGAAGAAATCTCAAAGAGGGATATGAATTGATTCCAAGTCTAATTTATTATGCTTCAGCTGAAACACAAAAAAAGCAATTATGAGATCAGATAAAGCAAAAGTGAAACTAGATCTAATTAAAAGAGATAAGGAAAGAAAGTATATCTTGGTAAAGGTTATTCAGTAGTAAGGATACTTTAGTATATATGCACTAAGTGGTAGAGCAGTCAAATACCTAAAGATAATAATCTAGTCACAGGAAGAAATAACAATAAAACGATACTAGTAGAGCATCTCAAACTTCCCCTCTCAGAATCAAACAAATCTAAGCACAAAATAAACAAGAAAGAAACTGTCAGGCTTAATATATATGAGATGATAAGCCTCTGGAAAAAATTGAATAGGGACACAAAAGAACACACTTTTTTTTTTAAATCAGCAGTACTTGGCACTTACAGAAAAAGTGACCATGTATTAGGGCATAAAAACCTCACAATTAAATGCAGAAAGGCAGAAATAGTAAATGCTTCCTTTTCAGACTTTGGTATAATAAAAATTTTATGCAATGAAAAGGCAGGGAAATAGACTAAAAACTAACTGGAAATTAAATAAAAGAATGAATGGGACAAATAATAAATCACAAAAACAAACCATAATTTTATCCAAGAGAATGACAATAACCTATAGGATATAGCCAAAGCAGTTCTTCAGAGAAATTTTATATCTCTACATAGTTGGACACGCAACTAAAAATGCTAGAAAAATAATAAATAACCACCCCCTCCTAATTAAATACCGAAGTAGAAATCCTGAAACTCAAAGGAGAGATTAATAAAATTGAAACTAAGAAAATTATTAAACTAATAAATAAAATTATTAGTTCATTTCATAAAAAACAACAAAATATATAAACATTTAGCTAATTTGATTAGAAAAAGTAAAGAAAAAGCAAATTGCCATCATCAAAAATGAAAGGAGTGAACTTGCCACCAAACAAAAATAAATTAAAGCAATAATAAGGAGCGATTTTGCCCAACTGTATGACAGCAAATCTGACAATCTAACTGAAATGGTTGAATGTCTAGCAAAATATAAATTGCCCAGATTAGCATAGGTAGACATAAATTGCTTAAATAATATCATTTTAGAAAAAAATAAATTGAACAAGGCAACAATGAACTCCCTAAGGAAAAAATCTCCAGGGCCAGATGGATTTACAAGTGACTTCGACCAAACATTTAAAGAAAAATTAATTCCAATACTATGTAAACTATTTGGAAAAATAGGTGAAAGAGTCCTGCCAAATTCCTTCTATGATACAAGTATAATATTGATATCTGAACTGGGAAGAGCCAAACAATGGATAATTGCTACTAATTGCTCAGGTTTGCCATTACTTTATATACATCATCTTGTTTTTAATTCTTATAATAACCCTACAAAAGAGGTATTATTATAATTCTAATTTTACCAATCAGGTAAATGAGGCTGAAAATTGTTGAGCAACTTGGTGAGATAAATTACGTAAGTGTTTTAGGTAGGATGAAAATACAAATAGCATTACTCTGTGGACCATTTAGAACTTAACATTTTCCCTGAGTTCCCCCTACTGTTGGCTGACATATGTAACTACAAGAGTGATTGTAAATAGCTGGACCCTCATCACTGGAAAGTTCAAATAACTGGTAGCAGCACTTTGAAGTGTATTAAATATTTATTCAAGAAGAATTTAAGTGCCTATTTTGTGCAAGCTGTTGGCCTAGGTATTAGGGATACAAAAATAGGAACAAAACAAATTTAATATGCAGAGAGTAGAATGAATGAATGAAACCTAATCCAGAAAATCCACTGGAGCCATGTTATCCTGGTCTTTTTTTTTTTTTTTTTTTAATGCTTTGCCCCCTGATTGTTGTTCTGATCATTAACAGCTTATAAGTATCTTTTTCTTCTCCCTACCTACTAAATTGTACCTCTACTATATTTCCTCAGCCTATCTGGTGCTGGACATAGTAGGTCCTTAGAAAACAATTATTAAGTGATTGATTTATTAGACAACCAGTTAATCAAATATACTCCCCTATGTTTAAGCATTTATTTCAAAGAATGACTTCAATGTGACAACTACATAATGATTCAAGAGATCTGTTAATAACATCTTCCTCTTCTCTATTATCACAGATGCCTTCCAAATTTAGGCCTTTGTAGCTTCTGTTTTAGAATCGTGGAGTAGTCTTCCCAGATCTGCTTCCCCCAATATAGTTAAAAAAAAAAAACAAACCAACAACTGTATATTTCCCAAAGATTGGTTTTTCTGAAAAATAACCCTATTTATTCCATCCCCATCTAGGCAACCTCAAATAATTCACCATTGGCTATGATATAGATTCCAAGTACCTTAATCTACCATGTAAAATGTACCATAATATGCCTCCAACTGCTAGTCACAGTTTTAAAATGACTTTTTGCTTATACGGTCTTCATGTGCTGGCCATGTAGGATTCTTGGATAAGTTGTTTAACTTCTTTGAACCTTACTTGGATGACTATTTTAAAAAAAAGATGAACCTAAAAGAGATCATTTTTAAGGCCCTTTCAACTCTAATATTATCAAAGAATAAAATCAGATGCATAAAAGGGGAAAGTAGCCCCAGGTAAGGTCACTGAGAGACAGACAGAAAGTCACTGATAGGTTATTACTATGTCTTCTGAACCATCGTGACTTGGTACTTCACCTCTGTGATGGTTCAGCCTTGCTAATTCCACAAAATGATTACAGTTTGTCTAATATTAGGGTACTTTGTTTTTCAAAATTTTCTCTATGTTATCTCATCTGATCCTTGTAATAATCTTAGAAAGTTAGTGCAGCTATTATCCTCATTTTTTAGGGGGAAACAGATTCAGAATACCTGAGATTCAGCTAATAAATATCCAGGGAAAGATGTAATCCAGTTTCCTACCTTCAAGTACCATGTTGTGTCTACTACATCATGGGTACAATGACCTATCTAACTATCCCTCTTAAGAATAAATAAGGAAATAAAAAACAAGCCTTTCTCATATAGTTGAAAGAATATTACCTTTGAAACTTTCGACTGGTTTTGAGTACAACTGCAAGCAATATGCTCATAGTTACAAATGATCTCTTTACTTTCTGCCTTATAGCAATAAATCCATTTTCAGTACTCAATTACTTTAGTTGTTAATGAAGGGAACCTTTGCAAAATTCTTTTCTAAAAAGCTAATTGTGTTTTTTAAACTATGTTCTAAATCCTATTTATATCTAGAGGAAGCACAACCACAATTTTCTTCATACTTATTATTTCAGGAAAAAAATGTTCCCACTGTAATTAACTATTTCATCTCTGGCCCTGAGCTATGGTAGCATGGATGTAAAGAAAATTCTGAGAAACTGAAATTAATTAAAATAGCAATAAATTGCTATTATGATTATATAGGATATTTTTGAAAAATCAGACATGCAGCATACTAAAAAAAAAAAAAACATGGACCTGCCTGGAAGGCAGAGGAATATGAATTTAAATCTTGACTGACATATACCAGCTTTGTCAGTACAGTCAAGTCACTTAACATCTTAGTGCTTTAGGTAATCCTCTTAAGACTAAAAATTGTGAAAAAGGTGGCATCCTGCATTGGGATCAGTAAATTCCTCCAACAGGAGCCCCCATATCAATGAAGTTGGCCCAATACCGTGGCACAATATTGATTAAGGATAATAGAAATAGCCACCAAATGAGAAAATATAAAGAGTGGAGAGAGTTCAGCTCATTGAGTGATAGATTCAAATAACTGTTTTTAAAAATATTCTTTATTCTTATCTATGAATATTTCATATGGGAATAATCTTCACTTTAAGATCAGGAGGATCCGGATCCTGTGAACCTCTTCACAGAATAATGTTTTCAATGCACAAAATATAATGCATTGATGAAAAGTAAATCAATTGTATTTAAACACAGTTATAAATATATTTTTTTAAAAAAGTTTGTGGATCCCAACTGAAGTCTCTTTGATATTCTCTGTAATCACAATGTTCTTATGTGTCAAAAAAAAAGATGCTTCTTTCTGCAGACATCCCTCATTCACCTTTCATTTGCCTTTCCAGTCAAATGTATCTTTATTATACTGGCTATTTAGAAGTCCAAGTAATACAATGCAACCTAATTCATAAGCCATTTGTTAAATGACTATTAAGTACAAGGTATTATGTTCAACTCTGTGGATATAAAGACAAAATGAAAAAAACACTAAGTGCCCTTGAGGAGCTTCCATTCTGCTGAGAAGATATACCAGTAAAGTGTACATTTTACACAGATAAATACACACTTTATAATGTGTGGAGAAAGAGAGTACTAACAACAATTTCCTGTCCCACAGATCATAGCAAGCCAGACCCTTCTATTCTCCTATTCTCCCAAAGTCTGTCCAAATTCATGTTCACTGATTACATGAAACTACCTATCCATCTCATCCTTTGCCATTCCTTTCTCTTTTCTTCAATCTTTCCCAAGTTGTCATTTCTAGTGATTCTTGTGGCCAAAGTACTTAAACTTCAGTTTCAGTATTTGACATTCCAGTAAATAATCTGAATAATTTCTTTAAATATTTACTGATTTGATCTTGTCATCCAAGGCATTCTCAAAAGTCTTTTCCAATAACATAATCTGGAAACATCAATTGTATAATGCTCAGATTTTTTTACAATCCAGGTTTCATAGCCACATGTTGCTAATAGAAAAGCCATAGCTTTGACTATACAGATCTTCATTGGAAAGATGATTTCTCTGTTTTTTGGTGCATTGTCCAGATTTGTCATAATTTTCCTTACAAGTAGCAAGTATCTATTAATTTAGCTGAAGTCACCATCTGTAGTGATCTTGAAGCCTCCAAATCTAAAATCTGAAATTGCTTCTTTTTCTCTTCTCTATTTACCAGCTTTTGTTTTGTTTTTGGTTGTGATTATTTTTTAATGTTAATTTTCAAAAAGTTTCCTCTTTCATTTTTTATTATGATGCTTCTTAATTCATCACCTTCTGCCATCACAATGGTATCTGGTTTCATCTACACATTTGACTTAAGTATAATCAATAATGCAGATATTTTTCTTGTATTCCCTTGCTTTTTCCATAACAGAGTGAATGATATCAATTTCTCTCTAGATTTTCTGTCTATTTAAAAACTAGTCTGCTTTTCTGGGAACTCTTGGTTCACATATTGCTGAAACCTAGGTTGTGGAATTTTAAACATAACATTGCTAATATGTGAAATGAACACAATTATTTAGTGCTTTGAAGACTCTTTGGCCTTGACCTTCTTTAGAATTGCGAAGTAAACTGATCTTTTTCAATCCAGTAGGCCCTATTGAGTTTTCAAAATCTGCTAGCATATGGAGTTTAATAGCATCATCTTTAAAGAGCTGAATGGAAATTCCAAGATCTCCCCAGGTCTTCTTGTTAGCAATGTTTCCTAATCCTCACTCACTTGACTCTATTTTCCACAGGATCTGGCTCTAGATATGACTACACCGTTGTGGTTATTGGTGATATTAAAATTTTCCTTATATAATTGTATATATTTTTGCAATTTTTTAACCTTTTTTTTTTACTTCTGTTAAGGTGCTATCGTTTTAGTGTTTTATTATCACTTTTTTTGAATGAAACATTCTTTGATGTCTCAAATTTTTTTTAAATCTCTCTTGCCTTTCCCATTATATTGTTTTCTTCTTTTTCTTTCCATTGATCATTTATGAAAACCTTATCTTTCCTTGCTATTCTCCGAAATTCTGCATTCAGTTGAGTATATATTTTTCCCCCTTCTTTCCTCAGCTAATTTGTAAAACCTTATCAAACAGCCAATTTACTTTCTTGCTCTCTTTTTTCTTTGGGATTTGTTGTTGTTGTTGATTGTTGTACAATATTATGAACCTCTGTGTATAGTTCTTCAAGCCCTGCATCTAGCAGATCTAATCACTTAAATCTATTTGCCACTTTCATTTCATGTTCATAAGGGATTTTGTTTAGATCTGTACTGTCTGATGATTTTTCTCTAATTTCTTTAATTTAAGTCTGGATTTTGCAATATAAATCTCATGATCTGTGCCATGGTTAGCTCTCGATCATGTTTTAATTTACTGTGAAGAGCTTTTCTAACATTGATTTCAAAGTATATTATTAATCTGTTTTCACTATTGATCATTTGGTGATGATTTTAGGTAGAATCACTTTTTTGGTTGTTGAAAGAGTTTTTCATGACTACTGAGTTATCTTGACAAAATTCTATTACTCTTTTTCCTACTTCCTTTTGTACTCTAATGACAAACTTGCCTATTTTTCCAACTATCTTTTGATTTGTTATTTCAGCATTCTAATTCATTAGAATGAATGTGACCTTATTGGGGTGTTATTTCAAGAAAATATGGTAGTTCTTTATATATCTGATCAACTTTGGCCTCCTTGATATTAGTGGGTGGAGTGTAGACTTGTATTATTATGATGTTGAATGGTTTACCATTGATTCAAATCTACATTTTGTCATTTTTGGCAGTCATGCCCCAGGACTGTTTTACTCATTCTTTTATTGACTATGAGGAGTATTAAATTTGTGCTAAGGAATTCTTGCTTATAGTTATATACATATTTATTACCTGAATTAAATTCATCCATTCCTATTTATTTAAGCTTATTGATATCCAACATGTTGATGTCTAATTTTCCATTTCGTGTTTGAGGGTATATTAACAAATCTTATGCTATGAACATACTTGTAAGTGAAGCTCCCATTATTTGAAGAGACACTTTTGTCTCTTAAGTCACACTTCAGTTCAATTCTTTCCCCTATCTTACCCCAGGTCTCTTATAGTTTTTAAAGCCTAGGTTCTCAATGTTTGTATGATGGAACCCTTAGGTAGCTGGCTGAAGCTAATAAATGTCTTTTCAGAAAAAATGAAATATTTTAAAATGAATAAAATACAATATTGGTAAATGAAACAATTCATATCAAAATACAAATAATGGAAAAAAGGAATGAAAGAAGGAAGTAAGAAAAGAAAGGAAGAAAAGAAGAAAGGGAAGAAAGAATAAGGGAAAGAGGAAAAAAAGAAGGAAAGATATGGACTTCATATTAAGGTCTGTAATCCTGTAAACAACATTACCATAGTGACTTCCCTTAGTGGTGTGAATGAAGAGAAACTGCTTTTCTCATAAGGAAAAAAGTATAAAGGCTGTCATCTCACCTTCCATACAACTGTGTAATATATAGCACACATATAGTATCATAGGGTGTTTTAACTTGGGGGCCATACATTTTTTAAAAAACATATTTTGATAGCTGTTTCAATAGAATTTATTTCCTTTTAATCTTATGCATTATAGTTTATGCATGTAAAAATATTATTCTGAGGAATTTGTATGTTTCACTAGAAAGCCAAAGGCATTCATGATACAAAAAATAGTAAAAACCCCTGCGCTAGGGAGAGGAGCAGGTTGTGAATTTTTATGAATAACTTTCCCTTCTTGTAGCTGTCAATTGAAACAACTTTCAAAAACATCACCATAGGAGACTAAAAAGAGGAATCAAGTGCTGAAGTGATGGGAATTTATTGGGAAGCATGGATGCTAAGGAAGTAGATTAGAATGTGACAGAGAATAACGTAGGGAAAGTGTCAACATAGAAATGAGGCAAAGGGAAAAGAATGGATTAGGCTAGAAGGGTAGCTTCCCAATTTTGTTTCTATGACAGAGCCCTAAGTGGTCATAGAGAATGTGTATAAGCAGCTGATTTTGTTGTGAGGAAATCCAAATTCTCTATACAAACTATTTGACTCCATGGTGATTCCTTTTATTTTTTCTATAAAGATGATAGGGTTAAAGAGAAGATATGGAAGTAAGTATAGCACAATGGAAAAGATGCAAAGCTGAATGCAATCAGAGACCCTAGGATTGCATCCAGCTCTGTCATTTCTTATCAGAGTGACAAACTAACTAATTTTTCCTGAGTCTGAAATGAACTATTTGAACAAAATGGCCTCTCAGGTCCTTTCTGTCTCCAACTCTATGATTCCATGAGTTGAATGTCCTAAATACTGGAAAAACTTTATAATTTAGTAGTATGTAAAGCTGGTTGCAACATTGATTTGGGCTCATAAAGTAAATTGCACATCTGGCTTCAGAATGAATTAAGACCTGTATTCAAGTCTTGCCTTATACACATGTTGGTTGTCCTATCTTGAGGAAACCCCTTATATTCTTAGTGCCTCTAGTCAATTCTGACTAAGATTATAAAGTGCAATGTTTAACCTATGTTGGATTATTTGCTGTCTAGGAGAGAGAGAGGAAAGGAGGGAGAAAAAATTTGGAACACAAAGTTTTCCAAAAATAAATGTTGAAAGCTATCTACAATTATTCAATTTAAAAAAAAAAAAAAACAAAGATAAAATAGTGGTGAAGAACAGATTCACTAAAATTCCAGAGAGGAAAAAGTATCCAGTAGGATAGAGTGATCACTAATGTCAAATACTGTTGAGTAGTTAAGGAGGGATAGTAATAAAACACCAATGGATATTAACAGTTAAGAGATCTTTAGTTGCATGAGGTTGGGAAGCAAATGCAATGATGAAAAGAGTCAAAAAGTGGAGAAAAATTTTTATTAAACAAAATTTAAAGTTTTTCCATCTTGGTGTATGTACGTGATACGATTAATAAAATTTCCCAAGCTACTTCATTAGAAAAGTTATAAAGTGCAAAATGGTTGCCAATTTCTATTGGAAGAAGATACTTTTCTCAATAATGAATGAAATCTTAAGTCTAGAGGGGGATTCTTAGCCTTTAAAAAATTTCTTAGTCCCTTTGGTCATACAGTAAAATTCAAAGAAGCCCTTCTCAGAATAGTGTTTTAAAATTAATAAAATCAAACATATGGAATTAGAAAAGGAAACCAAACATTAGTGTAAATAAAGTTCAGTTTTTTTTTTCTTTTCCCATTCAAGTTTATAGGTCCTGTAACGTGTGTTCCCAAATGACAGGTTAAGAATGTTTATAGTGGCTATTCAGTCATTTTTGAGTTATATCTGACTCTGTGACCTCATTTGGGTTTTCTTGGCAGAGATACTGGAATGGTTTGCCATTTCTTTCTGCAGTTCATTTTCTGAATGAAGATACTGAGGCAAACAGTTAAGGCATTTGCTCAAGGTCATGCAACTAGTAATTGTCTTAGGTCAGATTTGAACACAAAAAATGAGTCTTCCTGTTTCAAAGTCTAGGTCTTTAACCCACTGTTCTGCCTGTTTAAGACAAAAAAAAAGAAATTTATATTCCTAATCCATTTCTTTTGCTAATTAAGATTCCCATGTTTGTGTACCTTATTAATTTATTCATCAAACATATATTTTCCTAATGTCATTGTTCTAAGGAAACAAAGACAAAAATGTGAGTTCCTCCAAGGCAGAGAATAACAGGGAGCTGACATATATCTATATATCAAAGAAGTAAATAAAAGATATTAGATATGAAAGCACTTGTAGTCAGAGTTTAAAAAAAATCATATAGGATATAAGTTTTAGTTGTGTTTTGAAAGACATTAGCTATTTGTATATTTGTGTATGTATGTACATAGATGTGTGTACATGCATATTTAAAAAGGGAAATACATATGTATATCTACCTAAAATGTATATATTTCCTTTTCTATTATAAGGGAAAAGTACATTTCATATTTTTCTTTAATTATAAAAGATCTAATTTTTTTAAACTATAGAAAATACTAGCTATGAATACAATGATCACATTTTCTAAATAAAACACTTAAAGTACAATTGTTCTCATTTAAAAAAAATGCTTCCAGTTGTTGGACTTGAAGAAAAAAAAATCTTTTTATCTTTATTCAGTTAGTGTCCATATACACAATTCAGTATTCCTCAACTGCTTCTCTTCTTGATATTGTCACCCTTCACTTTCAATGGTCTTTGGCATTTCCTGGTGAGCTCTGGACCCATCATCTGGAAATATTTGTGTTGAGCTCCTTGTTGTAATGTGCAGAATGAGAATGTAGAAGGACTGAGACTCAGAAATCCTGAATTTTGTCCTAGAGTTTTTTTTTTCCTTACTGAGTCAAACAACCTGGGTTTGGAGTAATGGTTTCACTATTTACTATTTGTAATATGAACTAAATTAAATTTTTATTTCACAGTAGCTCCAGGTTTCTTTTTTAGTTAACAACATACTATCTTTTCCAAAATAATTATAGATTTCCATTGGTTTTTCTTAAATTCTGTGCAGGTGATTTTCATGGAGAATTATTCTGTGGAGATTTTAGGGCTAAATGTCATACTGTTAGATAGACATGTCAGTGTGAGGTGATTTAAGCACTTTTCAAAGACCCAGAGAAACAATTATGAGTACAATACATAAGTAGTAAAATAATTGCCACTTTTTCTGCTCTACCCAGGATTATTCCATGCTCAAGTGAAAAATTATGTATGGAAGTTTTTGGTAAAGAGATTAATTGGTAACAGAATAAGGGGCTAAGAGTGAGTGTAAATTTTAGAATTCTGAATTGTTGGACCAATATGGTAAACTTTTCCCCCTACCCTCATTTTGAAATGAAAGACTGGGTCACAGAAGGTTCAAGGTTGCAGAACTAGTTGGTAACTGAATAGAAAGTAAAATTCAAGTTTTCTGATTCTTCTTTTATGTATTGGTATAAAGCATAAAAGGAAAAATGAAACAGAAAAATATGCTATCTTAAAGGTAGAATATGATTAAATTTCTGAGACTTTATACAAAATGTATCACAGTTTATATTCAATAGAAATCATCTGAGAAAAGTCTATAACCTCAATTACGGCTTGGTTGTTGGTAGTTCTATGACATGAGCTAAAATAATCATTGTCTTGGTGATTAACTTTATTTTTTTTTAGATTTTTTTTAAGACTGGAGCTTCCCATCTCACCTAGGTTAAAAGTTCAGGGAGTATCAGTCTCCCTCATGGCTAGAATTAGAGATCATACCTGACAAATGTGATAAGTAAATATTAGTGACTTAGAAAACAGGAATAATCTATCTCATTTGGACACATTTCATTGATATAGATTTCAGCTCCCTTTTATTGTGGAATTTAATAAATCATATTCTGTACATGTGAATTGGTTTATTGGTGCTTGAGAATGACTGAAGAAAGGAATTAAGTTTAGAATTTAGATGGATAAAAAGTGAGGAAAAAGAACACTTTATTTTTAGGACTCAATTTGACTCCACTTTTTAAAAAATCAAAAGACCCTAATTCAAATTTTGTGAAGTGTTGCATGAGGCTTTAGCTGCATGATTCCCATTAAAGTCAATGATCCCCATGGCTTAAATGGGTGTCATGCAGACAAAACCCCATGAAACACTTTGCACATTTAGTTGTATCTATAAAACTTCTTAGGCAATTCAAATATTCTTTTGCATGAATAAGACAAAAATAATTTGGGCATCCCCAAAGCTTTTATTTTGCACTAAAAAGCATAATATAAAATAATTTAATGATATCTTAGAAGAGAAAAACACATAATGAGATGTTGTGATTATTTTTTGACAACACTTACCCTAGTATCACATAATGAAATAAGGGAGAACAGTGGAACAGATTACAATTGAAACAGAAACAAGGCTGTTAACAAATTAAAAGGAGCTGGTGCACATGTGATGGCTGATCCAAAGTACTTAAGAGTTTCACATCTTTCCCCTTCTGTCGCTGCAGATATTTTTGAAATTGTAATGAGTAGACTATTTCTGCTCCTTATTCAAGCTTTCCCATATGGTTTTCTTTCCTTGCGTAGGATTCCAATATGGGAAGCACTGCTGCTTATCCACCCAAAAAGTTTGGGATATGAGACTTCTGGGTGGGCAGGTGACCCATGCTGAGCTGTAACCCTGGAAGAAGGCTAGACATAATAGTTACACAGAATAGACTTGGTGGGGAGAAAGAGATATACTTTTGTCAAGAGACACTGAATAGAAGGATGGAGGAGAAGCCTTCAGAAAGGCTGCAAGAGATGCAGGGACCATGAAAGGAGACTCCTTGTCTTAGATTTAGGCAGCCTAAAGAATGATAATTCCAGATCTGTAAAAAGAAGGCTCAAGGATTGCTTTTCCTCTTGGGTCTTGAGTCATCAGCTTGCTGAATTGAGACTGGAGGGAAAGAAACTCAAGCAATTAATGCATTGGATCTTATGTTTCACTGTTGTTACTGTGAGCTTACATTTAGCCTTGTCCTCCTGCTATAGCAAAGTCAATAGAGGGCTTAAAGTGGGATTCAAATATCATTCCCCTAAAGACATGGGAATGCCAGTTGATTTGGGTATAGTTCAAAGTTGACTACCTGATTCAATTCCCTAATATTTATTTTTCTATTGTGATGCTTCATAATATAATGAGAGTTGTTCTGCTTTCTCAGGGGATATGCCAGCAGAATGTAAATTCCAATAATAACACAAAAGTAGCAGTAATAACTACTTTTACATAGTGTTTTAGACTTTGTAAGATCTTTACATATATTTTCTCACTTGGTATTCATACCAGCTCATGGGATAAGTGACATCTATTTTACAGATCAAAGTAATATTATAAGAGATTAGATGATTTGCCCTGGGTCACATAATCAGAAAATGTTTGAGTCTGATTTGAACTTATTTTTTCCATTTCCTGTTCCAATATTTTATATGATGAGTAATGTGACAGACACAATATTAAGATACAAAATAACAAATTGTCATAGACTCCAAGAACTTACATTCTAATGGGACAGACAACATATAAACAACTATGTATATGGAGGGCGCATACAACATAAAAAAGAAGTGTTCTAGGAGAAGAAACAGTGGAGAAATGGATATGGAAGGTGACCAAAAAAAAGGTAGGATCTGAGTTGAGTGATAAAGAGACCTAGGAAATTCAATAAATGGAGCAGGGGGAATATTACAGATATTGGAGGCCATATAGAAAAGATATACAGTTGAGAATTGGAAGAATATTAAGTACTCTAAACTTGTTGTATCATCAGGAAAGTATAAAATTGAAAAGATATGAAGGGGCAAAATTTTAACTCACAAAGAGGATTTTTTTTTGAATTTTTTTAAAAAACTAAAGCTTTTTATTTTCAAAATATTTGCATGGATAATTTTTTTAACATTGATCCTTGCATAGCCTTATGTTTCAAATTCCCTCCTCCTTCCCCCATTCCCTCCCCTGGATGGCAATATACAATATAATCCAATATATGTTATATATGTTAAATCCAATATATGCAAACATTTGTACAATTATCTTGCTGCACAAAAAAAAAATCAGATCAAAAAGGAAAGAAAATGAATAAGAAAACAAAATGCAAATGAACAACAAAAAGAGCAAGAATGTTACAAAGAGGATTTTATATTTAATCTTGGAGGTAATAAAAAGTCACTGGAATTTATTGATTGGGTACTGAAAAGGTTAATTTGCACCTTAGAAAAATCAACTTTAGCAAATGAGTGGGAAAGAATTAATTGACATCCAGGAGACTGAGGAAGAAAGACCAATCAAAAGTTATCCAGTGTCAAAGTGGTGGAAAAGGGAAGAGACAGAACAGGGGATCACAGTCTTTAGATTATCTTTCAACTTTGACTATTGATTAATTAAAATAATTTTCCTTATTTAATTACAAATGAGGAGATAAACTACTAGGAAAATTGAATCATAGGAATCTTTGCATTCTTGTTATAAATAAAACTGGAACGATGAATGAATCTGTGGCTAAAACAAATAATGCTCACAGGTACTCATTAAGGGGGTACTTAGAGGACTTGATGGACTTATCTTTACCAAAAAACAAAACTAAAAAGAAACAGTATTAAACTGTTTAAAAAGATTATTAAAAAGATAAGTATTAAACTAAATTTGGGCATCTAATATTACAATATTTTAAAAAATTGCCAAATGATTACAACGGGGAAAAATGCACTATATATATAAACGTAAGATTGTAAAATATGAAATGAGAGTTTCTATGGAGAACCTGACAAGAAAAGGATATATATTTGATACAAGGATATATACTTGATACCTGACAAGAAAAGGGTATTTACTTCAGTACACAGTTGGGAATGGGTGAAAATGGTAAGAAATATATTGGGTAATATGGGTAAGGAACAAGAAGAATTCAAAGTTTGTTGACTACAAAGAAGACCCACATGTCTTTATCATGATCATGTTTTCTGAGAAAAAAAATTGAGCTGTTTTGGACATCCCAAATAACATCTCAAAGTGACATTTAGTATATATTAAAAGTCAGAAAATGATCTCTGGTGGATTAGTTATTCCGGAATGAGCTATTTGTGTACAGTCAGATAACTGACTTGTTAGGGCAAGGATCAAAAATTAACATCAAGCATGAAGAACATCATGGAAAATATGACATGCATATTAAGACAATTCAGTCCTGAGAAGTTAAAATAATTGGAAAATAGATAATGAATAGTAGAAATGATAACTGTTTTAACAGTGATAATAATTTTATATCCATGTATGATACAAGTCAGTAGGCATAAGAAAGAGATCAAAAAGACTTAGAAGTATGTTAAATGGTAAAAAAAAGAAATGGCAACTAAAGGTAACCTAACAGGATACAAACTGATTTATGAAACCATCTAAAATGAATATTAGTAGATTATCAGCAGTATTTTTTCATGAAGTAGGAGGTGGAAAACAAAATCAGTTTTAAAAAAGCTTATCCAATGAAGCAGTAATCTCAAAAGTATTTAAGGAAGAAAATGAAAAATAAAAGTTCAACAATTATTTTTGATATCAAATATTTTTACCATCAAGGATAATAACTATACTTGGACTTCAAATTTACAGTCTCAACATATTTACGGTGAGAAAAAAGGGAAACAGAAAACAAAACAAGTAGATTGGAATACTTTTGTGTGGAGATTAATCAGACAGTAGGCACTGGGAGATTGAAGTATTTGAAGACGTCAGGTTAAAAATTTCATCCCTGAAAAAAGATAACAAAGAATGTCAATAATTAGCATCCCATTGGCCTACTTTCACATCTACACCAAATTGTTGTTCATACAAATACATTTACATACAAATTGAGGCTCTCTTGAATAACAGTGTTAGTAGAGAATATACAAACTATCATAACTGATCTTCCCCAATAGAGCACATCTTTTTTCTCCCCTTTTCAGCTATAGAATGGCATATAAAATCCCATGTCCTAATTATTTTATAATACATTTGATTCAGTAAAACAAAAAAATATATCTTTCAAAAAGATTTCTCTTAACCATACATCTGTCATTCCTTGAAATAAATAATATTGGTAATCACTCAGAAGAAACTGATTTGATCATTCACATAGGAAAAATAATAAATAGATTATGAATATAAGGATCAGAATATGAATTCATTTGGACATATAACCCATAGAATGAAGATGTTAAATGAATCCTTTCTGGAATAAATTAATTTAAATACATATACTTTTCATAAAATAATTCATTAAAAATTTACGAATTTATTTGAGCAAATCAATACTAAGCTTTTTTAGTGTTAGTATCTTAAAGTGCCATTATATTGTTATGTAGTTATTTTTACTCTTGTGTAACTCTTTGTGATCCCTTTTGGAGTTTTCTCTGCAAAGATACTGGATTGGTTGTTTTCTATCTCTTTTTACAGATGAGGAAACTGAGGCAAACAAGATTAAGTGGCTTGCTTACAATTGCATAGCTAGTAAGTGTCTGAGGTCTCCACATTTAAAAACAGGTTTTTCTGACTCTGATCTGGTGCTCTAGCCATTTTTCCACTTAGCTCACAGAGTGCCAGGACAGTGGCTATTCATTGGACAGAATTTCTGTTATATGTTCTATTACTTAAGATTATATTTTATGTCATTTGGAAATTTTAAGGTCAAAATTTAAACTTGAATAATACAAAAAGAAAGTTTAAAGAGTTTAAGTACATTGTTTTCCATGTTGCATTTATAAGTGAAGCATCTAGAAACTATTGTTGACACTGTTAACATTCTAAAGGCACCAAAACCTTTTAGGCTGAACAGTATTTTCTTTAATGGAATTTACCTTTCACCATCTGTTCATAAGATCTTGATTAGTTGTCAAGTACAATCCATCAAAACAACTTGTAGGATTGTAGAACATTGTGTAGAATCTGACCTTTTCCTAAGTCTTACTAGGTTCAGCTAGCTAAATTTCCCATTTAAAAATATTCTCTTTGATCTCAGCTTTGATTCCCAATTATTGTGTGTACCAGAAAAAAAATAGAACTATTGAATGCTGTTTGTGTCATATACATAATAATCTGTTTCTTCCATGTAACTGATTAGTTAAGCTACCTTGAAATCATTGAGGGAATTTTTTTTTTTTGGATTAATATTGGTCTGTGAAAATCTCCTTCCCAAGCATATCAGAACTGGACATGAGATTCTTTTTTTGTTATCTGTGTAGCTAGATAAGATGCTATTTGGAATTTGGAAGCAGAAAAAGAATTGGCCACTAAAGAGTTTGTGAACTTAAGTCTCAATTTTATCTCGTCTAAAATGAAATTGTTGAATTATACTCACATCTGAGGTCCTTCTCAGATAACTCATACTTATTTACATAGTGCTTTAAGGTTTACAAAGTACTATACATGATGCTACAAAAATACTTTGGACTAGATGGGTATTTTGAAGAAATATATAAACTTAATGGAAACCTAGAAATCATATAATTGAAACTCTACTACAACAAATAAATATCATGATCTTCTATGCTTTATATGTGTATGCACATATAGTTGTACAAATGTATTTGTATACATACATAGGTAGATATGATAAACTAGAGATTCAACTTAAGGTAAATTCAGTCATAGGTTTCATTGAGAATTTGTGGAGTGGGAATTTTTAAAAGAATGATTACAGAAAAGTAAATCTATATAAAAATAAAGTAGTATTAAATTATATCATGTATTATGAAGATATGATCATTTACAGAAATCCAGGAAATTTTAGAGAGTAGAAAAATTATAGAGACTATTTGGGTGAGGGACAATGTCAGGAAAAGATAGCAGTGATATACTATGAGTATTCCATAGAATACCTAAGAAAAATGAAATATGTGATTCATAAAACTAAATAATGCCTCAAAAATGGTATTAAAGAATAATATCAGACAAGAAATTTAAGATATTTAGACTTTTGCTAGAGCTCTGTTCAAAACAGAGCAGTTAATAAATCACTAATGCCTTAATGATAATTTCATTCTTTAAGAACTGAAGAAGTTGCCAAGAAGTGTTGCTCTCTTGGGTGTGATTGTGGTCACAGAGAGAACTGTTTGGTGAGATATGAGTAAGAAAGAACTGAACTTTAAAATTCATGATAAGGAAGTAGAGAAAAATAGGACCTTGAATCACAAACTCACAAAGAATTTCAGAGCTAAAAGGGACTTTTGATTTCATCTTCTCCAACTTAAGTGAGCTGTATGTTCCTTAAATATTATTCCAATAAAAGATTTGAAAACTTCCAGTGGTGGACAACTCATTTCCCTTATAGAAAATAAATTTTTGAGAGCTCCATTTGTGTATCAATTCTAAATCTCTTTCGGTCTCATACCTATTTTTCCTAATCCTAATCTCAGTGGTCAAAGAAGGAAAATATAATACTGACCAATTGACTTGTTTGGTTAATGAGTCAGGCTATTAACATAAATGCTAGTAGTCTACCTGTCCTATCTACCTGTGGGTAAAGGCAGGAAGAGGTTTGGCATTAACTCCTGAGAGAAGATTGTTAAATAAGGATCTTATTTTGTGTTTTTTTTTGATTGTCTAAACTTTTTTTTAAGTGTCCATGATATAGGTTAACCTTAAAACTAAGTCCTAGGTACAATTGTTTTTTATTTTTGCTTTTTTTTCTGGCGAGATTACTATTGAACATTTATAGCTTAGTAAAATGCTATAATGTGGGAGAGAGGCATGGGATCTGAAGGTGTCCAACAATTTTTCAGCTGGAAAATTTTGGATTTGGTGTTAGCATTTTAATCTCCCATCTATCACTTAACTGGCTGTATAACCATCGTTGAAGGTCCCTAGTTTCCTCATCTATATAAGAAAAGAGTTGGACTAAGTATTTCATTCAATTTTTTATTAAAAATATTTTTAAAGTTTTAAAAACTCTTTTTAAAATGAATTTTGACTTCTCTTTCTCCCTACAACTCTTTCCCCCTCCTTGTGAAGGCAAGAAATGTGTTATTAATTAGGCATGTAAAATATGCAAAACCTATTTCCATATTAGCCATGTTGCAACAAAAAGGAACAAAAAAATTTTTAAAAAAGATTATGCTTCCATCTTCATGCAGACTTCATCAGCTCTTTCTTCACAAATAAATAGTATTTTTATTCATAAATTCTTTGAAAATGTGTTATGAGAATAGCTAAGTCAAACACAGTTGATCATTATATAATAATGTTACTCTGATTCTGCTCAATTCATTTTATATTGCTTCATATAAGTATTTCTGAAATAAATGTTTCTGAAAGCATTCTGTTCATCATTTCTTAAGGCAAAATGGTAATTCATACAAACATGTACCATACCTTGTTCAATCATTCTCCAATTGATGGGCATATCCTCAATTTTAATTCCTTGTCACCACGAAAGTAGTTATTATGCATGTTTTTTGGCACACAGTCTTTTTTTTTCTTTTTTTTTTTTGATCTCTTGAGATACATACCTAGTAGTGATATTGCTGGGTCAAAGGATATGCAATATTTTATAGCCTGTTGGAAATAGTTCCAAATTATTACTCAGAATAGTTGAACTAATTTACAACTTTACCAATAGTGCATTAGTGTTCTCATTTTCACAATTCTCTTCAACACTTGTCATAATCATTTAAATGTAATCTTCCTCTAATTATTAGTGGTTTAGAGCATTTGTTTTTCATATGACTATTGGTAACTTTGAATTCTTATTCTGAAACCTACCTGTTAACATTCTCAGATCATTTATCAATTGGGAAATGAGTCATAGACTTAAAAAGTCTAAGCTCCCTATGTATTTGTTTAAGTTCCCTATATATTTGCTAATTGAGGAATGCCATTATCACCATTATTTTTCAGTATTCTACTAGAAATAATAGCTGTATCAATAAAAGAACAAAAATTGGAGGAATTCTATTAGACTATAAAAAAGTACTACTTTTGCAGATGACATAATAAAATAACTAAAGAATCCTAAAAGTCAACTTAAAAAAAAAAAAAAACTAAATAAGAGCTTCAGCAGAGTTGTAGAATATAAAATCAACTCTCATATACTATCAACATTTGTATGTTACCAATAATATCCAGCAGTAAAAGATAAGAGAAATTCCATATAAAATATCAGAGGAACTTGCTCTAAAATTTCCCCCCATCTCAGTTTCCTATTTTCCTTTCCTTCTAATTTTGACTATGTTTTTGTTTCTTCAAATTTATTTTAACTCAACATAATCAGAATTATTCATTTTGCACCCCATGATTCTATCTTGTATTAGGTCATATATTCTTTCTTATCTGTAGATTTGACAGACCTTTGCTCTCCTAATTTATTTATATAAGCCTTTATGTGTAAATGATTTACTTGTTTTGTGGTGTGAGATGTTGCCTTATGCCAAGTTTCTCCAAAAATACTCATAGTTATCCCATCAATTTTTGTCAAATAGCAATTTTTTGGGGTTCCCAAAACTTGGATCCTTAGAGTTATCAAATATTAGATTATAGTTCATTTATAACTGTATATTTTTTACCTAATATTTTCCACTGCTATACCCATCTACCCATAATTTGAAATTATTTAGATAATTATTGCTTTGTAAGATATTTTGAGATCAGACATTTCTAAGCTGCCTTCCTTTAATTGCTTTTTTATTGAAATTATTGAATTTAAATTACCATTTATTTTAAAAATTTACATTTTAATTAACTAAAACATTAAATAAAATTTTTTAAAATGAATTTTATAATTATTTTTCAAGTTCTATAAAATAATGTATTGCTACTTTGGTAGGTAAATAATTTTAGGTAGAATTGCAATTTTTATTATATTGGATCTGCCTGTTGAGTAAATGTGAATATTTAATATTTTTCCATTTGTTTAGATCTATATTGATTTATATGAAGAATGTTTTGTAGTTATGTTCAGTTATTCTCTGGGTTTATCTTGTCAGATAGACTACCAAATATTTTTATATCATCTGCAATTATTTTAAATGGAATTTCTCTTTCTCATACTATCGGACCTTATTGGTAACATAAAAATCCTGAATATCAATATATTTACTTTGTATCATGCAACTTTGCTTGAAGTTATTAAATACTTTAATTAGGTTTTTTTGTTGATTCTCTAGGATTCTCTAAATCATTTGCAATTATATCATTTGCAAAAGTATTAGTTTTGTTTCCTTATTGTCTAATTAAATTCCTTCAATATTTGTTTTTTCTTATTGCTATAGCTAATACAATATTGAATAATAATAGTGAAAAAGGCATTGTTGCTTCACTTCTAATCTTATTGGGAAGGCTTCTACCTCATTACTTTTGTAGATAACCCTTGATGATGATTTTAAATATATACTACTTATTTTTAAAACAGCTACATTTATCCTGCTACTTTCTATGAATGAAGCTTTAGCAGCTATGACTCTTGTATTTTGTCAAAAGCTTTTTTTTTCCATACTGAAATGGTCAATTATGCTAATAGTTTTCCCTAATATCAAATTATTCCTGCATTTCTACTACAAATCCTACCTCTTTGTGATATATTGTTATAATCTCCTTTCTAATATTTTAATTTGAAATTTTTTCATTAAAGAAATTTGTAATTTTCTTTTACTGTTATCATACTTCCTGGTTTGGGTATTAAAGTCATAGTTGTGTCATAAAAGATTTTAGTAGCACTCTGTCTATTTTCTGGAATAATTTATATTACTTTGTAATTCTTTGAACCTTTGAAAGAATGTACTTGTGAATTCATGCTCTTTTGAAATATTCTTAAAAAGTTCTTTTATGACTTGTTCAATTTCCTTTTTAAAGAAAGTTATTAGACCTATTTGTTACATTTGATTGGGAAATTTATATTGTAAAACATCTTCATCCATTCTATTTCTATTGTCAGATTTATTGGCATATAATTGAAGAAACTGCTTCTAATCCTTGCCTTAAATTTATCTTCCCTCGGTTTATTTTTTCCCTTTTCATTGCCATTTCATATTTTTATCCTGGCAATTTGGTTTTCCTTTTTCTTTTTTTAAATATCAACATAATCAATTGTTTCTCTTACAAAACTTTTTTTTTTCCTCACAAAACCGGCTACTTTTATTTTTATTTATTTTTCATGGTTTTCTTAAGTTTCAATTATATTAAGTTCTTGATTTTCAGCATTTCCAATTTGATGTTTTCTTGGGGATTTTTAATTTAATCTTTTCCAGTTCTTTTTTAAATTGCATGACAAATTCATTGACATGCTCTATTTCAATAATGTAAGCATTTAAAGATGTTAATGCCTCTCTAAATATAACTTTAGCTGTATCCCATACATTTTGGTATGTCGATACATAGTCAATAATTTGATTTTAAAAATGATAACAGTTTCTAAATTTTGTTATTTGATCCCACTCATTTTTTAGGCTTCAATGATTTGTTTCCAATTAATTCTTTGTCTGTTTCCACAGCACTTCATTGAATTTAATTTTTATTGTTGTTTTCCCCCTTAAAACCAGATTCTAGTTCCCTTTATCATTTCAGTGGTTTTCTACATTTATTTCTTTTTAATTCTCCTTTGATTTGCAGGATTTTCCATTTGTTGTTTACTTGGGATATTTAATTTATTCTTTTCCTTTTCTCATTAGCTAATTCATTGATCTGTTTTTTTCTTGATTAATTTGTTTTCAACTAAAATACAAAAAGACAAGAAAAGAACATTTACATGTATAGAATGCAACATAAAAAGAAGATGCAGTATTAAACTCTGAGTTTTCATTTCATATTGTTTATTTAAAAAAAACTATGTAATAAATACTGGACATTGTTTTCTATGCTACCCTGATTTTTTTCTTTGTATACTTTTTCCCCTTCCTTTCTTTCTACACTACAGAAGGATGCCATTAAACACAAATATACAAAACCATATTATACATACTTTTATGTCCTTTGTAGTTGATTTAAATATTTGTAATACTCAAAATGACAGTCATTCAAAATTTTTCTTAGAACAATATTGGTATAACTATACTTTAATGTCAGGATTATTGAAGATTGCATATTTGCCTAGATACTAATTGAAATAGATAATTTGTGAGTTGTTTTCAACTTTGTGAATCACAGGAGACTCTGTTCTTTTCTGAAAGGTCAATTCACCTGCACCATCACGTTTCTCGTTTCTTTTTTCTTCTTTGTATTGACTATAACTCATAGAATCAGTGATAGGAGGTCTCATTGAGACTCTTGTATTTTTTTCTCCTCTGGCAAAAGTTGATTAAACAAATATTTTCAAAAGCTTAAGCTGAAGGATCTAAAGCTTGGGTTCATCTACTTAAAAATCTATATGCTTTTGATAATGTCACTCACAATTCAATTTCTTCAAACACATCTAGACTGGGTGATCTTTGCCAACTCTAAAACTTACAATCCTGTTTTGATGGTTCTCTTTGTTGAGAGATTGCAAATTCATTTATCTTTAACAAATTATATACAGAACAGAGAGATTCAAATGGTGTGTTAGACATGATAGGCATGAAGATATGGTAATACATTTTGTTGTTTTGGATTGAATTCTACTTAGCCTTGGGGGGGAAGCATCTAGAGAAAATTTCAATTATTTTGGAAAAATGTGAGTTTAATTTGTTTTGTTTCATAGAAATTGTAGTGTCATATTTGACTGCTACTTTAAAGGATGGCAGATGAAAGATGAAATAATCAAGGAAACAAATTTTCAAGTTTCTGAGAATATTAATTTGTTAACTAATCCATGCTCTTTGCCTAAGAAATTGGGATCACTAGACTTCTTCAGATTTGAATCTGGAGACTAAACACAGGAGAGACAGAATATTAAACATTAAAAATAATTACTCAGCTAAAACCAATTAATTAAAAGGAAACAATAGATAATCTGATTTCTAATTGAACAAAAGATTAGGGACATTCTAAGTTGAGTGAAAAAGTGAACAGGTATAATTCCTTAAATTCAGAAAAAGAATTGTCTACTTCCCCCAAGTATGTGTAAATAATCAAAAGAACATGAAAGCAATAACTAATTGAGCAATATGCACACCAATTTCAGTGAGATATAGAGGTAGCTTGAGATGTTTACTTTTGAGAAAATTCCTTGTATTAATCTTTGGGTCTAATTGAGTTTCTAGTAATGGTCTCTAAACAGTAGAAGTTGATCCAGTTTCCCAGCCACCCAGGGCTAGGTTTAAATAATTCAATAAGATTTTCTTCTAAATCTCAATATTGAATAAAGTTTTCTCCTAAAACAGACTTTGGATTAGACCTCTAATTGAATAGGAAAGAAATCTAAATAGCTTCAGAATTGAGTCACAAGCTAAAGACAGTGTGGTTCCAAAACATAAATTGTATTAGTACATACACACATATGTATATCTGTGTGTAGTGTGTGTGTGTATGTATATATGCAAAGCATTCTATATAATGCAGATTGTATATTTTAAAAGTATAATCATTATGTTGAATATAAAACACAACCATATAATATATTAGGGAATAGGTACTAGACATAGCAATTTATTGGTTTAAAGAACTCTCAGAGGAGTAAACTCCTTTGGCACGTGCATTTCAGCATCTTCTCCTCAACTTATAGTTTTAAATTGGTGCTTGGAGTCACACAGCCAGTATGTTTCAGAAGTAGGATTTAAATGCTGATATTTGTGTCTCTAAGGCTAGCTTTGTATCCACTAAACCACATTGCCTCAAAATATATATTACTCTGTAAGATATAACTGCATATAATCCATGTATAATTTTATCATTATGGTCATATAAATATAATTATGTGTAAAATAATGCATTGAATTATATGTCTAGTAATGCCCACATAAGTATATTCTATGTTTTATGCATATACATATAAATTCATAAATAATTTAAAAATTGTTTGATACGATCTTAAAACCTATTAATTTAATTTACATACGTACACCCACATATAAAATCACAAAGCTATTAATGAATTTGCATTAATAACTAGTCTTTCTTCTATTGAATTCAGGCAGTTTAAAAATAGCTTCTGAAATAAGTAAAAAAGTGATTAATTTTTATTTGAAAAACATTTGGGGATATTACACATCATTATTTTTTAAATTTTAATAATTTATGTATAGATTCATAAAACCTGGTAATTCATTTCTCTTGAATTTAGAGAATTCTATTTATATATCTCATAATTTCTCTATTTATAGAAGCCATATTCTTAATTGAGATAAATTTTAAGCTTCTCAATAGAGGGCATCATAAGAAAAAAATCTATCTTCTATAGTGTCTTTTATAGTGTTTAGGAAATTCTATGTTCACTAAATGAAAAAATGTTAGTTATATAAAATTGATCATTTATGGACTCACATATTTGGACCTGGAAATATCTTTACAATCCATCTAGTCCAATTTGGTCATTTTACACATAGGCCAGTTGATATTGAATGACTTGAACACAATCACACATTTACAAATGTCAGAAGATAAATCTGAACCAGAGGCTACTTCACCCCAATTACAGATCTCTGTCTACAACATTGTAATGTTGTATTTATTTTTAACTGGAGTCATAAAAGTTCATTGGAGCACATCAACCATCCATTGATTTAAAATGAGAACAGGAGTGCTTTAGACCTATAATCTCAGTCACTGTATTGTCCCTACCTAAGAATAAAAATGTTATAGCAACAAATTTGTAGAGATTAGAATTAATTTTGTTTTTCTATAATGAGATGAATGTGAAATATGGCCAATACTAACAAAAAATGAATGAAATATCACTGAAGAGAATTGAAGTCTAAAAGTAGACTAGCATCTATAGGAGTACTCAGTCATATATTAAATTTCAGAGGTTATTAGGCCAAAGTAACAATTAAAATTAAATCTGGATTGAAAAAAAATTAGAAGCTATAAAATTTTAATGTCTGAAATAAATGACTAAAATGAATCATTTTTTTCTTTGATTTTGGAAGAGGGTATAAAATCCCATACTTTAAAAAAGAAGTTTACCTCTAGGGCAAGTTGGAAAAGAAGTGAATCAAGATAATGGGCTATTATTTTGATTCCAAAGATATGGAAAAGTTACAAATACATATTCATCAAAAGAAATCAAATTCTGTAGAATAGTATTAAGCATTTCCCAGAAAATTAATAATTGAAAATTCATAGTAATAGCAAGGCAACAGGACTGTGAACAAATTCAGTAGGGTAAATATAAAGAGAAAAAGGAGTGAAACAGTAGGGCAGAAAGGCAATGGAAAACAATTATGTTAAATGATGGTCTTTAACCTTTTTACCATTACATCAAAGAGAGTGAGTGACAAGGGACCACAGGTATATTATCAGGTAGATTTTTTTGTCCTTCATTTTCAGAGGATCAGAATGGCATCACTATTTTAGAATTGAGTTATAATGTGTTTGACTGTGACTGATCAGTCCAATACAAGCTCATAATACTGTGTCACAGATCAGACATAAATAGTCCACATGAACATTTGTGGGCTTCTTTAATTTTGCATATTTCACATTTCCTTTAGGCTAATTCAATTTTACTTGGCTGATAGAGCACAGAACTTTGATGAAAGCACATGCATTTTTTTGTGTTTGGACGATATAGAGGGACTCCTCTGCCATAGTAATCAGGCCAACATTTTATAAGGAAACAATTTTCAGGGAACTTTTTCTAGTTCCTTTCTCACACACGGAGGTGAATAGTGCTGTCCTTAAAAGGCTGCTCAGATCTGTTGCATCCCCCTGCTGCTTTGTCACTTGCCCATTGCCACAAGGCTTTGAGATAGGTAGAAATGGTAAAATGGTATGGTGATATTGTTTCATTTATGTGTAAATTGGATTTAAATGAGGAAGAGATGCATGAAGTCATTCTCTCTCTTCTACAGCCATCATTGTCCAAGAATAGCACAGAGTCAAGATGAAAAATGCAGTGAATGAACTTGGTATCTTCTACTTTTAACCAAGCTCCAAGCACTCCATAATACCTGATTTACCTGCCTTCATGGCAATTGGAACAAATCTGTTTCATGTGCCCATTCTGCTGGAAGTCTTTACATATCAGGGGTAAATACCCCCTTACTTGCCAGGTTACACTCCACCTGATTTAGACCATATGTTGAAATCGTTTTCTGCATGCTATAGCTTCTTAGAGCCACAGGTGAGAGACAGGCGGATCAGGTGAAAATTAGCCATATAAGTTTTAATTTTATAAAAAAATATAAAAACAGCAGTTTTTATTGTTTAAATGTTACAACTATTTCGAATGCTGTGTATTACTCATTTTTTATTGGTCTCAATTGCTCAAAAACTTAAAATTTGAGATATAAATTATAGTTCTTCATATCAACATTTTTCATGTTAAACATCACCATTAAACTATTGCTGCATGGAACTTTTATGATCACAGGACATCAAAGAGCTTTTGGGGGGTCATTATTCTGCTTATTCTATTTTTTACATTTAATTAATCATTCGTTTATTTACTTATCTATCTATCCAATCATCTATCTAACTATTTATTTGCTTATTTATATAGTACTCTATTTTATTAGGTCACTTCTGGACCTCTAATGTTATCAGTGTGACTAACTTCAGTTAGAGAAACTCCCTCAAATAACGTAGATTGTCAACTCAACTATACCTTATGTTTTGAGAAAGTATGCCTTCTTTGATTACTCTTTGGCTGTAGTTCCCAATTGCTCTGCAGAATCTTTCTATCAGTTCACAATTCCAACATTGCATTAATACCTCCATATAAGATATTTCTAAATGCCCTATTAGAAAATTCTTAGAAGAAACATATATCATCTTCCGATATAGAGAAATATACAATTTAACCTTAATGACTCATTTTTTTTGCTTGTTTAGAATCTCTCATTTGACCTTTAGATATGCTAATTAAATCTTCCCTTTTTATCAGATATGCTTGAATGTCTTCTATTTCATTCAATAACCTTATTTTCCCTTCAACAATTAGACTAAGATTTGATTGATAACCAAGAACACCATTCTTGTTCATATTCCTAGCTGCTTTGCTTTTCAGAATATCGTATTTCTAGCTTTTTACTTTTTTAATGTGTTAGTTTCTTAATATTTACAATATTAAAGTGATCCTGACTATGGTTTCATATCATTGGAATGATTTCTTGCTGCATCAAGTATTTTTTTTTTTAATGTGGGAGTATTGACATATAGATATGGGTTCTCTTGTTATCTCTTTCAGGAGATCATCAGGAAATTCTTTCAATTTCTATTTTACTCTCTTGTTACAGCACATTAGGGCAGTTTTCCTTAATAACTTCTTGACATGTATGCTCTTCTTTTTGTTCATAGTTTCAGTTATTCCAATAATATTTTTGCTAATTATCTCTCTTCTCTTTTCAAGGTCAGTTGCTTTTCCAATGAAATATTTCACATTTCCTTTTACTTTCTTTCATTATTTTGATTCTTTTTGGTTGTTTATTGATGTCAAGGAGGCATTACTTTTTACTTTCTGAATTCTAATCTTTATTGAATTATTTCCTTTAGGAAGCTTTCATACCTCTTTTTCTATTTGGCAAGGTTCAGACATTTGTTGTTGCTGTTGTTTTTCCTTTCCTTTTACTTTTATAATTTCCTTCCCTCAAAGTCACTGATTTACCCAATCCTTTGTGATTTTAGTACCATTTCTCAATGTTCCTACTTTTTCTAAAGTGCTCCTCTCCATCCTTAAACTGTAATTCAGAAATGGAGATATATATATATACCTATTATATATATATATTATATACACACACACACACACACATACAACTCAACAATGATACTGTTTGAGGATGTACTCTGATGGAAGTGGATCTCTCCGATAAAGAGAGCTAATTCAGTTTCAATTGATCAAGGAAGGACAGAAGCAGCTACACCCAAAGAAAGGACACTGGGAAATGAATACAAACTGCTTGCATTTGTTTTTCTCCCGGGTTATTTATACCTTCTGAATCCAATTCTTCCTGTGCAACAAGAAAACTGTGTGGTTCTGCACACATATATTGTATCTAGGATATACTGTAACCTATTTAACATGTAAAGGACTGCTTGCCATCTGGGGGAGGGGGTGGAAGGAGGGAGGGGAAAAATCGGAATAGAAGTGAATGCAAGGGATAATGCTGTAAAAGATTACTCTGGCATGGGTTCTGTCAATAAAAAGTTATTTAAAAAAAAGTGATGATGACATCATCAAAAGAGGTTCAGGCAACTGTTAAAATAAAAAAAAAAAAAGAAATGGATATATGAAGTGAAGTGGCTAAGAGCATCCTGCAATAGGTCCTATATCGAGAGCTAGTCCAGGAGTCTCCTATAATCTCTTTCCTGGCCCATTAATTCTTGTTGACTCTGCCATTGCAGAATTCAGTTTGAGATATTATCTTAAAGTTGTTTGGAGGAGAATGTTGGGAAAATACTACTCCATCCCTTGAAATCCAGAAACTTCTTCTAATATAAGTTGGCCCTTCCCCTTTAGTTTAATAATATCACAGCATTACCTATAATGCCAAGATTAGATAAATGGTCCGGGTTTTACAGTTAATATCTGTCATAGATGGACTTGAACCCAGGTCTTCCTTGATATGAATTCTGCTACTTACTTCCTCAAATTGCTTCCCATAGATGAAGATATTCAACCACACAGATTTCAGTACAATGATCCAACAATCCCCTTTGTAATACTGGTACAGTACTGCAAACAGAACTTTTTCTCTAACATAGACTTTCACTATTTGGTTAAAAAATAACCCATAAAAGATACTCACACTAATGGTAAAAGGTACAACATAAAACAAAGATGATGTAATTGAAAGCTTTAATTTTTTTCTTCACTTTGATGAATTTCATTTCTTGGGAGGGAGAGTTTATAAGAAATCTGATTTCCAGAACCCTATTCTATTTTGTTAACATCATCCTCATGCTACATGAGGGTAAATCAATAAGGGGCATAAAGTATTTATTTAAAAGTAAACAATGTTTTTAATGTAGTGTCTGTCTAGGGTCCCCATGCCTTTGAGATTCTGCCTACTACATTAATTTGAAAATATTTACCAGTGCCCTTCCTTTAGGCATTAAACTCTACAAGTTTGTTCCCTTCTGACCTGCCTGGCAACTCAGGGAAATAATTCTGCAATAATTATCCAAACAGAACTCAGTGATCAGTACATCAGCAAAGCTGTATGTCTTGGGAGCAAAATCAGCAAATTAAAAGGGCATTTTATGAAGAACGGGTCATTTAGGATAGTTCATCTATTGACCCTGCAAGCAAAACCAGAAAAGAATGTAATTTTGCTAATGTCCTTGAGTTTACTTGAACAAAGCCTTCTCTAATATTTTACACAGAGAGTCCTTGTTTAAAAGAAATTAGGTCAAATTCCTAAATCCCCCTCTCTTTAATGTAAAATAAAACTGCTTGTAGATCTAACAAAACACTTGACGTCCTATTTGGCTACCTTCAAAGAATGTCCTAGATAGCTTACTCTTAAATTATTTTAAGGTTAACTTCAATCCTCCTAACCTATCTTAGGTCCGTACCCAGTGGAATATACTTTGGGAAATGCTGCCTTGCAGAAACTGTCAACTTTTATTGCTCATATTTGTATTTTTTTTTAAACTGGTCACCTTTCTTTTCCCTTGTAAGGTTTTTGACATTTGGCAGAGTGCCTTTAAGATAATTAGAAACAAAATTTAAGAACTGAGTTAATTAATCTCAAAACTTAAACCTTTGCAAGGCTGATAAATATCCCTTTCCAACTCTGTTTCTTGTGAAGTTTTATCGAGGTCTCCATTATAATGTAATCAGTTTTATGTATCCTGATTGCTTTTCCTTTTTCAGGACTCTGAAATGTTAGACTAAGATCAATCTTGCCCTAATTAATGGGTAATTTATTTTTAATAAAATAAGAAATATTGCTTTAAGGGTTGGCTGCAGAATTTTTCCAAGGATTTTTTTTTCTTAACAAGTTAATTCGAACTCATCTACACCCTCCTGTAGATTTACTTGACAGCACAGTGTGTGCTCCAATTCAGTGTATCTGGCATGTGTGGGTGACTTAGCACAGTACCCCCTCACTTAAATCCAAAATATTGCAAGTCTGGCACTATCTCCCTAATGTTATGGTCCTCCTCAAGTACAAAGGATAAGCAACAATCTGTGAGTAGCAGCTATCTAACTGTAACAGACCAGTTGGAAAACAGTTTTTTTTTTTCCTTTTCCCTCTCTTCTCTATCCACATAGAATAACATACTCTTACTTGTAGGTTCTCTACCCAAAGGAATATAAATTTTGCTTGCTGAAATTTTAAGTGTTTACAGGCTAGGAACTTGCCTTAAACCCAAATCACTCTGGTTTTCATTGATTGCCCAATAATAGATTCTATACCATGTCCTACTTGGTCATTGTTTGGGTCCTGATTGGCTCAGAGTGAATGTAAACAGCAATTATTTCTGTTTTGAGCAGAAACCCCGAGGATCTTCCATTCTCAGATATATATACACATATCTATATCTCTATTTACCTACCTATTGCTAGGACTAGATAAGTCATTCTCTGACTTACTTTTTACCCAACCTTAATCATTGATTGAGCCTTGTCTCAGTCAAACTTAAACCTATTAAATAATCAGCTTGTTGTTGAGCCAAGATGGCAGAGAGAAGCCAGAACATTGTCTGAACTTTCCTCAGTTTCCTCCAGAATCAGTGATAGATCAGGCCTTTTAATGAATTCTGGAATGACAGAACCCATAAACATTATAAGTGAAACAATTTTCCTGTTTAAGATATCGTGGAAGGATTTAAAGAAAGATCTGCCTCATTTGGGCAAGGGGGAATGGGGACTAGTACAAGCTAGAAATTTAGTGAAAGCCTTTTAGCCAAGGTACAGACTAGAAGTGATGGTCTCTTCATCCTTATTCAAGGGGCCAGTAACTCAACTGTGGGACCTCCAATGCAAGGATAAGAGGCAAATTGAGAGCCCCCAAATTCTAGCATTATAGGGGGAACAAGGCCAGGCCAATCTACCACAGTAGTGAACTCAGTTAACAGCCTGTGTCTCCCTTCAAAACATCCACAGGGTATAATGTACCCTGTGCCCTAGAAGCAGAATTCAACTTCTTAAAATGAGCAAAAAACCAAAAATAGGCCTGATCATAGATCAGAACACAAATCTAGAAAAGTACAGCAAAGGCAAAATGCCTATATATGAAATCTCAAAGTGGGATATTAACTGGTCTTAAACTCAAGATATTCTTTTGGAAGAGCTTTAAAAGGATTTTTAAAATAGAGTAAGAGAGACAGAAGAAAAATTGGGAAAAGAAATGACAGATGTGAGTAAGAATTATCCAAAATAAAAGGGCAGTAATATGGAAAAGCACAAAAATTGAAGACAACACTCCTTAAAATACTTTTTTTCTTAATAAGTTAATTTTAATTCATCTACCATTCAGTAGACTTGAAAACACATGTGTGCGCATCAATTTAGGGTATCAATCATGTGCAGGTGACTTTGCACCGCCCTCCATCACTTAAATCCAATTCATTATATGTCTTGGAGAAATTTGGAGAATTTAGAAAAATTAGAGAAAGAAAATTCACCGAATAGAACAACTTCTTTCAACACACAATTAGCCAAATGGAAGAGGTGGTTAAAAAAAAAAAGCTACCCCTCCCAAAACTCATTACAAATAGAATTGTACAAATGGAAGTGAATGATTCAATAAGACAATCAAAAAATGGAAAAAAATTGAACACATAAAATGCATTATTGGAAAAACAACTTACTTGAAAAATAGATTCAGGAGAGAGAATTTAAGAAATAGTGGGCTACCTGAAATCCATGGGGGGGAAAGAGCCTGGACAACATCTTTTGAGGACTCATCAAGGAAAATTCAATGGAATTATTGTAGCTAAATTCCAAAATTAGCAGACCAAATAGAATATACTGCAAACAGCCATATGATATAAAAAGAAATTAAGGGGTGGAAAGGTTTATATTGAGATAAGAGAAAAGGAGTGGTAAAATGGGGTAAAGAACTTATCTTAATATTTTCAAGGTGTTCAATTGTATCCATGGCCATCTCTAGTTGTTCTGATCTCTATCTTGCCAAATGACTCAGAGGGTTGTGGAGGATAATATGAGGCTGATGACCTTGTACAACCATCCTTCATTTAAATCCAAGTCACTTGTAGATCATGTCATGGGCTTCTTCAAGAATGGAAGATAAATAACAGCAGTAGTCATGTATTCTAGTGGTGTCTGGAGACAGATGAGAAAATTCAGAGAAGTACAAATGCACATTGTTATGTAGAGAAGATAGAGTCCTTTGCATAATTATAGAGCACTGATTGGAGGCAGTTGATTGGAATGTTACCATAAAAAAAAATAAAATGATTGATTTGAAATGAAATGTTTTTGATCATTTTACATATAAATCAAAGGCAATTGCCATACTGTGAAAAAATAATTCTTAATTTATATACTTTCCCTTCCCCCGCCATGATACTATTTTCTGATGCTTAATGAGGCACTGGGGATAAATTTAAATTTTATAATATATAAATTTTATTTCATTCAACTATCATTATTTTTCAGGTGGTTTTTAATATATATTTCTCATTTTGACATTTTAATAAGTGGCAGATAAAATGTAATTTTGATGTTTATCTTATTTGGAGTTTATGGTTTTTGGTCAGAGCTCTTATAAAATAGCATAATTGACAGAAAATGATATTTAACCTATTCCTCATATTTCTCTTCTTCCATTTATTACTTCATATGAATGAAGTCCCAATAGGCAAGACTGTATTTTTCATAGCATGCCCTTCTTATTTCCCTAACATCTTCTATTTTGTATTTTAATCATTTGTATCTGTCTCTCTTCTTTTTGACAAAATTATAAGGTCTTTGATGACAGTGAATGGCATTTAAATTTAAATCAACTATAACTCACAGTATTTTGCAAGCTGTAGAATATTTTTTAAAATATATTTATTTGGATGTATTTAATGTTCTCTAAATGGACAGTGGCTAATTTTTTTTTTTTGAGGTTGATTTTTCCCTAGTAAATGTTAGATTTGGAGATGAAGATTCTGGTTTCAAATGTCCATTCTTCTACTTATTACTTGCTTGGTCATGGACAATCAAATCAATCATCAGAGAATTATGAATGTTTATTTTTAATTAATTTTTAGAGATGGTAATAAAAACAGATGAAAATAATTCCAGCTTCACTAGATCTCAGTTTAATGGTACCCAGTTTCCAAATCTGTAAAATCAGTAAGTTGGACTGCAGGACTTCCATGGTTCTATTTAGCTTTAAATTTATCATCTCAACATTTACTTTTTTCCCCCAAACCTGATAGCAACCCTGTGAAGTAGACTCCCCAAATATTGTATCTCTATTTAACTGATGAGGAAATTAGATCACAGAATTTTTTAATGACATAATTGAAATTGAAAGTTAGTCAGGATTCTGAACCATTGTTCCTCACTCCATTTTAGTACTATGTCCTCAATACACAATTTCTTGAGAAACCTGTCCTGGTATACAGTATTTGGCTTTCTCTCCCTACTATCTAGGTATATCTTTATATCAATCTAGATCTTTATTTCTTTATCTATAGACCCCACAATTTGGTCAAATTCATCTTCTGCTATCTATTTTAAGAATATAATGAATAAAGCTATTGCTTCTAGTACACCTTATGCACATAAACACATCCCTTATCCACATGATAGATGAATTGAACTATGCTGGACCACTTTTTTAGCAATCAAGTTGATCAATTTACCATAATCACATTGACCTGGACTTAGAATGATATTCAGTAATCTTCATTATTTGCTCTGGCTTCAGGCTTCCCATAAGTTTTTAAATTAGAACCCACTCTCCCATAATTAGAAAGCATTGCCATAAGTAATAATGTATTGCAATATCATTTCTCTTCTCAGAACAGTAACAATTCTTAGAAAATTCTTTCACATGAAATGTCCTGGGCAAATTGCTGAAGTACCAAAAGGATGCAAAGATGATGCTAAAATGGAATCGGAGATAGTTTAGTATCTCAAACCTAAAGTAATATGTATTTTTCTTCAAAAATATTTATTGAGTTGTAATAGATGCCTTCTCCCAGGAAAAGACCAGCAATAAAACATTCATAAAAAGCAAGCAAAAGGAAAGGAATAAAAATGCATAATGGTTACAAGGTATAAATTTGTTGCCACTGTTAAATTTTGTGCATGTATGTGTATATATGTGTATACATATATAAGCGCATACATGCATATGTACACATATACATTTATAATGCTAGGTTTCTCATAAATTCCTCATTTTCTCTGAAATATTTGTGTTTATATTATGTTCATATTTAAAAGAAAATATTGAAAAAAAGGAAGAAGAAAGAATATACAATGATACTTTAGCATTTGTCTGCTTCAAAACTTGTTGGAAACATTTTGATGAGAAAAAAATGCTTCAAAACTTTTGAGAGCTCGGCAATCTTTGCACTTCCTTATTGTCTTGATTGAGCAATAGGGATGTGAGTTGGGCTAGACAAACTACCCAAACCCCACTATCACTCCTATTGCTCTTGCCATTGGAAGCTCTTCCTCCCCAGTGAAGATGGTGTGCAGGACTGTTAGGTTGGAGTCCATGATGATGAGGTTGTGTATCTCAGGGGGTTGGTCATGGAGCATTTCATGCAGGATGATGTGGTTGTACCACATAGTCTTCTGGGTCCTAAAATGGTACTACTGGAAGGATCATGGAGGTTCCTGTATGCTCAACAGGAACAAGGTTGGTGGCAGGCAGAAAGGTAGAGGGTGCAGGCCCATAGTTTTCACCTCTACCTCCCAGAACCCTTACCCCCAAGGAAGTTTGGATAGTTTGGGATTGGGGGAGATATAAAGGTAAAATTCTCTCAGAAAATGACTTGGATCAATAATGGAAGAGCCTTGCCAGACTGTATTTTTTTTTTCCATTTCTAGAAACTCCACATGTTCCTTTGGGGAATTGGGTGAGGAGAGATGGCTAGATGCAGATTAGATATAATTTTTATGAGAAAAAAATCTGTACTTTTCATTTTTGCACTTATGCCTTCTGAAACCAATTAATGACTGGTACTGAGGTACCATTGTATATATTAGCCTTCAGGAATATTTGTGTTATTTTGTATATCTCTGTAAATTGATATTTAACTAAACAAATCCAGTTCAACAAATGTTTAGTCAAGAGGTACTGTGTTCTATAACTTTTCTAGATACTAGGGTTGCAAAAATGGTTTCTTCACTCAAAGAAGGGACAGTCTAGTAGACTGTGCTTAACAAATGATAAGTCAATGATGGAATTTTTTTTTTCATGGAAAGATTTAGACATTGATCCTCAAATAACCACTGGAAATAAAAAAAAGTTATTAAAAAATTTATAATAGAAGTGGAGCCAAGATGGTAAAGTAAATAAATGCAGGGACTAATATGACATCTGTCCCCAAATAATGACTCTAAAGAATTTTATAGTAGAACCTCAAAAAGGATGAAACAATGTCCCAGCCCAAGACAACTTGGACAGTCTATATATTTATCATATAAATGATATGTGAGTATCACATATAGGAAAGGTGTGTGAAAGATATGTGAGTATCACACACAGGAAAGGTCTATTGCACCAGAGTAGAGCTCAGTCCAGTAAAAGGCTATACCAGCACATCCCTAAACCCAGCAAACAAGTAGCAGGACTTGGGAGCCACTTAATCAGCAGCAGCTGCAGCTGCTTCTGGAACTAGTAGACCACAGATGGTATAGGATTCAAAAGGGAATTATAGCATGTATCTTTGCTCACATGGAAGCAAGACTCTGTTGCTTTGGTCATACTCAGATCCGAATCACAATCCTAGATGACAGTCCCACGGCGAGGAGGTGCACTAATGTACCAGAGCTTTTGGACACTATGGAGTAGTGAACTTCCTTAGGATTCCACAGCAGAAGAGAGTATTTATAGTTACTCACAAGTCAATAGAATAGTAAACAGAGTTCTCTTCAAATCATACCAACTTGAATTCTGACCATAGGGAGTTACTATGGTGACAAGGGAAATCAAAATACATACTCAGAATAAAATGTGAAAATCAAAGCTTTTATATCCAAAGCCTCCAAGAAAATTATGAATTGGTCCTCTACCATGAAAGAACTCAATTTTTTTTTTTGAAAATCAAGTAAAAGAGGTAGAGGAAAAATTGGGGGGAAAATGAGTTATGCAAGAAAATTATGAAAAAAGTCAACATCTTGGGAAAGGAAATATATGCACAGAGAAAGAAAAATTGAAAAAAAACCCTTAAAAAAGCAATTAGGTCAAATGGCAAAGGAAGTATAAAAACCCAATGAAGAGAAGAATGCCTTAAAAAGAATTTGCCAAATGGAAAGGAGGGTATAAAAGCTCACTTAAGAAAGTAATTCCTTAAAAATTATAATTGAGCAAATGTTAGCTAATGACTTTGAGACATAAAGAAACAACAAAACAAAACTAAAAGATTTAAAAATAAAAGACAATGTTAAATATCTCATTGGAAAAAATAAATCCAAGAAAATGAATTAAAAAGTATTGGGCCACCTGAATGCCCAGATAAAAAAGAGAAAAGAGAAAGTCTGGATATCATCTTTTAAGAAATGATGCCCTGATAAGAAAAACTGCCCTGATTTTCTTGAAACTTGACATTCTAGAGAAAAAAATATAGATTGAAAGAATTTACCAATCACCTTGTGAAAGAGCTCCTAAAATACAAACTGCCAGGAATAGTATAGCCAATTCCAGAGCTCACAGATAAGGAGAAAATACTGTAAGGAGGCAGAAACAATCATTTATGTCTCATGGAGCTACAGTCCAGGTAACACAAGATTTGGCACCTTCTACATTAAAGGATTGGAGTGTTGGAATATAATATTCTAGAGGACAAAGAAATGAGGAATACAACCCAAAATAAACAAAGGTTTGTAATTTTTAAAAATATAAACTCAGCTATATTCAAGCTTTAAATGGTAGAAATGTAAAAAAAAAAAAAAAAAACCATATATACTATGTATTCCAAGAGTCTTAGTGGAATTTTATGCTTCAGTAGCTTAACTGCAGGTTGTTAGTTCTTGTTTATGTGAACATTTTCATTACTGAATCATTAAGAAAAGGTATGAGAAATACATACATAGTAAAGTAGCTTATAAAAAAACCACACAGGTAATTTGAGATTTTAGGAAAAAAGTAACCCTTCAGAGAAACATGCTTAAGAAGAGACGTAGGGGAAGACTTGAGTAAAAACAGTCTCTCAGAAACAATAAACACTGTTTTTTGCATATTTTCACATTAGTTAATTTATATATGGTATATATATATGGTTATACCATATAACTGAGTGGGGAAAACCTGGAAAGCAAGAAGATCTGAGTTAAAATGAAGCCTAAAACACTTATTAGCAATGTGACTCCAGGTAAATCTCTTAATCCTATTTACCTAAGTTTTCGCATTTTTAAAAAGATCTGGGGAAGACAATATCAAACCTTTCCAGTATCTTTCCCAAGAAAGATCCCATATACATTTAGAAAGAGTTGGATAGGAATTAAACAACTGAAAAACAATAATTTACACATAACTCTTGTAGGTTAAGGCTGAATAACTGAATCAAAAACTATTTTGGTATTATATGGTGTATTATTGTGCCCTATTTGACAAAATAAGAGTTTGCGGTTTCCCAATTTACAAAAGAGATAGTTCACTATACATTAGGAAGTTTAAATTATTAGAAAAGATAAAGCAAAACTAGGCCAGAAAATGACATGAGATGCAGAATTCTAAGGCTGAATCCAGACACCAATATATCAGAGAAATAGAATTGAGATAGGGAAACTTAATAGTAACTGTTTTGAGCCAAATTCAGGTAAATCAGCTTCGAGACCCACAGGCACTGCAATTGATATGGGGTTCTTTCCTGACTGGAGGAACTGAAAAGTTCTGAAGATGATAATTAATTGGAAGAAGCCAAATCTATTGGCAGAAAATGCACTTTGCTCTCTAGCATGGTCTACAGCTGGAAAAAAGGAATTCTTTAAGGGTTTTTTTCATTGCCTTTTATTACTTTCTAGAACTTAAGGAAAATAAACAAAATAATTGAATAGCTTAAGAAATCCCAGATTGAAGGGAATTGCTATTCACTGAAAGAATATGCTGTTCCCCTCAAATCTAACCAAAAGAAAAGATCTCAGTAGCTTCACAGCTCTTCCATTTTATGCTGCTTTGGAAGTCCAAAAGGAGTAGAGAGGACCAGAAGGGAATGATTCCTTCTAGGAGGTAATGTTTGGTGTAGACTTATTAGATGTCAAAGCACAAAGGTCCAAAGGAATCCTAAGGCTTTCAGTCCAAATTTGTGAGTAGTTCCAGGAACGTGAGTACTCCTAGTCTTATGCCTCCCTATTACATCTCTGTATATTTGAACCAAATCTCCCTCAGGGACACTGTGTTAATTGGTGGGAAAGGGACACCCAGTTTTGAGGGTGCCTATTGGGTCACACAAAATCCTGATTCTTGGGAGCTTTTATTATTATTATTATAAGCATGTAGAATCTTGACAAGATACACACACACACAAAGTTGTTATCGTTGTTTCAAAGAAAAACTTGTGATTGTTGAAAGACCTGCATGATTTTCTAAATTCCTAAATATGTTCAAAGCCTGCCTTCTTTCTTCTACTTATTATGTTTTCCTTCAATTCAACATAAATAAAAAGATAATATATGTGTGTGTATTTGTGTGTATCTAAGTATATGTATGTATATATAACATATACCCATATACCTTTGGAAAAGTTGGGTTTCCTTAGCATTGATTTCTAATCCCTTATAAGAATACTTTCATATATAAAATATATTTAAATTATAATATTTACTGTTAAATATATAAAAACAAGGTCTTTCAGTGCATATTATATAGCTAAACTTTAAAGAAGAAAAATCACTTCAAAGAAACAACTATTCTATGTCTTCTTTTTTTTTTCAACTAATAAGAATATGAAACCCTTTCTTTTCAAATTCATAAGGGATTTACCCAGTGGACAATTGACTGTGGACAGTGTCTAAAATGTATTTAAATTAGTTATGCTGACAACAATTCCCCACATGCCCAGTATTCAATTCCAAAGAAGCAATCAATCATATTAAATTTACTATAAGTAAATTTGTGTTCTGCTGAATACATTTTCAAAAAACCTTAGGAGAAAAAGGATAATTATCTTAGCATATTAGAATATGCATTGTAATATATTTGCAACATAGTGATATCAAATTTAGTTTTTTTAAAAAAACAAATTCCCTCAAGTGATGTACCGCAACCCTATATAGCACAAATCTTACTAGCAAATCTTAGCTTATTATTTTACATTCTATTCATAGGAATTATTTTCTTTACTATGTCATGGAGCTACATAATATTTTGTGGGACTGCTATGCTTTGGTTTATATTGTGTTTTAAAATGTTATTTTTTCTATGAAATGCGATTTTTCAGTTTTTACATCTATGGGACTTCCTAATTATTTGATTTTAATACTCATATCCCCCATCATAATGCCTATTATATAGAGCCTTAATAAATACCTGTTTTTATAAATTATCTTTATTTGAATTTAATCAAAAATATAATATTCATAATGGTATGTATTGTACTTAGTTCGTATTTTTTTTTGATAAATTTTATTTTTACCAGAGGTTTTAAAGAGCAAACAAAAGAGACCAGTTAACAATATTAAAGATCTTTTATTGGAGAGAAATCCATTTTAGCTCCAGTTTTCACATCATGTCGATAGAAAACTTGTTCTAACATGCTAACTGTAGATTTCTATATTCTTTATCATTTCTGAAAGGGCACTGAGTTTGCAGAGAAGTAAATTTAGTTCTAGAGTCTGAGCTGCAAAAAATAAAGCAATTTAGAAAGAACGAATCATTCTCAAAGAATGAGGAAAATGAAAATCATAAGCAATTCAGTTCAATAAAGAAATTTAATCACTACTATGTGATAGATGCCTCTGCTAAACTTGGTAGTAGTCATACAGAATGTTCTTGGTGTCAAGAAGTTCATATTTTGTAGAGATGCTCATAAACATGATATATATAAAAGTATTTCTGATGGGGAGTTTCAGGAAAGGTTCTTGTCTCAGCACTTGAGTTAAGCTTTGAATGGTTCTAGGAGTTCCAAGAAGCAAAGAGGAGAGAGGGGATTCTAGAAATGGGGAGAACTTGTTTATAGACAGAGAGATGAAGTATTGCTAAGGAAGAATAACCAGTGGGTCACTTGGCTGAAATATAGAGCATATGAAGAGGAGTCATGTGGAATTAACACATGGGTGTGGGTTCAGATAGCAAAGGATTTTAAATGGCAGAAGAATTCTTTTTTTTTTTTTAATACTAGAAGAAAAAGGAAGTCACAACAGTTTTTTGAAGGGGGAATTATAACTTCATACTTATTATTTAAGAGTATTCATTTAGTAATATTATGAAAGGTGGATAAAGTACAAGTTAAATTCAGGGACATTAAGCAGTATTGGAATTTCATAATACAATGAACTCAATGATTTTCTAATCCAATCCATAGCTGGTCAACAATCCCTTTTACAACTTCCTCACCCACCTTCAGGCCCCCAAGATGGTTATTCACCTTCATGATTTTCAAAGAAGGGCATTTTCAGGCTACCCATTAAATCTCAATATAAAGGCAACCAATTCTTCAACACTATATGTTTAAGGGAAAGTGCATACATCTACATTTGTTTTTTCTTTATCTATAGTTATCCTTAAATCCCAGATATAATCTCTGTTTTCCTTACATTGTAATTTTTTTTCCTTAATATAGCAAATCTAATTTGCACTTAACACTACCTTACTCCTCTTAATTCTAGTCTTTTGGAGGCAAGGTAGAACAAGCTTAAACCACTATTTATTTGACAGCTATTGCATTATCGAATGTTTTTTCTCCTCCAGGTTAAATGTGAGAGTTTTTTAATCTAAATGAATGCCATATGGAATGAGCCCATCTCCCTTTGGCATTATTATATTTTTCTAGACATGCTAGAGACATATCCTTTTTTTTCCCCAATGGCAAAGTACCATCATTTGGAATCTAAGGGTTTTTTAACATCTATTTAATAAATAACTTGTTTTTACTTACCTTAGCCATCACAAGAAATTAGTATCATTGACCTGGCATTTGATTTTACTTTATCAGCACAATTCCAACAATAATTCTTCATAGCAATTTGATCTGAAAACATTAAAGATTGACTCCACTTATAGAGTCTAATTTTGTTATACACAGAGACAATTTTATTCTTGTTTTAGCATCCCCTCACCTAGGATAGTGTCTGGAGTATTTAAGTGTTTGATAAATGCTTATTGATTGATTGATTCAACTAAATGTATGGAACCAAAATAAAGCAGCATCACATGGTCAGCATAACCCTCTCAGAAGGTCTTTAAGTAATGAAGGGAAACAGATAAAACATTTTTTTAAAAAACCTGTCAGTTTAGTTATAAGGATATCAGATATTAAAACTGTCAAAACAGGAAAGGGGTTATTTACACCTGATATAATTTTATTCAACCATATTTCTTCCTGGCTCTGTAGTTCATCTGTCTTAAGAGTTCTCAAAGGCCATTCTAAAGTATGTTCTCTGAAACTATTCAGATAAAATTACATTAAATTTATCTCAGAAGCTCACAAGTGCTTTTACATTCCAAAGGGCTTGTCTAGACAATTAGGTTTGAAGAGTGTCAACAATACATCTCATTGTCTTGTTTTTTGCTTTTGTGATTTCCTAGAGGGAAAGAAGAGGAATAAAGGAACTGCTGCCTCTTTCCACAAGTTCTTGAAAATGTTTTTAATCTTTTGCATATAGAAGATAAATTTTAGGTCTGGTTAAAAAAATTAACTATGGAGTCATGGAACTTGAGTGCAAATATTGACTCTATCCCTGAGCAATTTTTAGTTACTCATTTCATATCCTTCAATCTCAGCATCCTTTTCTGTCATTCTTGACAAGTCACTTATATATTGTGTGCCTCATTTTTCACAAATGAGGTAATACTTATAAAGCATAGTGCCTGGTACACCATAAGTGCTATCTGGATCTTAGCCATTATGAATTAGGGCTATTCGGAACCCTGGTCAATTTGATAATCAAAAGTAAAATTTTTGACCAGAAATTAGGGAAGAGGCAGAATATAAAGAATGAAAGCTTCTAAAAACCTTCAATTATAAATGCTTTATATACATACAGTATGGGAGGATTACTGCATCCATTGAAAAGGAAACTGGCTTATAAATCACAATTATCTCTCTGGTAGTATGTCAGCTTATGTCCACCATAAAAACTGCCTTTTTTTATTGCCTTTTCTACCCTTGTCATTTGTCCTTTGTTTCTTGAAGAGCGACATGCAAGTCAATTGGATTTAAGTGAGGGTGGGCTGTGCAAAGTCACCAATCTCACTCTCTCCTCCAGAGTCATCTGGGTCCAGTGGCAAAACATAGATAAGAAGAACTGAAAATGATTTGAGATGCAATAGTAGATCTTGGACTTTTAAAGCGGAGGTCTCAGTTTATCTAAGACAATGCTCAATCAGTGATTAAAACTAGATAAGATATGAGATAAAGAATAACTTCTACCTAGGGAAAAAATCAATCCTTTTGGGGAAGAACCTCAGAAAAAAGTTGCTATCTACATTCATTCTGAGCCATTAAAGTTCACAAAAATGACCCAGTAAGGCATAGCATAGGACTTATTGTTGGCCCATTAAAGAAAACTGGAGTGAGTTGATCATTAAAAAGACATCTAGCCCATAAATCTCAAGATAACTTGTGAGGTTTCAGCAACCAAAACGTATAATCATTTGGGCAAAGCAGAGGGTAAGAGAAAAGATGGGAATAAAAGAGGGAAGGAAGGAACTGGACTCCATTATGGCAGCTCCTACAACTCATAGATTGTTGTCTGTCCTTTGGTCTTGTAAAGAACCATGACATTAGGATGATAATGTCATTACTTTCAAGTGAATTGGATTTAAGTGGGGCTAGGTGGTGCAAAATCACCAATCTTACTCTTTCCTTCTCAATCATTTGATTCTGGTGAGAAGACAGATCAGGAGGACTGGGGATAGCCTTATTTTCTGGCATAAAACAAAACAAAACAACATATTTGCTTTTGTTGCAGAATGAATCCAAGCAGCTACCACATTGATTTGTCTGAGGAGAATGGGGGTGGATGAGTATTCTATTTAGCAACAATTTGGCATCTTTTGGCTTCATTATTAATGAGATTGCCAATGGAGAGAAGGCTAACTTAAACCAATTAACAAGCATTATTAGAAACTTGTGAGAGTTATGGAGATAAATCAAGAAGATTAAGAAAGTAATCACACATGGGGAATGAGTTAAAGTGCAAAAGGAAGAATTCTTACTTTGTGACCTGGATTACTGGAAAATGATGTCCTTCCTTAAAGTGCCATATGGAAATTAGGATTATGGATTAGTTTGGGGATAAAGGTGATGTGTTCAGTTTTAGACAACTTCCTTTAATATGTGAATTCACTGTTCACTGGATGAGCAATGCTATTTATAGTTATAAATGATGTGTTAAAGTATATTGGTTTTTATTACATTCCTTTTGGAGTCAGGGAGACCTCAGTTCACACCTTACATCTTACACATGGCACCTGGGATCATAAGCAATTTCCTTCATCTCTCTAAATTTAACTTAATACAATACAAAAACCACATTAAATTATAAGAAGGCTGTATGTATGTGTTTAGGGTGGGAAGGGGAGAAATGGGGATAGTTGAGTCATGCAAGAGAATTCCTTTTTACCTTCTCCATACATATGACCCTGAAACTGTCACTACCGATTCAGATGAGAACCAAGTATGAGCAATGGTTTCATAATCTCTCCTCCCATATCATGTAACTCTATTAGTCAAAGAATATGTCCTTTGATCACCCAACTATTAGTGATAACCCCCACAAATTTTCCTCAGACTGCCTGGGAGGTACTACTTGAGCTAGATTTCACCTTTATAGAAATGACTAAAACCTGCTCTTCTATAGGCTTGATTTTCAAGAGATTCAGGTTAATGCCATGTTATGATGAATTTTCAGAGTTAAAAGTCAGTGGAAGATATTTTCTGATAGAAGTGGTATATAATATGTCTCGCTTCTGTGGGGGTTGAATCAAATATTATTTTAAATGCTGAGTTTGATATTTAAAAGGAATACTCTGGCAAATCCCTTAGTAAAGCAGGAACCACAGTTCATTCTTTGTGTAAATCTGGGCATCAAATTTGCTTAAGACATTTCTTTAGCTTCAGAAAAGATTAATATTTCATAAATTTTCTTGAGAAAACATCATTTTATATATGGCAGAAGACGTCATTATTAAGGACTATATTAGTTCTGTATTCTGGTACAGTATCATTCCCTTCATAATCAATCATTCTTTTAGCAAACAAAAATTGAGTTCCTACTAGGTGCCCAACAGGATTTATTAAATATTCATGAGGGATAGTACATTGGGAAGACTTATTTCTATAACTTGATTTCTTCTACATACCTTTCTTATTAGATTTAATTCTGGCCTGCCCACTCCCCATTTCTCTTTAGACACTAAGATTTATTTCTCTAAAGATCATTCACAAATGTTATGCTTCTATGCCTCTAAAACTTCATTCTTATTGGAATTCTATTACTTTCCTCCTGTTTATAGAAGGTATATTGCTATAAATATATTTTGTTCATCCCTATAGAATCATCATAAGTGTCCAGGGTTGTTCTCAGGCTACTAGGTTTACCTCCTAAATAATATATAATAATCCAGTAAAGCCAGTAGACTGAATGAAATTATCACAGGCCCAAATCCCAGTTTTCTTTCTGCCTTCAAAGGGAAAGAAAAAGAAAATGGGATATTTATCCTCAAAAATACTGCCCTTCTGTGTTAGAAGTGTTGTTTATTCTTTGAGCAATTAAAAAAAATTAGGTCTTCCCTGACTACTTTGGAACAATTTAAGGCTCAATTCTTAGCTCATTAACAAAGGAGATTTACTATCTACCACCTAGACTACTGTTCCTGAACAATATCTCACTCAGGCTAGGCTCTGAAGTTTTCTTAGCCTGTTTAACTTGGCATAGGTAATGTCTTCTCTGTTAACTCTCTATTCCTTCAGTGTCGGGACCTTTCCCTGAACTACCAGATTGTTTAAGTCTAGGGTTTACTAGGCAGTTTCCTACCTAGAATCCCAGACTATGCAATATTTTTATTTTATTGCCACAAAATCTAGTATTGTACTCATATTTCCTTCCATTTTAAATTCTAAAGTAATAATATAATCTGTGGATAAGGTAAGTTGAGATCTTTCTGTACTTGGTAAGGGAATAGCTAAGGATAGGAAATATATCTT